>NC_064893.1:632916-949375 GCF_929443795.1 Astur gentilis | reverse complement strand
GAGTCATTTCTTTTCTAGATGTTAAACTGTGTTTCTCTAGTTGAATGGCTGGATGTGCCACCTGCCTCCCCACCATCTTAGTGCTTCTTAATTGTCTGGCTGGATCAAAGCATTTTATTGTGCTTTTCTGAGCAGTAGTCTTCTGTGGAACCCATTGTAACTTTGTCTTGCAACCTAGAAACTTGATTGTTCAAGTTCAGCTTTTGATTTTTCTGAGCTAAGGATGAATCTGGATTAGCAGACAGGTCTTCCTGAGATTCTGGGGCGAGGTGCTGATGAGATTGTTTCCCAGAAATGTCACTTTCTTCCATCTGGCAATACTGCTGTATTCTGAGACCTCCCAAGTCAAGCAACATTTACAGAAGTTCGAGTGGGCCCTTTCCTGCACTGACCCTTCTGAACCTGATGTCAAATAGAATGGATAAGACCAGGAAGATAGAATAGAAGCATAGCAAGGCTGCTATTGTACTTGGTGAACTGCTCATTCCTTAGAACGTCACTAGAAGTGGTTTTCTTTCATTGAGTCTAGGGTTCTAAGTTCTGTGAATCTTGCAAAGACTTGGACCTCACAAAGAAACACCCTTTACAATCCTTTCTTTGCTGTCAAATATTACAAACGGCCAGGGTTAAGAGACTAGACGTTTCACTGGATGCTTTACGTTCTATAGGCATGAGTGCGAGGCCTGATTGTGCAGTTTTGATCATAAGTTCACTGCAGCAAGATCCATTTCAATGTTAAACTTGTCTTTTTCTTCCTGGAAGGAAGTAGTGTATACCAAGCTGGATCTCATATACAATGCAACATGACCAGTGACAACATAAGAAATAAGATAAATCACCAATGACTTTGGAGTGTATTTTTGTCAGTGATCACATTCTGAACTTACCTTTGTGTCAATGGGCCTGATCTTACAACTAAGTATGCTGTAGTGGGATGTTCCTCATCCCATGCAAGATGATTTCCAGCATGTATTTTTATGAACAAAAGTAAACACTCTCTTTGTCCACTTTTGTCTCTTGGGGTCTTCTTTTGAGAATTATTGTCGAGGAACCCTTTCTTGTTTGCATCAAAGGATTAAAATGTCTCTTGTACTATTGTCTCTAGGGGATAACCTTCAGGAATTCTGTTATGTAAAACCTCTGCAGTCTGTTTCCAAGTTCAACCCAAGACCCAGGAGATATTTGATAGAGGTGCTTAGTCTAGAGGCAATACACCTGTTTTGATGAATCATTAATTTTGCACCATCACCTTGTTGAGTTGAATGGTCTTTAGCATGTCCCTATCAGCTGCAGCACAGTGTGGTACTGTTTAGGAATAAAGGGAAGGAGAAGAGGGTCTTTACATTAGCACTTCTGTAGTACTGCAGTAGAACTTTTCTAAGCATTTTTGTTCCATAAAACTCAGCAGTTAGAACAGTTAAGATATTCCTGGCCATAGAAGAGGTAGTCTAAATTTTTGGCATTGAGGCGCAGTCAGTGCTCACACACTCACATCAAAGAGCTTAGTTTGACTTGGGTTTTGGCTGTCGTCTTCAGCAGAGACAGCATATATTCAGTGTTTGTAGGTAAATGCCTTCATACATTTTAGCTATTTTCCAGATTCATCTTAAGGGAGATCCTGATATTTTGGTTGCAGGACCTCTGATATTCCAAGGAGGTTCATCTTCATGTCCTAATTTCAGAGGTGCAAGGTGTCAAAAGCATGTGTAACGTTTCCCTTGTATAACAAGAGTTACTAAGAGTACACAGTTCTTACGATACTCTGATTTTTTTTCATGTCTAGAGCAAAAGATCATTGCTTTGAGAATGTTGTGTTAGGTATCAGACCCACCTCTCAACAGACTGCTCACCAAGATCCTCAAATAGCCTTGTAGACAACCTATGTTGACCATATGGGAGTGTGAATGAGGCTGTGCTCTGAATGATTTTTATCAGAACTGGCAGATCCCAAATTGATCTCTGCTTCAGGGATGAACTAGAATGGTCATTCCTACTTCTCTGCAACCAGCATCACTCCATTATATGTATTGGGTAAGTCCCTAATCCTGTGATTATGGGCTAATTATCTGCTTGATCCCATGTCTTATTTCTTCCAAAAAGTGGTCCAGAAGATAAAATAGTGATGGATTTGTTCTTCCTGCTGTGCCCGAAGTAATTTTGTCTTTAGGACATGCCCTATACCATTTCACGAATGTGTTGGACTGCCTAAAGCTCTAGATGTGCTTTTCAGATCACTTTCCCTGTGTGAACATTAAACTTCTTTAGCACATAGCTTTGATGCTTGGTGGTTCTCAGGGGTAAAATACATATGCTTCTTGGTCCTAAAGAGACTATTCTTTGTAAGAGCTAAGGAAAGTTCATAAAACAGATGTACTTCGAATAAACATGCAAATTTGAAACATGCTAATAGGTCTTCCATGAAGACAGCTCTTCAAGCAACACTAGTCTACTTTCTGGATATTTACTTGTAGAGAATCCTGCAACATTAACGCTCCTTTGACAACTATTTCATCCACTTCCTATTTCTAATATTTCCTATCTTGAAGAACTTTGCTACGGTTTATTTTTACCCAACCTTATTTTCAGAGGACTGGTCAGAGGTTCTTGTCCAATTAAGGATCTCATTCCACAACTGCATTTTAATTGGGTGCCCTTCCTTTAGATCATGTGTGTTTATAGCTGCATGCTTTCCATCTTTCTATAAAGACCCACTTAGTAGCCCTTCCTTTTGCTAGAAGGATAGAATAGATGCAGATCCTCCTTAATTTTGTATTTTGTTTCTGGTTTGCACTTAGACTTCAAGTATCTGTTTTGCTGTCAAAGTTTCGCCTGAGTCTCTGGTGTATATTTTTCCCCTTCAACCACACACATGTACAGTTGAATGGGTTCTTTACACCTTAAATGTTAACTGCAATGATGTAGTTAGTATTCTTTTATGGGTTATGCTGAGATAAACCATTGCAGATACCTGTAGGCCTTCAAGTCTCCAGTTTTGAGCATATGTCAGTCCACAGTATGTATCTGCATATTCATAAAGCATATTCAAAAAACGAGCTTCCTAATAAGTGAGTTTCATTTTCTGTCAACTTCTCTGTTCTCCTAAACCTCCCTTTCCCTCTACCTCCACAACCCTTGTTGCGCCACCACGATGTGTGCACACACATGACCGCAATTTTTAGTAAGCCTCATTGATGCACCCACTAAGCAAGAACTGAAACATGTCTAGTTTGGAGTTTTGTTTGTGTTGCTTCACCAGCAACATGCAGCCAGACAGGACAAGGGGTGAATCCTGCCTGTCCTTGCCTTACTGGGGACATTAATTTGATATCTCACCTTGACGCAATCATCTTTTCTAGATTGGTCAGATCTTAATTATCTTTGAGACTGCTACCTTTCTTCCATCTTTGACTGAAAAGGCCAACCAAAAAGTTGTTAAGAAGAAGCTTCTGTAGGAAACCAGTCTAAATATCAACCTGGAATATGATAAAGATGTTGGTTGTTATCCTGTTGGCCAGATAGGCCCAACTTTTTTCATCTTACTGTCCTGCTGGGTACAACTATCTGGTTTTTTTGACTTATGTTGGAGTAATTATTTCAGTTTAATGATTATGCCTCTGCTGCAAAATGAAAGCTCTCTGTATGATTGGAATTTTATAGGTTGTGTAGTGCTGAATGGAATCAAAAGACTAAAAATTTAGTAAAGTAAGCAAATATAAATTAATTACAAAGTATCTTAAAAATACCGTATAGGAACATTATATAGTAGAAATAATGTTATGGGGAATAGTGTGCTGGGAACTGTTTGACAGTGGGTTGGTGGGGGTTTTTTGCCTACACTTTTTTTTTCTCGACTTAGTTTGGATAACTAAACTGATGCCTATAAATCTGTATCATTGAATTAAATCTGCTTATTTTGTGTAAATATACTGTGTTCACTGATGTCATTGTTTTCTCTGACCTTCCCCCTTTCCCTTCTCCTGCTTATGCTAGGGAAGGAAGGTTTTGGATAAATTACATGAGTTACAGATACATTTTACAGTCTTGAAAGGACTTATAGGTGCAGAGAGGTTAGCATCAAGATGTCAAATTGTTAATAAAGCTGCAGAAATTTTTCTTAAAACTGGAAGTTTGAATGGAGCGACATGGGTATTAAGAGGTAAGTTTGTCTTATAAAAAACTAAGTTTTGACTTAAATTTGAACAGTCCCCACGTATGACAGATTTCAGATAAAAGTCACAAGCTGGTCTATGTTATTAAATAAAGTTAATGACGCTGGGACAACAAAAATAAAATGTGATCCATCTTACTGGTTAGTATTATTCTTGATATGTGTAAGAAATATTATGACTAATACTAAATTTTTTTCAGGAAAGTTTTCACAGTAGTCCGCCATCAACACCATTCTACTCAAAAGCCTGCCATAAAAAGGCAGGGGTGCAGCACGGAAAGTGACCCTGCCCCATGTAGATTTCCTTTGAGCCAGGTGACAGTGTCAAAAAAATTTCAGGCTTGGGTCAATGCAGTGTTTCTTTACCCCTCACAGTATCCACATTTAGTAAAATAGCTTTAGAATAGTACCATATTTCTGCAATTAAATAACATGTAATTACTGGCTTTTTGGAATTCTGATCTGCTGAAACGAGAAGAAACTCAGAAGTATAAACAACAATAGAAGGCGTTCTACAAAGTAATACTGAGGATCTAAAATTACCTATTCAAGTTCATATATGTACATAGATATATACATATTTATACATACATATACCAGTGATAGTCCATTTTACTACTATGATAGTTAATAAAAGGGGTTATTTACTATATAAAGGTTCAGAGAATCCATCAGAGAAGTATTGGTGATAAGGAATGAATTAACAACTAGAACTGCATTTTCTGTGAAATTCTGAAATTTGTTTTCTGCTACAGTTTGCAGTATATTCTCAATGGCCAAAAGTCTCAGCATCCAGCAGTTTCAGTTCATAGAACTAATGCTGCACTGTTGTTTGCCACAGAGTCAGAGTGGACCACAAATGCACCATCGTGGCCCTGTGATAAAATGGACATCCTCAGTCGACATAATCTGTTATCCACACTAGTGCACAACTACTTGAGGAAGAGTTTATACAGGCAGGCATTTGAAGTTCTGCAGAACTTGCCAGGTTTTCAAAATCATTCTGGTAAGTAAAGAAAAAGGTACTGTGTTAAGAGCTAAAAATGTAACAGATGATTCTGTACTGTTCATTTTGTTTTCTGGCTAAAATTTGTTGAAGAAGTAAGATGGTTTTAGACAAGCCCATTTTTTTTCCAGAGTGTAGTGTCAAATAAAATATGTATTGACGCACACACATGCACGTACATGCACACACACAGAGTTTATACACGTATCCTCTTCTGGTTGGCTCAGTTAGACAGGGCAACAGGAAAGACCCACTAAATTTTTAAGAATCATACATACTCTATACAATAAGATAAAATAGGGATATCATCGGGGCAATTAATTTTATCTTAACTTCAGATGAATGTGTTGCTTTCTATAACTGAGCTAGCTAACCGAAGCTTCTTTTACGTACCATGTTAAGAACTGAGTGCTCTTTTTGGTTCAATTTACCTGACAAATTTTGGATGTGTATTTCCAAGATGAGATGCGTAGTTACTTATGCTCCACTGAGGAAACAGCAGCAGATTCCTGTATGTAGGTCTCAGTCCTATTGCCAGTGTGTGCTTTTAGGTAGGTTAGGAGAGCTTAGTTGGAGGACCATCTACTTAGAGAATTCTAAAAGGATCTAGTCCTTTGGGTCATGAAGTAGATACAAGACTGCTCAGTCCTGCCAAGCAGGGGACGGTTGAGAGGAAGTGGATAGTTCAAAGTTAGGGTAGAAGCAGAACTTGAAGCACCAAGTTGATTCTGATTGGTGCAAATTTTAAGTCTGAGAGATCAGGTGAAGATTGTATTTATAGGCTTGAGCAAGTGAATATGTTTTTATCTGATCTTGTTGGTTTGGGCAGCAAATTACTACTTGGACCTTAACACTTCACTTTCACAACTAAAAGTGAAACATTAGTTTCTAGAACTAGAGTTTCACTAGAACATTAGTGAATGAACTAACTGTATGAAAAGACTTTTGATGAATAAAGCATTATCATAAGTTATCTCAACCTTGTTCCATTTTGCTAATAGAAGCAAGAGCCCTGATTTAGGTATTGATTGAGAAGTGATTCTTCAATTAGATTTGCATTTGACTTAATTTAGGAGTTAATATTCTTCATTTCATTTCAGATACTGTAGATGTTTCTCACTACAGCTGCCTTTTTAACAAGCTGATAAATGCCTGTTTTGAGAGTAAGAACCTTGGGGTCTCATCTTGTGCAGTAGACTTCATGCTTTCAAAAAACATAGCTATTGACTTTTTTTTACTCAGAGGATTAATCACAGCTTTGGGAAGAAGTTCTTTGTGGTCTAAAGCTAGGACCTATTACAAAAGTAAGTTCCTTCTTAAACAATATCCTTCCCTTATCTTTGAATAACATATGCTCATAACAGCTCGGTATGTTGAGGAGAAATGGGTAAGAGTGTACTTTGTAAAAAGAAAACAGTACTTTCTGGGCCACTAGCAGGAATTTATTTGTAACTAAAATGTTTATTGGGAAATAGTGACAGTGGAAAATATGAATCAGTGCATACTACCTGGCATGAAATAAATTCTGATAAAATTTTTTTACATTAAATTTCAGAATTTCAAAAATGTGAACCCTGAAATGGTTAAAAAGTGCATCATCTTCACTTTTTCATCGAGGCAAATTAGATTTCTTTATACTTCTTTTAGAGCTATGGTGGTAAAATTACTAAAATTTAAGATTTCAGAGGTCTGGCTAAGAAGTTTATCCTAACTAAAAGAAAATTCTTTTCAACTAAAAGCTAACAGTCTGTGATTGCTTACAACTCCACACTTCTGAGCTAAGATAATACCAGGTGTGCCACTCTGATAGGATCCACCAAGAGCCATTTCTCCATATTGTCACAGTATTTACTGTTTGATTCCATCTTAGAATTGTGGCGGTTAGCAAGCTACTTAAGGAGTCTACCCCTCCCTGGGATGGACACTTGGTTCTGTTAACATTGAAATGATTGTTTTTCCTTACCTCTTTTTTTTTTTTTTTTCTGAAATGCTATATAGGTTGAGTCTCTGGGATCACCTGGCAGAAGACGGGGGAGCAAAGGGGGAGATGGTGTTCAAATGTCCTCTCACTGTGATCATAGTTAACAAAGTTTTTTTTCTGACATGTCCTAAATTGTACGTGGCGTTATTACGCACCTGGAGTCCACAGATTTCTGACAGAACTTTTTAATCATCATCGATAATACTCATTGATAAAAATAACATTTTACAACAGTGCATATTGTGAGTGAATACTATTTTCTGTGTTCTCAAATCAGGCCATTTCACAGGTGAAAGAGTAAAATCCATTAAGAGTTTGGGGTTTTTTTCCCCCACATTCTTAGCCACATACTGAAGAAAACAGATATATGTTCAGTATTGGTAATCCTAACTCCCTACATTTCTGCATTTACTCTCAGGTGCTTTATCATTGGGTTGCTACCCACCACTGCAAGGAAATTTATATCACAAACTTTTGACAATTCCGTCTTACTTGTCTGAGGTTGAGATGCTGTTGGCCATTGAAATGTTCCTTGTTTCAAATGCCAGTGATATTCAAAGTCCGATGGCTACTACTCAAACTCTTCAAATAATACTGAAAAGGTTTGTTGTCAGATATGTACCATTTTTATTGTATTATCCATGTGATCATGTAATTAATGAGAGATATTATTTTCCATTGGCTGGGAAAGAGAATGCTTGGTTTTAAACTTGTTTTTAATCTTTGTTTCTAAACTGGTTATAGCACAATACATGTTTGGGGTTTTATTATTATTATTTTTACATGTGCGTAGCAGAAATTTAATTGTTCCAGAGTGATATTGGCCTGTGTTTCCTAACTGAACATGTCTACCACACTAAGAGTGTACTGTATTTTCAAAACCAGGATAGCTTGGTATCTTGGTGTTTAGATTCTTGTGGTGTTGCAGTTAAGCAGTGGAGTAGAAGGGCACAGCCAAAATGTTACTCCTTTCAAAAAGCAACATTTCTTGGCTGTTTTTTGGGAGGTGCATGATTCTCTTTATAGGGGCTATCTCAATATTAAATTTGTTTTCCCCTCTCTGTGAGACTTAACACCTTCAGATAAAAATGTGTTTTGTTGATTTTTCCTTTTGTCCGTAAACCAACCACTGTCACTAGATTATACCTAAAATTTATTTTTCAAGACCCTATTGAGTGGCTCAGCATCAAAATATGAACCTGCATAGAAAAGCTACATTTGTTAAGAAGGATGAACAGGGGCATCTCAAACTTGAGTACTCTGTCTTCCTTCCCCTCTACCCTTCCCAAGGAATACATCTCGTAATTTTGTTCTTTAGATAAATGAGAAGGTTTTTATCTCTTGTTTTCATGTGTATGGTATTGTACCTCTGCTTGTTTGCTCAGAGAATAAGTTCTGCTCTTGCAAAAACATAGACATGTCACTTAGTCACATACTTATTCCAAAAGTGATTACATGCCAAAAATGAGTAATCCTTTTGGATTCAAGCATGTATAAGAATTCTTGCTATATCCCGTTCATAAAATGGTTTACATTCTTTTACTGAATTTTCCAGCCCAGAGTTGAACATTTCTTCATGAAGCGTGCTGTGAATATTGCAGACCTACTTTGCACTGGCATTAAGTCCTATTACTTTTCATTACCATAAAGTATGTTAAACATACACTTTTTCTAACTTTTTAATTCTTCAGAATAATCAGCTAAAATTTGTCTAGAAATTAACATAATCTATTATAAGTGAAGTGAACACAAGGCACTATTTTAATGTTTTTGTAATCTTGTTGCCAGTATAAAGTGTCAGGCAAGCGACACAGGGCCTGTATGGTATCTAATTTTGTATTTGTGAAAATTCACTTACAGATGTGAAGATCAGACAGTTCAGAATAACAGTGTCTATCAAGCAGCAGTGGAGAGACTGATCCTGGCTGCTCGTTTATCTGATCCAAAGCTTTTTCTTAAGCATATGACAATGAATGTCAATATGGAAGAAGTTTACAGCCTGGAGCTTACATCTGCTCTAAAATGGCTTCAGGAGAATATGAAATGGGCTGGGAAGGTCTGGCTGTTTCAGCAGTCAATTGTAAAGACTTTTGGTTTCTAATGTTTAAAGGGATTATTGTTGAAAATAATAAAGGCAGTTCCCACTGTGTTCAGACTGTGCCTTACCGATAACTTGAGACTTCAAACTCAGGGGGTTTTATCAATACTTACATTGATGATGATGCAGATAGTAGCACAGAAAGAGTCTTTTTTTTCCCTAACTATGTAGATTGTCACACTGACTTACATAGATGTTTTGTAATGGCATCATTAGATAATGAGGAAGCTGCAGCCTCAGAACCTACATTCTCCTTTTTTCAGAGAATCTAGCACTGTTACTCTTCTCCCAGCAGGTGATATAAGTGCATTGACTGAGTGTACCTACTGTTCTTGAGTGAGACATTTTCCACATTGCTTCATAGTTTGTAGAATTAATGTTTCCTTTTGTCTTCCTCACAATATCTTGTGAGGGTATTGTCCCATCTGTGTGCCCCTTAGATCTTAATTTCCTTACTCCAAAACCCCAGTAAAAAGCACGGAGAATAAAATAACTTCAAAATCACTTGAGATGTGCCTGACTTAGGATACCTTCCTTTACAGAACTGAGAGGGTCTACACAAGTTGCCCACAGCTGAAGGTTTAGTTGTGTTTTGATAATAACTTGTATATGATTTCATATTTGTATATATGCATAGTCCCACTGAAAAGGAGAACTTGCTTTTGCCTTTGATTCTGCTCTTGGAGGGAAGTGGTTTTGCCCCATTTTTTAGTTTCTGCCAACTGCATGATGAGCTGGAGGCTTCTAGCAAGCTGGTTCTAGCATTCCTGGTTCTTCAGGAATTCTTTTTCCCACCTGCAAATGCTGAATCAGAGTATGAATTGCTTAAATCACACTTCATCTACTGATCTGCAGCCTGAGTAAGAACGAAACATTTCATATCAGAAAACTCTCATGGCAAATCAGTGAGACCTCTTGTCAAAGCTGATACTTGCCTGAGCTCCCCACTTCAGTAGTGTTAGTTTAGATGTCCAGTACCATCACAAATGTGCCAATAATACAGCTCTTTTGCCCTGTTCTGCATCTGCTTCAGAGCCTTTTGTGCTAAAAATTCCTGCTCTCTTGGGTATAGTAGTTTATGGTTTTTTTAAGGCTGTTCCATCATAAGTGAGATCAAGATGGTGGCATTAGCCCTCAATGTTTGAAAAATCTTTCCCTCCTTTCTGGCAGCATGAGTGTCTTCCCAGTTCCAGCAGCATTATTGCAGGTGTCCTTTGTGCCATCATGGAATCCATCCATGAATCATGGAAGCCATCATGATCTTAGTGCTGGATGGTTGTGGAGGGTTTTGGAGGGGTGTCGGTGGTTTTTTTTGTTTGGCGGGGTTGCCACTCCAGTCTTGAGGTTCATGCCATTAATCTGATGTCATTAATCTGATCGACAGTTACTACATTCCTGACCCTCTTCAGGGTCAGATTCTGACCCTTTTCAATACCACTGTTCATCCAGTCTGTCTGGGAGTTGCTACTGGAAGAGAGAGGATTGAATCTGATGACCACCACAATCACTGCCTTCCTCCCGTGCCACCTGTGCAGAAAAATGCAAGGATACAGGCTCTTGTGTTTTCACAGGGTATCATTCTTCTGTAGGGATCTCATCTGCTTTCCTTCTAAAAAATGGCAGATTCTGTACCAACAATCAGATGGCATTTCTTTAAAATCCCTTTACCTCAAAATTTCTCTTAAAGAACAGTAGGGACTAGTTCAAAGAGACTTCGGGTTCCACCACTGGTATTCACCGAGATGGCTCTGTCATTTGTACGGCTATCCACCTGGTCAAACCCAGTAGCTGAAAGCCTGGATAAGAAGTGATCAGGTTTCAAATGAGGGATCTAAACTGATATTCTTCCAGCCACTCCAGCATTAGTGGCAAGAGCAATTTTGGAAGATTTCAACAAACTGAAACTGGCAGTGAGAAACCAAGTCATTTTTGCTAATTACTTCTTGTAAGATCCTTTGTAGCTTAATCTCCCTTGGAATTAGACAGAGGCTATCTGAACCTCAGCTAAATCCCACATTTCTGTAAGCGGTACCAGATGTGGCTAATACTGTGTTTGAGAGACACAGAAGGACAAAATTCTCTTAGTAATCTGTATGGCTTCAAAGCTTGGGATGTTCTAGAGACAGCATCATTTTTTTCATTATAAGCAACCTTGAATTTTCACTTAGATCATCCCCAGAAAAAAAATCCGAAATGTTGCTTTATTTTGCAGACAGAGGTTAATCATTGACCTTCTAGCTTAACTTGGAACTGTGTAAAAGTTGTGCAATGTTTTGGCTCCATGTCCTGAGTATCATCTTCAGCTGATAGGATGCAGTCTTACTCATGGTTTATATTAACGAGCAAAGCAAACTCCCCACATCATTGCTCAGAAGTTTTGTTACAACTGGTGCATCTGGTGTTTCCATCAATACAGTGTTTCTCCCTATCACCATGATAAACCAGCAGGCAATTTAAACAACTTGACTGTTAAGTCCTGTATTTCACATTTTTGTACTGTCTGGGTCCACTTGAAATACCACACAAATCTGGTCATTTTGATGTGTATCAAAATGCCAAAAAGGTTTCTCAAGCAACATCCTGAGTACCATTTTGGTGACAGAAATTCCATGTGCTAAACAGGACAAAACTCCAATATGAAATGGGAATGAGCCTGGAAAAATGAAAAAATGTTCCAAAGGATAAAGTTAAGTACAACAGAGACCATGCAGTTTTGCAGAGCCAGCCACTCAGTAGACAATATCCATATTTTTGCTTTTCCCCACGTGTAAGTTACTGTTTCTTAGTAGCTGAAAGAACTTCTGTGTTTGAGATTAAGCAACTCGTTTGATATATTTAATTTTTCATATAGGAAATAAAATGTATGTTTACCTGTTTGCAGAGAGAGGCAGAAAAATGTGCAAAAAAACCTTCCTGCTTTCCTGTGCTGCGCTGAGTAGCTAGGTTTAGACAATGCTGTGTTCCTTTAGTATGTTGTTAGATGCATGAGAAATTCCCTTTGTGAAAATCTTTCTTCAGTTTTCACTGAGTACAAGGTATGCTCTTGGAAGATTACTTTTGTTAGGTATGGACAGTCTCTTGTAACTAAAACAGAATAATGTTGTTGGGAAGATGTAGCACAAATCTATTTCAAAGCATTGAAAGTTTTGAGAGTTCCTTAACCCACATCAGGAACAGAAGTGAGAAGCTGGAAATAGAGCTTGGTAGTTTTACAATGTTTTATAAAGAGCAATTGGGGGGATCATTCTGGAGGAGTTGTTAAGATGTTAATAAATGTTTTTTATTCTTTATATGAAGTATCCAAAGTATCTGTGAGTCATTATTGTCATTAAATTATTTAATTCTGTTCAGATCCCTGTAATTAATATTCTTAGGTATGCAGGAGGATAGGCAAATGGGAAAGTAGACACGGAGCGTTCAGTATCTCATAACTGCTATAAGAATCTAGAGCATGGTGTGCTGCACAAGGAGGTTAAGAATGTGTGAAATCAGTCAGACTACGCAGTTTTTCACCACGCCATAGCACATAATGTAGCAAATGCTTACGAATAAATTGGACTGACACTCCCAGCTGTGGAAGTGGCCAGCTTCCAGTTTTAACTACAAACTCGAGTGGAGGCTACAGCTAGGCCTATGGGCTGTGCTCAATTCACTGAAGAACTGTAGTGGATGCTAGTGAGAGTTTCACATAAGGAGAAGTAGTAAAATTACATGTCCCTGGTGTAGTAATCAAACTTTTAATTACCAAAATGTTAATGCCATGCTCCTCAGCTTAGTAAAATATGGCCACATTAAGAGCAATTACTAGTTCACATTTCTGTCCTTTCATTCTCCAGATGCATCTTGCATCTTTGTGGAGGTGGGTTTTTTTGCAAATCCCAGGTCTACGTTTTTCAGTCTTAACCCCTTCTGCATAACCCTTTTCTAAAATGACTAGTATGGTGAGTAGTATCAAAAATTAATGCTGACATCACTGGCCTCAGAGCTCCTGTGCCATTGAGTGTGCTGGGACTGGAGGAACTGATACCACTTTTTGACCATCTTCAGACCAAGGACCAGAACCGAAACAAGGGAGCAAGGAGAAAATGGCTGTCGCCGCTTGTAGCAACTGTATTGTGATGCTTAAAATTCTCCTTCTGTTAGGGGACAAGAGGTAGTCAAAATACAAACTTTTTCAGATGTTAATTTTATCTGGTATAAAACAAGCTTTCCATTCGGAAGTGTCTGTGCCGCTCTTGCTCAGCCAGTGGGATGTATTCTGGGAACTGATAAGGAATAATGAGACCAGATAAAGCCACAACACTACTTCCATGGAACACTACGGTGATAATCATGAACAGTAAGTTTTGAGACCTTTAGCTAAAAAGCAGGAATTCATTCCTGTGCTTGGAGGGGGTGGGGGGGGGGTGGTGGTGGTGCTCTGGCTTTGTCTCAAAATACATACCTGATGCAGTGGAGCTGGTATCTGGCAGTGTCACCTGCTGATTACCTCTCCCAATTTATTTTATTCCTCACAGTTAAAAGAAATCCCAGGTGAAATGAACAGCATGCTTTTCTATTGAATCAATTAAATTTATTTTTCCATCTGCATAATTATGCAACCAATTTGCTTACATAACTGATGGTTTCTATTGGGAAGCGAAAAACATGCTGCACATTATGGAAATTATGCAAATCCCCCAAGGGCTGTGAGAGCGTTGATTTAAAGCTCCACTGAGCTACAGATGCTAAACCATGTCAGTCCTCTTGTTAACCTTTTCTGCCTGGAAATGCAATAAACTGTATGCAAATAACTCCAATCCCTAACAGTCTCCCTTTGTTCTGAAACTCGATCAGCAATAGACGTTTTTGCTCTGACGTTGCACGTCTCTGCATCAGCTGCTCCTTGACACCGACTACCTTGGAAGAAAAACAGACGTACAAATGTACGCGTCCATCGACCGTTTGCAACTGCAGGAAAACAGCGTTTGCTTTTCCCCTTGGGACTGCGGAGCTCACGGTTGGTTCTTCGCATGTTTCTTTTCTTTTCTGCAGAACAAAGGAAACGTGCTAGCGTTTGGAGAAACCCCTTCCACCCTCTTTGCCAAAAAGCAGGGATTTCTTGTGCGAGGCGTTGCCCTCCCGTGTCCCCGAGTAGCGACTGCGGACATACTGGAGGAGAAGGGACCGCTTCTCCCCGTCGTGTGTCACAGGCCTCCCGCGGTGCCACCGTGCCGCTTCGCCAGATGGGGTGCGCTGCGCAGCCACGGGCAGCAGCAACACCTCAAGCATGACATCCATAGCTATTACGGGTTTGTCTCACCTAATCCGCCGCTCCCCGGCGCGTAACACCTACGAAGCCGCTCGCACGGCCGCGGGCCCCCACCCCGCCCCGGAGCGCCCCCCCGGGGAGGGGGAGGGGCGGCCGTCCGCGGCCCCGAGGAACGGCCTGCTGGCGGCGGCCGACTGCGCCTGCGCGGGGGGAGGGGGGGGGGCGCGGCCGCCACGTGAGCGCCGGGGGCGGGGCGCGGGGAGGCAGCGGCGGAGCTCGCGGAGAAACCGGCGGGGCCGGGAGCGCAGGCGCGCGCTGTCCCCGTCGCCCTCGGCCCCGCCCCCGGCGGGAATCCCCCCCCCCCCCTCCCGCAGTCTCTGGGGCCGTCGGCGGGGGTGGCTGCGCCAGGCGATGGGGGCCGAGCCCCGGCGGGCGCCGTCCGGCCGTGGCGGTAAGCGGGATGGGGCCGGGCCGGGCCGGGCCGGGGGTGTCGGGCTCCTCCGCGAGTGAGGGACACGTTGGGGAGGAGGCGGTGGCGCGACCCCGCCGCTCCTCTCCTGCGCGGAGGGGCGGCTCGGCCTCGCCAGCGTCGGAGGACGGTGCGAGGCCGAGCCCAGGCGTAGAGAGGCGGCGGGGGCGGAGGGGGAGCGGGTGTTCTGCGCTGAAACCGGGCCGGGCTCTGCCGCTCCCGGCGCCGGCGGGCCGGGGGCCGGGCGAGGGGCAGCTGCCCGCCGCAGCTCTGGCGGAGGCTGCCCGCGACGGAGCGCGCGCGGCGGCGGCGGCTCCGTGCGCGCGGGCACGGGCGGGGCGGCCGTCCGCAGCAGCAGCGGCGGCGGCGGCGGCGGCGGGGCGGGCCTGGCAGGTGTCCGGCGGGGCCGCCTCGCTCGGCTCCTCCGGTGGCGGAGTCTCCGTAGGCCGCCTTAGGGAGGCGGCGTGGCAGGCGCCAGCTCATCCGAGCGCCCGTCGCCGCCGGGGCGCCGTCGTTCTCCGGTAGCCGAGTCCCGAGACGCAGGGTCAGCATCGACGTGCCCGAGAGGTGCTGCCGGCGGGCGGGGTTGCCCGTTATTCCGCGCCTTCTTAATGGCAGGGGGGAGTGAGGGGGGGCCGTGACACACATCACGAGCGGCTGTGCCGCTGTGGAGCTACGGGACAGACCTTACTTACCTGTAGTGACTTCTGAAGTGAATTCTCTCAGGGGTCTGCTCTAAATCGTTAAAACTGTTAGTGGTTGGGTCACTAGAGCTCATTTTCTTTCCAGCAGTGAGTGAACCGGTTTCACCCAGGTTTATTTTCTGGGCATTGTCATCTTGTTTGTTTTCATTCTGCTTTCTGCATCCTACCTTAGGGGTCGAGCCTAGGTAAACACCTGAAATAGATCATAATGTCGGCCCAAGTGGTGAGGTAGCAGTATTCAATGTCATGTTTCCAAAGGCTTTTGCAAAATGACTGCAATGTAATTAATATTTTGTTTTGTGTTAGCAAGCGTGTCTTTGAGGTGGGGTGTAGGTGAAACTTAAAACCAGGAGATTTTATTTTTTAACTAAGCAATGTAACAATTTCTAAGAGGTTCGTAGACCTTTTAAAACAAGAAACAATGATGCTTTTGTCTGGTTATATAAAGTGTCACCACAGATTAGTGAGACTGTTGGGTTTTTCCATCCTCTGTCCAAATCCCTGAAGCTAAAACTACAGAGAGAGAAAACTGTTTTATTGCCAGAGAGCTTGTTAATGTATTTAAGATAGTTTATGATTAGGATTGTTGTTAGGGACACTAAAAGCGAAATTACTACTGTTTTGCTCACACCCAGTTGAAAATCAGAAGACAAGAATTATAAAGTATTTTGGGGATATTTTAGCTCAGCATATCTTTTTCTCACCCTATTGGCCTCTAGTGAAATATTTGGTAAACAAGTTAGGTTCTTAGTTAAGTATATTTGTATTCGTAAGATGTACTTCTAAAATGTCCAGTGTTTTGCAAAATAGTCATAGGAACTATCATGCTGTATTGGAACAGGGATGGTATTTCTCTGATAAGTGCTCATCCCAGGTGCTTTAAAATGGCATACTTAGTGGGAACATGTTATCTTGAAAAGTGCAAAGAAAAATATATTTTTTTAAAAGTGCATGAAAACATATGAGGAATAGGGACCTTCCCTCATAATCCCAATTAATTAGGTATATGTTTGCACTCTGATGTGCCAAGTGGTTTATCTCCTGTTGGAAAACTCTCAATTATAGTTGCATAGTGCAGAAGTTACTGTTAAAAATTGCTAATTTATTTTTATGAATGCCCGCAAACTTTTGATAAAAGATTTTGGGCATTGTTGTATGACAGCGTCTTTCCCTTTGGTTTTATATCGTGCCCGCATGAAATAGTTGGCACATAAATTTTAAAGTATTATCATTTGTTTGAAAGTTTTTGACATAGCAGAGTAAAAGTTTCTGTGGAATTCCACAAGCTGGTATGTGTTAATGCTTAAAGAAAGCTTCTAATTTTTTGTTTCTATACTTCAAGACAAAAACTGAACATGGGGAAGAGCAGGAAACATTTTCAATAAATAATTTCTTAGGTTTTTTTCTAATATCTTCATCTTCAAATCAAAATATGATAACAACTATTAATGTTTGTAAGACTCACTGTTAGTAGAGGAAACTGAAAACATTCTTGTGCAAAGCTTTAGGTTTTATATGTGATTTCTCAATTTTATATTACAGTTGTGACTTTAAAAGTTACCACCTAGGATTTAGAGAATGCACTGATAAGTAACAGGGGAAAATACTTGTGTCCCTTACTAAACAGGATATTTTTTTCTTTTTTTAAGTGAGTTAGTGGATGGCTGAAAGTTGGCTTGACCATTGAGTTGCTGAAATGTTTTGCTGCTTGAGAGCCGTGCGAAGGTATGGCATGTTGCTGACCTCATTTACCTTTAGCGTGTGTTTAAGTGTTTGCTTATGACTCGCATATATGTAAAACTGGTTCCGTTTTTTTTATTTAATGCTTATTTCTTTGGCTTTCTCATCTTTACAGCTTGAAGCTTTCAACAAAGCATCCACAGTTGAAAATCCCCAAAAGCCATATGCCTGTCCGCGAGTGAGACACTAAAAAAAGCTCTCGACAAAACAAGGGGTTTAAAATAGCTTAATTGCGAGAGAGTGGTAGTCTAAATCTGAATATGGTGTCCAATATATTACTGCATTATTGAGTTATTAAAGCTCAGTGTTTCAAAATGAGTGAATATATCTGTAATAATGAGCTTAATTTAACAAAGCTTTTCAGTGTCAAAGCTATAAGCCAAAAAGTTAAACTTCAGAGATAACGGAAGAAAAAGTAAAAAGAAAGCTGAAGGGAATTATTTAATCAATAAATTAAATCAGTCCTAGAGTACTGTTGTATAATGTGTTCTAGTGGAGATTGTGTTTCCTATCTTTCATGAAGTGGAGACGGCTGCCCTCAAAGTGGTTATGACCTTGATTTTAACACGAAGCCTTTCTCTGCTCTTCAGATCTGAATGAAGCTCTCAGAACAATCCTTGCTCCTTGTGAGTGAAGCCATAAGCATCTTTCTTGCATTTTCTCTCTCTAAATTCATTTTAATTAATTTATTTTGTCACTTGAAGGATGCCTCAGAGTTCTGTCTTTCACCTTCAGTGAATGAATTCTTCCTTCTGTCACGCAGACTAATTTTGGCCTTTGAGCATTTCTCTTTTAAGCAAGTTCAAAATAGACTTTTGGCTGGAATCCTCAGCCTTCCTACTAGCATGACAGTGTTGTTTAGATACAAAACAAGGGAACTAAAGTTAACCATACTTGGCCGTTTTTCTTGTAGAATACCAGATGGAAGTTTATGATTAATAAACTTGGAAGTATGCTTAATAGTTTCCAGGTATGTTGGAACTTTTTTTCCTAACTACTGGAAACGGCATGCAATAATGTAGCTCGAGTGTATGTGGGAAATGGTGTACGAATAAGGGGAAGAGAGAACTGTGCTCCTTATTTCCTCCTGGCAGCTGGGTCTAGAAGGATGTGGGTTTCTTGCAAGGCTGTTTGTCAAAACTGCTATCAGATAGGTAGCTGATTAATTTACTTTTTTTTTTTTCCTTTGTTGGAAAGAATTTTTTTCTTTTTCACTGCTTTGTTTCCACTTGCTAAAAAAAAGGGGGAGGAAGAAAATTTCTGCTTTTTTTTTTTTTTTTTCAGCAAGACAATTCTTTTGGTGTTTCTAGATCCAAAATGGTATACCATATGACCAAGTGGACTTTTATCCAGTGTGCTTTCCTTCCTTTCTTACCAGGTCAGGTAGAGGGTGTTTTCACGTGTCACTGAGCAACTCTGGCATTTTCTTGTCATTGAGAGCTTTTGCTCTCCATAAAAACATGATATTGCTGTGGTACTTCACTGTTTCCTGCTATTTTGAGTAGGATCATGGGCTATAGAGATAAGTAGTCTTCAGAGTCTTTCTGAGGTGCAGCCAGCAAGGAGGTAGAAGTGTTTGCCAGTAATACATTTTATGTTTTTTTAATCCTCCATTTAATTAATGCACATGAAAATTGTTTTTAGTCATAACAGTTTGAAATTTCATCAGTCATCTTCCATTGCAAGTCTTCCATCCCACTTTTCTATGAAAACTTATCCTGTTTTCAGCAAGCTTACTTTTAAGACCTACTAATTAAATATTTGCCCACTTCTTAGGCAGAATGCATTAGCTTTAACTGCTTTCATGTTTCTAATTGAAGAGCTGGAAAGGTTGACAGGAAGAAAGGTAAAGTAAGGGTCATTGCATCTGCTTGACAACTCAGTTGTCATCATTTACCCTACCATTTGCCAAAATGAAAAATATTGCTTATTGTCTGAGCAGAAATTCGGGGGGTTTTTTTTTCTTTTTAATTAATGAAAGCATCCAGGAAATAGTGTCACATGTTTCTGTGTCCAGGACAATTATTTGGTCTAGGATGCTGAACAAATAGCTTTGTAAAACAGTCTTGCTTGCTATTATTAATAAAGCTATTAGTGAATTGGAAGCAGCTTTGCCTCAATCTGCCATATATTTTCTTATTTGGGGCTCACAGTTTGAATGATACTGTGAGGAGTGAAACAGCATTGTATTGCTTAACAGAGCAGAATCCCTACCCTTCTGAGTTGCTAACTAAAATGAACATTAATCACAGAGAGAATGGTTGGCCCATTGAATTTGTTAGCCTGTGAAACCAGCTGAAGGAGAAATCTATTATTAGATATTTACCAATTCACATTTTCTTGCTGCTTTTATATATACTGTCTCTTGGTAATCAGTTTGCTAACCTGAATATCAGCTTTGAGCTATGGCAGGAAATTGTGGTGGTCTTTAATTCAGAACTTGTTTTTCCTTCCATTTTGGTCTTCTGTTACACAAGTGTGCTCATTGCAGAACTGTAGTTTAATTTATGTGTAATTGGAGGTATTCAATCTTTGTACTTTCTGAACTTCCTAGAACTTCTTCAACTTAACTTTTCCTTCTGATCTTAGGTTAAACAATCTTCTTTTCCCACCACTGAAATTTCTTTTAGTCCTTGTTTTCTTCTATTTCAGTGAAGATCAAAGGGCAAAAACATACTGTTTTTTTACTTGATACCTTCTATAAAAGAGTATGTTTGGGAAAGTAGGTTGTTGGTTTGGTTTTTTTTAAATGGACACAAGTATGTGGAACTCAGAGACTAATGCAGAGCTTCGTTTGATTGAATGGTGATTATTATTCCTGGGTAAAATTTACTATTCTTTTGGCATTGCTTGAAAAATAGTGGGTTTGGCTTTTTAACTTGAAGGTTCAAAAAGTATGTAAGAGTTGGCTTTTAAGAGCAGCTTCGGCAATAGCTACAAAAAATAACACTAAAGCCAGTCTTCATCGTTCGAACTACTTGAGTGGAGAATTTTTATTTGAGCCTGCTTTGAGAAAGTAGAGGGAAAAGTTATTGTACTTATTTACATGTCTTTAATCAGCTGTTAGCATCCACCATCTCTCGAACCTGTTGGATTTGCTCTGTGAGTGTCAAGGGGAAAAATCCAGAACTCAGACTTCTAATACCAGTTTTAAATGATTATACTTGCAACTGTGAATGTTTACTCCATTCTGTCATATTCTAAAGTAATTTATATCAGTTTGTCACTTGATTGGTTGCATCATACATAAACATTTTATTACTTTATTAGGTTATGTCTGGAGAAGATGTTGCTACAGTGCATTCTTCAGTCAAGAACTTTGTCAGGAGCTGATGCCATCCATGCTCTCAGACCTTTCTATTTTGCTGTGCATCCAGATTTCTTTGGCCAGCATCCCAAAGAAAGGGTAAAAATCTTTTAGTATGCTTTCTTTGTAAGTGTGTCCTATATCAAGGATGGAAATTTTCTAGTTTTCCTGCTGTCATGTTAAAAAAAAGTAATATTAGAATTGAATATGGTTGTTACCAGAGGACAAAAATACACACTTTCTTTATTTTTAACAAGGATAGGTCTCTTAAACATCCATTATTTATTAGTCATATTTTCTGTTTGTTAAAAAGAAAATACTGAATCCTTCCAGACTAATTTATAATACATATTACTTGCTTTATCACATTGAAATGCTGTGCATTATATTTGAATGAATGGATTTCTTTAAGCTTGAAAGCCTTAAAAGTGGTGTTTTGGAACGTACAGGAATGTACAAGTATGTACATCATAGAATTTATTCATGCAAGATAATTATTCATTTACACTGAGAATATGAACTATATCACTACTTGTTAAAAGCAGTCGGCAGTTTGTAAAAACTAATTCTGCATGTAAGATTAAAAAGGTTTAGATGAAAAATGGCCAAATTAATCATCTGTAATGTTTCGGGTTTTTCTTTTTTTAAACAGGAAGTAAATGAAAACTCTCTGAAGAGGTTAAATGGCTACTTGGAGAATCTACAGAAACCAGGATTTCGCTCCTTTAAGCCAACTCAGCTTACTTTTTATGTAAGAGAAAGAGAACCAAACTCTTCTAATGTTCAAGAATCCTTCAGTGCTTCAGGTGCTTTTATATTGTGCAGAATGTATCTTTCTGTATTTAAATTCTTTCAGACCAGTACTTGGCCTTGTGCAGTCATAATGACTTTTCAACTGAATAAAATCCTCTCAATCCATGAAAATATGTATTAGGTCAGACAGGACCTTCCCAAGTAATTAAACATCTTAAGCTTTAAAAAGTATTGAAAGAATGAGAAATAACAAAGTTGAGGTCAAGTTACAGTATGAGGCAGTAAAAAACATAGGTTGATATAATTGATAATTTTTCTGCTTTTGATACTGTTGTCATCTTTAACTGGAACAACAGCTGGGTCCTTGTTTTCACTGCAGATAATGTGCAGTACACAATGTCAGGGGGATTGTAGCATTAGTAGGAATTTAGTCTGGAAGCAGAAGTTATATAATATCTGGAACTTCAATTTACCGCATTGTCTCTTAGCCTTGAGACTACAGAAAATATTGCCAAGCTTGGAATATTTGGTTTGATTAATTTTATTCTACGTATTCGTCTCTGGTGTACCAATATGCCTTATCTAACAGATGAGTTTTATGTTCTATATCCTGCTAGTCAAAATGCTTGAGAAAATTGAGGGACCCTAGTGCTAGAAAACAAAATCATACTGTTTTTCAAGAAAATAGTAGCATTATGTCCAGTCTACTTAAAATAACAGTTGGACTGGCAGCTGTGTTCTGCTGTTGAGTCTGATACTTGCTTGGTTTCTAATGGGGCAGTTAGGCCTGATAGCTAAGTGATGGGACTTAGTTTTAGGTGGTGTGCAAGTGTAATGGTTTGTTCTGTTCATAGCCTGTGAAGAGCTGTTGTAGTACTGCGTTTCTACAGTAAATTATATCCAACATGATCAGTAATGATGTGAATTTTTTAGAGGCGTTGAACAAAATTGCCACTGCTAAAGCAAAAGCATCCTTTTTTCGGTTACACTGCATCTGTAGGTAGGTTTCCAGTTTGTCCAATGATTCAGATATTTAAAACAGCTCTGTTTATATTTTTGGACACATAACAGTTTTAAAAGTTAAACTGCACGTGAATTTTGTAGTGAGTGTTGAAATTACAATATCTTAATTTCCAGCTAGGTACGCCTTGTTTGGGTTCTTGTAAGATGAGAGAAATGTAAATGCATTTTAAATAATACTAATTGTGTGGGACTTGTATTTTATAGGGTTTCGAGCAGTCAGTTTTACATTACATACTAGGGATCTCCTGAGCACAGTATTAGATATTCTCAACTCCTGCAGTTTATCCACGGAGCATATTCAGAGTTTGAATGTGAACTCTCAGACCCACAAGGAAGCAAAAAGCGCAGTGAACAGACCTATCAAATGGGATAAGACTTACTATTCATTTACTGGATTCAAGGATCCTGAGGAGGAACTAGAACAAGCCCAGAGAGTGGAAACAACTTTAATGTATGTAAGGCTTTTATTTAACTGGTGTTTTGTAACCTAAATTGGTCTTATTCTAATGCTGAGTTTTTGAAAGGCAATCAATAAACATTCTGAACAATACAAAACTTTGTCTGACATGTAATTCTGTCATGCTTTTTATAATTGGAGAGATTTCAAATGAGCTCCTGGGATAACTATGGTACCAGCTAAGCTGAGGCATTCTTGTCTCTTTGCCCAGCATTCACGTTTGGTCAATCTAGTTTTTCTTGCTCCAAATAGCTCCTTACCTCTTACAGGACTTCTGTAACACAAAACTATTAACTTTATTGTTAGTATTTCATTATCATATTCTGTTGGGGGTGGGAGATAATACATGAAAACTAAGGTTAGAATGTTTTAATTTGCCAGATGTCTTAGTGTTGTGCCTCTGATTTGTTGTTCAGCATACCAACCCTAATAAATTGACACAATTATAAACACTGTACTTGCATTAAATGCAGCATGTTGTGTATAAGAAGTTGGTTGTTTATGAAATCTGTATGTGCTCATTTTGGGGAAGGGTGTAAAATACTGCCTTGAAAAATTTTTTTTGTGACAATGAGGATTAGGTGCCATTTGAAATAAACGCAGAGCTGTGGTGGTATCTTAGGAGCAAAGAATACCCCTCATCCTGCCTAGCACCTCTCAAATAAAACTACTATACTATATGCTACTGTAAAACGCTTAACTGAGATTTAACGTACTGGAGAATATTTTTACTTATTTTTACACATTTACAAGAAGTGCCATTAACAGTTGCATATTAACAGTCTGGTTTTAATACCTAGCTGTTTGGCAATGGGCCTCTCTTTTTGCTTCTGACTTCAAATTGTTTTGCTTAGAATACAGTATGAGAATGGAAGTACTTGTTTGTAAAAACAAAGAGTATGAAAATAAGTTTATGCCATGAACAAAGGCTAAATCTCTTAGAGTAGCTTTTTCCTAGAAATAGAGTGATCCTGTTTATTGAAAATTTTAGACATACTACATGAGTCATGTTTGCCTGATTATTGACAAAAGAACTGTAAAACTTTGACCTGCTTAATCTATGTTCATTCCAGCTCTGTAAGAGTTACCTAACTTAGCCCTTTGGTACCACCTCCCTTATTTGATAGTCTACTATGATGACTTTGGTTGTTTGGTTTTTGTTGGTTTTTAAAGGCATATGTATGGGAACTTCTTTTACTAAAGCACTACGTTCTCCGAAGCTGCCCCCCTAAATCACACTGATCTGCTGCTCTATACCTTTCACATCTCTAAGTCTTACAGTTGTAACACTGCCAGTGTCTTTTGGCTTGATTTGATTCCCTAGTCCCCCTCAAAGACATTAAGTGCTAGATTTTCCTTTGTCGATATCTTGCATTTAGCAATTTCAGTTTATGTCCTCTACTTTTAAAACATGCCTTTACCTGGTAATTTGACATAAAACATTAATGTTAACAGTAAGAATTCAGTTAGCTGTACTTATGTGAAAGATAATAATACATCATGCCTCTACTGTTGGGGTTTTTTCTCCTCTTCTTTCAGATCCTGGCTAGATGATAATGAAGCAAGTGCGGTAAAAAAGCTGAAAAAGAGTTTGCCACTTAGAAAAGAACTAGAACGTTTAAAATTTGAACTCTCTCATCAACTTGAGCTCTCAGATATCAGGTAATAAATTAGATCAGTTGGACTTAGCATTAAGACAGTCAAAGCAAGGAAGTGTTGTGTAATACTACACCGTGAGCTTTAAAGGCTTATTCCAGCAAAACAGCTACGTTTCATATATGTAAAAGTGTTATTGCACTATTTTTCTAGATGAATTCTATTGGGGCAAAAGTTTCCTGTTACAATTTGCTTAAAAAGACCTGGTATTTGTAACTGATAACATAGGCTCCAGTTGAGGCAAACACATAAGCACTTGAAATGGGATGTGTGTGTATGCATTAGTTTGGGTGTTTTGCTGGATAAAATTGTTCTTCTTGAATTCAGGTGAATGTCTACAAAGATAACTGGATTGGCAATGAAATGCAACTTTGTGCATGGTACATGATGACATCCTGTGAAGGCTTAATAAAAATGTTGGGTTTTCTATTGTCTTGTTTCCCATACTCCAGAGGAGACGGATATTTGTTTGCTTGAAGGGACTGAGTACAGTTGGTAATCTTGATTTGTCAGAATATTTTCCAGAAAATAATTTATGATTCTTTTTTAAATTTTGTGCTTTTGAATGAGGACATTCTGAAGTGGGTTATTCAGGATGGGAAATGGCAGTGAGAGTATTCAACAATGGAAAAATAAACTTTGAGGATTATTTCAAGGGCTAGTCTGTTCAGTTCTTCTTTTAACCAGGAAAGAGAGAGTTGGAGCTTCTGAAGTCATGCTTTTGTTCCTTTCACTCTAAAAGACCCCAGCTTCCTTTAAGCTGATACCAGGTTTTTTGAACACGATTTCTAATCTTCTGCAACTGTGCTTTGGTGGGGGTTTTAAGTTTCTGAAACAGTCTTCAGTATTACATGTGTAGATTTGGTTTTATTCCTGGCTTTTATTTAATTTTCTTGTAGTTTGTTGTTTTAAAATACACTAAAACTATTGCATTCCATGAGGAGTTATTAACCTTCCAAGAGTTATATTGTCATAATTCAGAAAAGAATGTGAGTGTCAGAAATCTGACAAGCAAGTATCTTAATCAGAAACTACTGCTTGTGATCCTGCAGCCTAATGCTAGTGTTCACAGAGGTTTGAAAAAATAGCAGGGTCATTGGCTTTATTCCATTGCTAAGTTTAGGACAGTTGAAGAGAAGGTAGGATCTATAAGCCACCTTTTTACATTCCTGTCTGGTGCTACTGAAAGCAAAGTGATACTGCTAGGTAACAGTAAATAGCTATTAGAATGACTTGCATTAGAATAGATGGAATTGCCTCATAAGTGCTGTGGCATAGTACCTATTCTCTGCATCCCAAAGAGTGGGGTTTTGCCAGTTAGGTTTCCCTAAATGAGATCATGTGGGTTGACCCCAGCTAGCAGCGAAGTACCCACGCAGCTGCTCCCTCATGCACCCCCAGTGATATGGGAGGAAGAGAATAGGAAGAGCAAAAGCAAGAAAACTCATGGATCAAGTTAGAAGTTCAATAGGTGAAGTGAAGCAAAGCTGTGCATTCAAGCAAAGCAGAAGGAGGCATTCATCCTCTACTCCCCATCAGCAGGCAGTTGTTTAGCCCCTTCTGGAAAGCAGGACCTCAGTATGTGTAATGCTTGCTTGGGGAGACAAATGCCATAACTATGAAGGTCCCCCTTTCCTCCTCCTTTCCCTGAGCATTTATTGATGAGGATGACATCATATGGTCTGGAATATTCCTTGGTGAGTTGGAGTCAACTGTTCTGACTGTGTCCCCTCCCAGCTTCTTGCCCACCCCAGCTTACTCACTGATCGAGGGGGGCAGAGTGGGAAGAAAAAGCAAAAACCTAGACACTGTGTCAGCACTGCACAATAGCCAAAACAGTGGTGTGTCTTCAACAATGTTTTAGTAAAAAATACAAAACACAGGGGTGCTGTGAGGAAAAATAACGCCATCCCAGAGAGACCCAGTACAATGAGGGAAGGGTAACTTCCCATTTTGAGACAGTTTTAGATGAGCTAGAAGCTGGTAAAAGGATGCAGTTTTTCAATACACTGGGACAACTTTACACTTTAAATGCTTTTAGAAATTTAGTTAGGAGTTTGTCTGATCTGTCTGTGATGGAAGAGATGTCAAAACTATGTTTATTACAGTCACCAGTGTAACTAACACCTGGCTCCTGTATGGTTTAACAAAAATTACTCCACTGTGAAATATGAAAATATATATATAGCAACTTACCACTAGAATCATAATAATGTTTTGGGCTTGGAACTCAAAGGAGAAAGGGGGGGGGGGGGGGAAGAGGCAATGTCCTTATATACAGTATTTGCTCCTCTAGACAAACATTACACAGTGTACAGACAGAAACTGCGTGCCACGTGACTGAACAAAATACTGGGTTGTCTTGTGATTTACTTACTAACCTCCTTATTTGGGGAGAGATTTGCAAGTTCTGTTCTGTCTACTAGGTTTTACATTTATTTTTCCTATATCTGGTTTTATTCCTTTTTTTTTTTTTTGGCACTCTAAGAAAGACTGACATTTTATTTAGGCTTTTATCTGTTTAAATAGCATATGACATCTTTTCAGTAGGCTTTTGCTTTTATTACTGTTGGATTGCTATTTTGAGTTGTTTGTGTTAAGGCTTTCAGCTGCATCTCAACTTCTGTGATTTATTTTTTTTTTAATAATGTTGGGAATGAAATGCTTTCAACTATATTTTCATTTAGGTGGCAGAGAAGCTGGGGTATTGCTCACCGCTGCAGCCAACTACACAGTCTAGGTCGCTTAGTCCAGCAGAGACCTGAAGTATTAAAGAATGTTAAAGGTATTTCTGTTGCTTGTTTCTTATATCCTAATATGGTATTGATTCAAAGATGAGCATGAGTATTCTGTGAGAAGGGAGCTCTCACTCTTTTCATGAATGCTTTTGATAACTGCAAAAACAAACCGGCTAGGCTACTGAAAAGCTGGTGAGAACTTACATTTTAAGCTACTGGGTATTTTTTAAAGTGACATTTCCTTATAGTGTATTTGCTACACTTGGTCTCTATTTTACTTCTTAATAGGTGCAAACTGAGTGAGTTGAAGGTGCTAGACTTAGTACTAAGAATGAAAGTAAAAAATCCATACTGAATCTCTGAAAGGGTAGAGGTAGCAATGGAATGTTACCCATGGTAGATTTAAGCCAAAAATGCGAGTAGCTCTCTAAAGAGCCAGTATAAGGAGGGCTTGCTAGAATACTTTTAAAATCGTATTGTCTTCTCTTATCATGATGTTCCATAAAGTACCTGTATTAAAGTCTGTATTTTCTCAGGAAAAAATTAAATAATCTGTAGACCTGATCTACCATTCTTCTCATACAGCTATTTGACCTCTTTGCTCTAATTGTAACTCCACATTTTATGCCCTTCTGCAGATACTTAGTTTTGAGCAGCTTTCATTTGAGGGTTAATGTAATCATTTGTCAAACAACAATAGGGGATAGGACAATAAATAGTATATAATTATAAATTGGATTAAGTTTCAAATTAGTTTCTTTACCTAAGCACACCAAGGACTTAAAAGTGCTAGAGAAGTCTGTTTTGTGAACTTGTTGTATTCTCCATCTTTGAAAATCCTCAATAATATACTGGACAAATACCTGTCAGTAATTACACAGGTACAGTTGGTCTTGCCTTGGGGTACAAGGATGGACTAGATTCCTTAAAGTCAGCGTTGCCCTCTGTCGTGGTTTAAGCTCAGCTGGTAACAAAGCACCAGGAAGCCGCTTGCTCACTCCCCCCTCTGGCCCCGGTGGAATGAGGAGAAGAAAATACAAAGAAAAGCTGGTGGGTTGAGACAAGGACATGGAGGGATCACTCACCAGTTATGGTCATGGGCAAAAACCAGACTCGACTTGGGGAAAAAAATGACAAAATCAATTTGTTACCAATCAAATCAAAACAGGATGATGAGAAGTAAAACCAAAGCTTAAAACACCTTCCCCCCCCACATCTCCCTCCTTCCCGGATCAACTCGTCTCCCAGTTTCTCTCCCTCCTCTCCCTAGCAGTGCAGGGGGACAGGGAATGGGGGTTGGGGTCAGTTCATCACACGTTGTCTCTGCTGCTCCTTCCTCCTCAGGGGGACTCCTCACTCTTCCCCTGTTCCAGCGTGGGGTCTCTCCCATGGGAGATAGTCCTCCATGAACTTTTCCTGCATGGGTCCTTCCCACGGGCTGCAGTTCTTCACGAACTGCTCCAGCGTGGGTCCTTCCTGCAGGCTGCTGTTCTTCAGGCGCAGACTGCTCCAATGCAGACTTTCCCGTGGATCATGGTCATCTTCGGGGCCCTCCCTGGGCTGCGGGTGGGCATCTGCTCCCCTGCTCCCCTCCATGGGCTGGGGGGGGACAGCCTGCCGTCTCACCATGGGCTGCAGAGGCATCCCCTCCTCCGGCACAACTCCTCCTCCTCGTTCTTCACTGACCTTGCTGTCTGCACAGGGGTTTCTCTCACATCCCACTTCCCTCTCTGCTGCAGGTTTCCCTTCTTAAATCTGTTATCCCAGAGGCACTACCAGTGTTGCTGATGGGCTCGGCCTTGGCCAGAGGCAGGTCTGACTTGGAGCTGGGGAAACTTCTAGCAGCTTCTTACAGGACCCACCCCTGCAGCCCCTCCCCCACTACCAAAACCCCACCACACAAACCCAATACACTGTTTCTTAAGGATTTTGGAGAAGATTTCTGAGAGCGAGAGCTTCTGTTTAAGCCTTGTCTTGTAGTTTAATACACCACACTGAAGACTTTTGTGGAAGCTTATTTTAATAAATAGTTGCCTGTGCTTTTACCCCAAAGAATTCTGGAGAATCTTTGTACTTAATTTTAAAACCCATACTTGGACTCAAAACTGATTTGTCCCCCCAAAAGTAAACCTAGTGTTATCCTATTATGTTGTCTCTATTTCTTTTAAAAAAGAGCAAAAACCTAATGTGAAAGTGTTTATCACAGCTTGTGTGTTGCAGAGTTCTGTGTAAGTAGTGTTGAATGGCTGTGCTAATAGTTCTTTGACCAACCTTTACCTTACTGATACATACTTTAAGCATATAGCATATATTTCCTATTGTATATGTGATTTGTACAGGTTCTTTGAATATGCTGTCTGCTGAGATTTTCTCCTATTTTAAAAGTAGCCTTTGTAAGAAAAAAGTCCAGTTAAATAAAAATCTATCAAGTTTAAACAAGGAGAAGGCAAATGCTAGGTAAGGTTTGTATGAAAAAAAATTCTTGGAGTTTTCAAGAATAACTCTTGCAAATTTTGAGAACAATGAAAACACCTACTTGTGTGTTTGTGCTGCAGAAGTGTGTTGCTTGTGACGTTAGTAGCATAGTTCAGCCTAAAATAATTGTGGGAATAATTGCAGTAACCCAGATTAGTAGAGAGCTTTGTTTTACCTTTAGGACGCACGGTGGTATTTACAGACCGTTCAGGTATGAGTGCAGCAGGCCACATAATGCTGGGGACCATGGATGTTCACCATCACTGGACCAAAGTAAGAAGATTTCAAAGTAAATGATAATGCCTCTTGTTCATGACATCCTTTTTCAAACTATAATCAAAATATTAATTGATGCAGATGACTGATGAGTAGTTTAAAGCAAACACATAGCTGCTATATTTAGCATAACTGTGTACATTGCATTCTAAATTTAATACTGTGATACACTGTTCCTAACAACAATCTTTGTCAGTTCTTTACTGCTGCTTTCACTAGCAAATCAGTCCTACCCCTGATTAGATACAAAGAAAACTAATTTGTTATGCAGTGTTCCAGTCTATGCAATGAGCACTGGCAGAATATTTCATTATCCATAAAGAGCTCATTCCCATGAAGAATTTATGAGTTTTATTCAGCTTTTTTGTAAAAATGGGACAAAAAGGGAGTTGTGAAGTGGTCATTTCAGTCAATGGCTGCTAACCAACCCTGTCACTCCACTTTGTTCTTTTAGGCAGATAACATGGATGTTGCAGAAATTCATATTTAGTGACTATGCAAATTCTGCTGCTGTTTGTGTAAAGTTTGGAGTTGACAAGCTTTCTGGCATCCTGAATGATAAAGTATTATATGCAAAGAACCACACAGTATATAGCAATATCAGCATGTCACTTAAGGAAGTTTTCTTGAATCTTGGTTACTGAAATGTTATTGATAGTTCTATCAAAAAAAGATTTCTTTATAAAGGAAATATCAGTGGAATTTCATAGTTGGGAATATAGCTGGAATATCATAATATTCTATATTCCAATCAGTTAATAATACAAAAATTTAGCACTCAATCCAAATCTTTCTGCTATATATGTTTCACTGAGGCAGAATACAAAATGTGATTTGTTAATGTGAATGATTTACAAAGAACTTAAACTGAGAAACTAGAATTTAACGCAAAACTTTCTATTCTCAGATTTGCAAGCGTTGCTAGTCATTAGAGTAAAACTGTACTTCTGATTAATACTAAAAAACCCACTTAGTTCCTTGAAAAGAGAAATGCTGCCTCTTTCTAGCTTTTGCCAAGGGGTTTTCTGAAAGGATACTTTGTGCAAATGGAACAATGTGTAGAGTTCGTTGTGGTGATGGTATTTGCTTTTGAAGACAGAGGAGAGGTATTTAAACCTGAAGTCAGGGGCGTTTTATTTTAAAATGCACCGAAGATTATGTTAAGTGGCACACAGAAAAACTCTGAAAATATTAATGAGATTGGTTAGCCACTTGGTTTTTTTAGAGAGCAGAATTTTTTTCCCAGTTCTAACCCATTTTAGAAAGCAGTCCTAAGTGCTAGTACTTTTGTTTCTCATAGAAAAAGGAAGCAGTAGCTTAGTGTCCAAGTCAGGCTGCAGAATGCTTGGTCAGAGGCACAGTATTTAGAGGATTTTTGCCATTTTTCTCTATAATAAATGGAAATGCTGAACCAATGGATTTTATTGTGCCAAAAGCTGCTCTGATTCTACTACTGTCTTGGATTTCTGAAGAGATTATTCTGATTTCACTTGGCTTGTTCCAGCAGCAGTACTTTTTTGTATGGAAAACCGTGTTCTAGTAATAACTGGGTAGATGGTAAACAGTGACTATTACTACAGACTTTCCTCTTTCACTTGTTACCTTGTTCCAGCCATCTCCCTGTCAATACCTTCTGTGTCTCAACTCACAAGTCTGATCATTTTTTAACCTTTTCTGGTATAGGTTTTGTAAATTAGGGATCTGGTACCTTCCTCCTTTCTCCTCTCCCTTCAGACTCAGGATGAGCTAGGTTATCATCCAAACCCTTGGAAAGAACTAGTTCCAGGAACAGAGACTTCTCTTTTTTGAGAATTGGTATAAATTAGGCTGGCAAACTGGTGATAAACTTTTTATGTAGATGTCGGATTTTTTTTACTTTTTTTTTTAATCTGGGACTATTAATTTCTGGATATATAGGGAAAAGAGGACATCCATCAATCTTGTTACAGCCTTTTGGTGCCTTTATAGTATAAATACTGAAAATACTATTATATCTTGCCCCAAAATATATATACTTGGTATTTCTGATTTTTGGTATTCAATTTTATTTTTCCCCTTGGGTTCCATGTTTGCATTGCTAAGTGTCTCTTCTCTTATAGCTGCTTGTTATTTTTTTCATTTCTTTAAGTTTTATGTAACATAAGAAATGTTTGTGTGTGTGCACAGATTTTTGAGAGATTGCCAAATTATTATAAACTTCAAAAAAGGCTGCTGTTCTTGGAAGATCGGATAAGCCAACTTCTGGGAGGCATACAAGTAATATATATTGAAGAACTGCAACCCCTGTTGACTCTGGAAGAGTACTACGAGACTCTGGACTCTTTCTATAATAAATTGCGTGACAGTAGACTACCTTTTCATCCTCGCAGTCTGCGAGGCTTGCAAATGATTCTGGAAAGGTAGGTATTTGCAGGAAAGGTTTCTTCTTTTAGAGCTTTTACTCCTTTTGTTTTGTTTTGGGGTTTTTTAGTGTTTTGGTTGGGCTTTTTTTTTTGTTTTGGTTTGGGGTTTGTTTGGTTTTTTTAGTTTTTGGGGGGTTTCGTTACACTGATTATTGCTTTCACTAAGAAGAAAACTAATATTTTCTTGGATTTTCATTATGTCAAAGTTTTTTTTGTTTCTAAAGATTTTAAGCACCTTTTTATGGGTTAAGAAGGAATCAGACTGAAGAAAATCCTGCTTATTTCATGCAAGTTAGACTCAGTTCTGTCTTTATCTTACAATGTGCTGGGTTAAATCAAAGGTTTCGTGCTGTCAGGTCAACAACACTCAGTGGTGTATGTTGGTGCTTCTGTTTATATTTTTTGAGTATTGTTGACAGTTGCTTTTGAAATGTAATTCTAAAAAAGCTTTATGTATGATGCTTCTCTATTCTCATGATCTGAACATGATTAATTTTTTACCAATTATTCTGATTGTGATTAATTGATGTTCTTTTATCTTCAGAATTCATTCTGAAAGTAAGTCATCTAAATGCTAGCATTAAAAAAAAGATACCTAGTTTTTTGCTTCCATCGTTTCATTAGTGACAGATACGCACCAAGCTTACATGAATTTGGACACTTCACAATCCCAACGGTCTGTGATCCAGCAACCCTTCAATGGTTTATTTTTGCTAAAGCACAGGAGGCAAGAGAGAATCTGAAAAGAAAGGAGGAGTAAGTATTCCTGTGACTCGATGCATTTAGCTCATGAAAATCTTTGCATGTCATATGTTTTATTTGGAGGAGGAGGAGAACTCTGAAGAATGTATTCATGTTCTTTTGGTGGAAAAAACTTCTGTTTAGAAAATAGAACTTTACTCATCGGCTTTACTAAGTTAAAAATTTCAGTGTTAGTGAACACAGTTGTTAGAAAATACCCCTCCTCCACCTTGTAGGAACAGTTGTACTTTATTCAGGAATAAAAGATCTTTGCCTACAGGACAAAATTACATAATCTTTTTACAATTACTTCCCCAAAGGAGAGATGGGGGTTTTTTAAGGAAGAGACCACTTTATTGAATAAGAAAAGCAACAAACTTCTATTAGTGTTACTTACATTGTGACAAAAAACCAGTAAAATCTAAACTAAAAATAACTGAGACCAACTAGAGAATTATTATTTCTAGTTGGCACTTAAAAAAAAAATAGGGGTAGAATGATGAGAGAAATACCTCTTTGGTACTCTTTCACAGATGCGAGTGAGATGAGAGAGATGACAGTGGTAAATCACAGTACCATACTTAAGTCCATGACTTGCAATATCCATCAGAACTGTACAATTTCTTCTTGACCTTCTATGCTATATATGTCTTTGAGGATTAAGAGCATAAGGTAGAGATACTGGTTTTATTTTTAATAAAATACTGTGATAGGTAACTGGGTGCTACTGTCCTTTTAGAGGTTGTTACTGCAAGTTTTATTTTTGTGCTTGGGAAAGCTTTTAATGAATTGTTGAAATATCACAGTGTCTTGAATGTGTACATGATGTATAGATCCAGATATTTTTTGTGAAGGTTATTTTAGGCATGAGTCTTACTGAAGGCTTTATGGTTTTAGCTCTGTTAAGACCTGGTTACTTGGGAGAATATATTTTGGAGGTGGACTTTGGTAAAACATGGAGGTTTGTTGGAATTTTTTTATAACCTTAGTCCAGCTTTGAAGTTAGGTTTTCTTCTTTTTGCCATATGAGTTAACTGCTGAATAGCTCTCTATGTAGCTGTCCATACGTGACAGGTGGGAAGGTATTGTCTGTAGAAGTACAGAGGGATGTTGTAGCAAATGTATCAATTTGCATCTGTGTAACTCACTCTCCAAAAACCCTCACACTACCCCACATTATAAAGGCACTTATCCAGGAAAAATGCGGAGCCCCCATCAGTATAAGCAGCTGTGTTGTAAGCATGTAAGACCCAAACTAAGTATCTCAGCTCTTCTGTTGTGTGTTGGACAATGTGCTGGTTTGTATAAAATAGTAAAGAACAACTGTGCTGGGTCATATTGAAGGTCTGTCCCCACCATCTATTAGCTTACAGAAAGGCTGTATGAATGGGGCAAAAAATGTGGTGGGTTTTTTTATTCTGTGCTCCTTTGCAGTTTGACTGGCTGCACTCAAAAATATTTGAAGCTGGAAACATTAGCTCATGTTAAGAGTGTTCAATAGATCTTCTTTTTTTTCCCCCCTCTTAATAGCCCAATTATTTTGGGGGATGATTTACACTTTGTGGCTCCAAAATATCCCATGGCAGCAAATTGCACAGTTGAATTACATGTAGTGTGTGTACATGAAGGAGGGAAGAGGTGTCCTTTCTTTTATAGACCCATGGCCTGATGACTTCATCTGTTATTCTCTTGTGCTGTAGAAAATACAAAACAGTCATTCTGTATTTATCACCTCAAGTTTTTGTTTTTTTGTGGTTATGTCATATTTGCCCTTAGTTGTCTTTTTATTGAAGCTGAAAAATCTTTTTCCACGTAATGCTGCTTTGAACAGAACCCATTCTGTACTTCTGATTTTCCTTAGCCTCCTGTGGTTGTTAAGGGGCCCTGAGATAAAGGAAAATATTTTGAGATGTACTGGATTTACTTTGCACATGCAGATGAATGTTTTACATGCAGTAAATAGCATAGCATAGCTGGAATTCTGTATGACCTGGTGCACTGGAGAGTTCAAACACTGCTGCTCTAGAAAATTGTCTTATCTGTGTGGATAATGTCAGTCTTCTGGTAATGGAGGATTTAGTATGAATCTACTTCTCCTTCCCTTGTGTTTGTAAAGTATCGGTTTTGTATTGTGATAGAGGTGTAAGCCTTGTTGTGGAAGTGACTAAAAATAAACCTGCAGTTCTCACTATGTGCAGCTAAATTTATTTTGTTCAAGGGAGCCTGAGGTTTCACAGAACAGGAAAGCTTGGCACTCGGGTAATAGAGAATGTACTCAGGAGTGTGGTGTGGATACAACCAGTAGAGAGGACAGGCTTGCTCCAGGTTAAGTCCCTGACTGCCAGAGCTGGGCTGGGCTCTCGTAGAGGAATCTGAGTGCCCCAGTACAGTGTAGTGCCATGCAAGAACATGCAGATCCCATATGGAGCTCTGGAAAGAGTGGTGTTGAGCCCTTCAGTACTGTTTTTACCTGAGTCAAATAGTAGGTGTGTCCGTGCTTAGCTCAGGCAGATTCACATCCCAGTGGCTCTGCAAATGTGCTGCTGCTTTGTAGTTTCTCCTGTTTAGCACAGGGTCTGTGTTGTAGGGCAGCGATGGTGCCATTTCTGTTACCAAGCTGGCTCTGGAAGAAGTACAGCTGTGTTAATGTGACACAGTGCCTGAGGTAGTAAGGCTTGCTGAACCTGAACTGTGTCTGCGTCAGATGATCCACAGTTCCAGTAACTCTTAATTAATTCTACATGTTATTTCAGAGTAGTTTGAGTTTGTCAGGTGGTGTCTTACCACTCTTTGTCTGGGGTGAATGGAAAAAATCATCTGCAAGCTATGAATTCAATATTCCATATACTTCCTGCAATTAGTAAGTTATTAACACATTTCATATGCATCAGGTGACTGTACCTGTCGTGTTGGTTTTGATGACATGCAGAGTACTGGTCTTAGTTAAGAAGACAGAGTAGTTACTAACATGGGTTTTATTCTTAAAGCTTACACTTCCAAGGTTATTTAAGTACTTCCATCCCTTACAGTAAAAATGCAGCCTCATGGGATTATTTTAGTATTTTTGCCCATTACCTTGTGGGCAAAAAAATGTCATGGTGCAGGCTATCAAATGTGACCCTGCGTAGGCATGCTGTTGCCCATAGTCATGGAAGCATGTTCATTCAGTCTAGCCTCTGAGGTGGACATGGGTATCAACCTGCACAAAAAATCTCAGCTGTACCATAGCTGTACATGAAGTGGCCCCTCTGTTTACATGCATATAACCTACAAATACACTTATTTCAAGGATTTTTTTAAGAAATTAGGTTCTAATTTTGTCACTGTATGTTGTCTTCATTTGCTAGGATGATGATTACAGAAAAAGAGCTAATTGATACTTCCACTGAAAAATTTTCTTTGGATCGGCTGTATAAAGAACCCAGTGTTTCCAGTGCACAGATGATAGATTGTTGTAAGCGACTGCTAGAAGAATCGTTGCCATACCTACAAGGCATGCACCTTTGTATTTCGCATTTCTACTCTGTGCTGCAGGATGGAGACCTGTGTATACCTTGGAACTGGAAAAACTGAGGACATATCTGATAATCAGATGAATTGTTTATTTTCTGTAAGAGGCTATAAATATGAATGTTTTTAAGAGTAAATTATTTAAATCTGTATTTTGATATCAGTATTCAACCCACAAATTTTCTTCTAACTGCTGCTCAAAAAAGATTAGAGTCCTAGACAATTTGCACAATGCGCAGTGTTGCCAGTTCTGGGAAAGATATCTGTACATTCTCCATACTACTGTAGGAGTCCCAGTGTATGGTAGCAGTTGTGAAACCGCATTTTTGTAGTGAATTACAAAAATATATTAAATTGCAAGTCTGCAAAAATGTGCATGTGTATTTTTAATATACATGGGTATTGCCAGATAGATCTTCTTAAATAGAGTGTACGACTCAAACCAGACATTACATGTCATCTTAAGGGATTCACTGAATGCAGAAGTTGAGTACATGAGTTACCTGGTGGCAATATTGGCATTTCATATTGCTACCTCTTACTGAATTAAAAAAAAAAAAAAAAAAAAAGACAAAGGAAAAAACATCAGAGTATTTCTACTTTGCAGAAGTAAGTGGTTCATTAACTTGGTCTCTACAGTAGAGTTTCATATGCTGGTCCAATATTGTTGCCTTAGAATTTCAAAATATGCCAGTTGTACTGTCTGCAGTTACTTTAAAGGAGATGTTGTTCTCTTTGTTTTCCGGCATTTGCTCCATAAATACAGACAATCCTCTTTACACTATAACAGGTTGCAAATTGCATTCACAACACTTGAAACTGAGTAGTTTAATGTGACATCTGAGGAAGAAGAAGCATTGATTTGTGTGGGATTGTCTACAAGAGTAAGTACTTCTCAGTGAGAGCAAGGAGTTTGCAGTAAGGCAAATGCATGGATCTTTACTGGTACTTTATTCCTTGAAAAAAATGAATTAAAGTGTGAATGTATTTCAACACTTTTTCATTGTAATACATGCCAAGATGCATTTTGTGTTTGGTTTACTACTTTGCAAAATACCCTTGGAGAAGAACCAACTGCTTAATGTTTCTGGACCTGAATTCACCTATCACAACTGGCAAAAAGAAAAAAAAAAGTTGTCAAATGCTTACTTGCCTTGCATTTATATTTGTATTAGGCAGGGAAATTGTTGTGGTTCTCTGTTTTCCCCTGTTAAAAGGCTAGGTGTCAAGTTGTTTATTATGTTGCCAAAGTAAAACAACACCCCCCCCCCCCTCCCCCCCCACCCCCCCCCACCCCCCCCACCCCCCCCCCGTGTGATCTCAAACATGTCTGTTTTAAAACATTGAGACAAAGCTGTGACTTTTTCAGGCCTTTAATTCAGTCAAATTACTGTATAGGTTCTGAAGATTAGTTGATAATTTCTTCTAAGTAGTTAACTTCCATTGCACATTACTTCCCATCACTCCGTCTGGCATTGACGATACTGTCTGTGTCCCAGTTGTGCTAAGCAAGTGATCCAGTCCTGTCAGTTGTAGCCCAGCAATATTCCCTGTAACAGCTCTTTGGAAGTAGGATGTCTTCAGGAATACAAGCTGAGTGTAGTAATTTTTTTTTCCCTGCTTGAATTGAATGACTCCTTACAGGTCTTCAGACAAGAAGCAGCTGTCCAGTTTGTAGAGGAGATAAAAAAAAAAGTCTGAGGGAAGGTGAGTAGACTCAAATCAAGAGCCTGATACAATTCTGTAAGGACTGACGCTAATGCTGCAGAAAGCAGTGACTAGACCTAAGGACCTTCTCTTTGCGGCGTAGAGAAGATGACTAGAACTGGCTGGAGGAGGAAACATAAGCTGTAAAGAGCCTTTATGAAATAGAGCATGGGATGTTTCTGCAAGTAAAATGGGGCAGTGGAGACCCTGACTTGGAATGTGGATCACAGTAGGCAAGTGCAGGCAGGAGGGAACAGGGCTGAGTTTAAATGTGGAAGCGGTGAAAATAGTTGCTGTTAAACGTTTCCAGCCTGGGATAGATCTGAAGATTCTCACCATTCCTTCTAAGGGGAAGTAGCGAAAATCATCTGGCAAAATGTGTCAGCCCCCAAAAATGTGGCACAGCAGTCTGTTTTTCTGACAGTTACCTCCAGGCTGGGGTGTCAGGTCTGTGCAATAAGATGGAGTTCCAGTCCTGCTGCTGTCCCACCAGAGAATTGGTCAGCTCGGGTGCTGTGGGGGTGGCTCTTTCCTTTTCTGTTAGGTTTTGGGGTTTGTTTTCCTGAGTTCTGAAGGAGATGCATGTCAAAATCTCTTAAAACTGCTTAAAAGTCAAGCAATATAAAAATTAAGGTTGCGTATAGGTCTGGGTCTTAAGAGTTATTTTGTAGTGCATTTTCTGTAAATTAGTTTTACTGCAGAATGGTTGAGTTGACTTTACAAACACATATGGGCCTCCCAACATTTTTTAACATATTTAGAAAAGTAGCAGGAAAAAAAAATGGATAAACTTAATGTTTGTGTTGTAGGTATTCATTTTGACAGGTTTGACTGACTTTGAAGACTGTCCCAAAAATAATGGAGAATTGTCCATTTAGGTAGATGTGTATGGGTTAAATCTGTCAGAATTACATTTTACTTCCCAACTTTTTAATGAGATGGGGGGGGGGGGGGGGGGGGATAAAAGGGTTTTAGAATTTTTGAAGTCCTTTTGTCACAATGGCAGGGTGGAAATGGACAATGATGGAAACTTTTGTCTGTTTTTAAACTGTGCAGAACACCTCAAATTCTGTTCAACAGACTGTGCTATCAACTCATTGTAGAAATAGATTTGAATGAATATTAACATCTACTATAGTTTATTCAGTACGGAATTCATGCTTGCTCTGGGGCCAACAACCGAAAACATGCTTGGTATGAAGTTTCAAAAAATGTTCTCCTTAAAAACAAATCCTAATATTAAATTAGGTAGAGTTGATGTCTTGCTGTTTTAATCATTATTGTTTGGCTTAGATTTGAGTTTTTCTTGTCCTGTTTAGAAATTTGCAATGAACATTTGAAAGATAAGTAAGAATCTCTACCAGTGATCAAAGACTAAATGTGTGCTGGTCATCTGTCATGAGTCAATAAACTGTGATGGCCAGATCGTGTCATTCAGCCTCTGAGAATGGTTTAGTATTTTAGTGCAGCTGCCAGAAGGAAATTCAATGCTAGATTCAATGCTAGAATAAGAGATGGGACTCAAGACAAAATTTATCACCTTAACGAGTTATTTTTGATGCTGTTTAATACTGTGACCTTGAGATGCATGCATTGGAAAACAGCAATTTCCATTTTGTCAGGTGTCAGCATAATCTTTTACAGTATCAGTTCTGTATGAATTCCAGTGCCACGGGCTCCTGCCTGTGTTTTAGTAGCTTGATATGTGATTTTTATTCTTTGAGCTGTATATGAAAATTGTATGAAATTGTGTGAAATAGTGCCCATTTTGTCATTGTTCTTTTGGCTGTTAACTGCTGTGATACAGTCTCTAGGGACTAATAGGCTTGTATTCATGTTTTGTAAGACATTCAAAATGTTGATAAAGAATCTTGAGAAAGACTTAAAAAGGGAAGATCTTCTGGAATATTGGAGCCGATGTATCAAAGCATATCCAGAATTCATCAGAACTTTTCATGGAGAGCATAAATCCCCTCTAGTTTGTGTACTTTACAGCTAAAAAAACTTCCTGAGGAAACTGTGAAATTCTAAAGCTTATTAATTTAAATTTGTCATTCTGAGAATATAGTATTTGTCTGAACAGTTATCTGTGTGATTTCTTGGACATATGCATGTCCTATATGTGTGTAGTACATGTGTCCAAAGACGAGACTTTCCTAATATTTCTTCATAAGCTTAACAGTATATAGATTTGTAATAGAGCAGGGCAGTTTAAAAAAAAATGGCAACCTAGCTGAGAAGGAGAAAACATAGCTTGTAAATACAGTAAAAATGTTAATTTAAAAAGTTCAGAGATGGAGATCATGCTTTTCAGTTGCATATAAATACTAAAATGATTTGACTTACAAATACAAGATTAAAAACTGGGATCTCGATTCTGTGCGTGGAAAAAATGTATAGATATCTCTCTGGAAGGTCCTGTTAAAACTACAGTATATACTGAAGTAACAGAAGAATAATCTTGTTTTGCAGTTTGTCCTTTTCAGCTACATATTCCTTACATGATTGCTTAAATGCTGAATAATTTAGTACTTCATTTTTGCTAAATTCTCTGATGGGGCGCTGTGTGTCTAAGTAGCCAGACTGATTGATTATGATCTCAGTAATGTCTTCAAAAAAGCTTTTGAAGATATTTTATTTAGTAGAGCTGAAATTTAATATTTCTTGCCAGCTTTTATATTCTGAAAGTGTCTTTTCTGTGATCTTCTATTTCCATAGCTTTTGGCTATTGTGTGGCTCCATATTTTAGCAAGTTTAAATGTTTAGGGTTTTTTTAACCTTTTTTGCTTTTCCTAACATGTTTGCCAAAAGAACATAGATTTAAATTGGCCCTATCTATGCTGTGGACTGTACTAACTACAGACTGCCCAGACATGCCTTAAATAGAGCTGCTTAAGCTCCTTGTAAACTTCTCGTGGATTTTAACAGGGAATAAGATTTTGGAAAAGAGTGGCCAGAGTTTGTACCAAATGTAACGGCTGCAATGACAATTTGAAATAGCGTTTAACATGGAGCTTAGATAAAAAGAGCAGGGTTATAATTTTCTTCTTAATTTAGTTCCAACATCCCTACCTAGCTGCTCAGGAGAACAGAAGGGAATTTGATGTAGCTTAAGATACCAGTCAGCTTTAATTTCTTTTTTTATTATTTCTCTTTAATCATCTGCTTTGTCATTTGATTTTTATATGTTACAGGGGCATAGTTGAGCAGTCAGCTAATGCCTGTGGTAGCTGTGTGCACCCTCTCTCTGTAATGGGATATTCTGGGACCATTTACTAAAAGCAGCAATCGGATGAGAACCTGATGTCCTCCTTCAAGACTCCTCTGTGATCTGTCGGCCACAGTTCAAGATCAAGGCGTTTCTTTGATAGAGCTTTGTCCAACCCACACATTATTTTACCCATCAGTTTGTCATGTTCCTGGGAACCTCTCGTTCAGGGTTGTTTTTTTTAATGGGATGTTTCAAGTTCATTGAGTCAGTGGGTCATAGTTGTAGACTGAGTTTTTGAATCCTACTTGTGTTATAGTTCAAGGGCACAGGTAACCTGTTTTCAACTTGCATTGATTTCCAGCAGTCCATAGAGATAGAGCTCTGACTTCGACACAATCACACAATGCTCAAAAAAAAAATTTTAATGCAAAACCCTCAATTTCACACTTAACTAAAATTCCTAGAAATTACTTAAAGATAAGCACTACATCTAACTTTAATTTGCTTTCTCTCACCGATCTGCAGCCAGGGCAGCCTTGTACAGAGTCTGCATGATTTGGGGCTCAGCCTGCTAGCAGGGATCTGCAAAGGCAGTATTGGCTCAGAGAAGCAGAGCTACCAAGGGTGAGTCAATGCTGTCTTCATCAGCACTGCCCCTGCAGCCCCAGGGGAGGACATCTGTTTGCAGCAACCTCTCCAGTGGGGTAGCCTGAGGAGCCCTGCTCATTTTAAAAAAAAAAGAAAAAACACCCAAAAAACCAAACCAACCAAACAAAAAAACCTCCACAAAAACAAGTTGAGGAATGGCCTTTCTGAAACTGATACCTGGTTTTGCAGCAGTGTTGAGAGAGTAGCAGCTCATGGTGTTACAAGCCAATTCTCTGGTGCAGTTTTGCACATTTCAAATAAGGGAAGATTCCTGGAGGATGATGATGCTGTCTTCAGTATGGACAATCCCTCTAGCCAGGTGATATTTAAACACAGGGCTGTTGGTGTATTGCGTGATCAGATGCATATTCCTCTCTGTTTAGTCTTCAAGCTTGTGAGGCCTTTCTCCAAAGGTCACAAAGGGTTCATCTAAATGCGACTAACCAGTTCACAAAGGTTTTGGCAACAGGGAATCTTGTCTTGGTCAGTAGTTGTATGATGCCTGGAATAGATGGGTCTCTTGCACTCTTTAATACCACCAAAAAAAATCAAATTAATTAGAATTTAGAAGCCTGTATGGTTGCAAATGTTTTCTTCACTTCTCAGATCTTTGCTGTCCTGGTATGACAGACTTTGGAAGGAAAACAACCTGTGCTGTAAACTGAGGGATGTATAAGCATTCTGGTTTTAGCCAGAAATCTGTGCTGAAGCCCAAGATCCCCTATCTCTATTTTGAGATGGTGAAAAGTGGGTGGGACAGAAGGCCCTGCAGGTCTGAACCCCTCCTGGCCAAGATCAGGACTTAAAATTATATATCTCTTTCTTGCTACTGTATGGTTCTTTCCATCTTTGCTGGGTATGGAAACCGTTAACTGTAATCTTCTGGCAAGAACCACACTTCATCTACAATTTATGCTCTGGTCTAAAAATGCAGAAAGGAACAACAAGGTTTAGGATTGCACAGCTTGGTGCTTACAGTTTTTGCCTAGCTCCTTCATAATGTAGTTTGTTGTGGCCAACACTTAATGGCTGATCTTAAGATCAGGTTCCAACTGAGATTTCTAGGTATAATTCAATAGCATATCACTACCTGGGTGGCAGCCTTGGAGACCTTATTGCCTTTACAGGTATCTTCAGATGTCTTCAACAAGTCCTAACAGACCTTCTCAGCTCACAGTTCTCTCTCAGAAGCCTTGAAACTTAATTATATCTTAATTTGAAAAATCTCTTGTGAAAAGATACTCTCTCATCCAAGTAAAGCTGTATAAGGCTGTATGGTGAGTGTAAGTGTGTCTGCGCGGCTGGTTGGCACTAGAAGTTTCTTTCAGAGAAAAGGACTGTTATTCTGGCTAGGTATGAATATCCTGAATTTCTCCTTCATCAGGTTATTCTTGGTAGGTACAAATGACAGACCGGTTTATTCTAAATGCCTGTGTTCAAAAGTGGTTAGTAAGAGAGCATGAAGGGATTTGGTGTTGAGCACATCTGTCTTCCTCCTTCATCTCCTTCATTTGTTGTCTCAAGCACTTGTGCCATTGGGCTTTTCCACCTTGAGTGAACATGGACCATTGGCGGTGATGGTGACAGAGTTTGTCAAGCAATAACAATCCAGGGTTTCCAAAACTGCTTTCTGCTTCTGATGAAATAAAAGCATCGCTGGGTACAGGCTGTTGCTATGTGTCTTAAACCCTCATGCTCCATCATAGCATTACAAAATGTACTCTACCTGCATTCAAATATGTTCTAGCATGTTGCTCATCTCGGTGGTAGTCTGTAGAGATTTTGTACAAATACTGAGTCATCTATGGCACAGGATATTTGCTAACTCCTCTGTTCTTTCTTGCTTTAAAGTTTGTCCTGGTTTTGTCATTCTGTCATTGTTACCTTCCTTTATAATGTTCATTTATTCCAAAGATAAACCAGCCTTTCTTGAGGACAGAGTTAATACTAGGTGAAACACTATTATGCAGCAATTAATGGAAGCCTAGGTGCAGTTAGCAATTACTTAAAATGGGCTGGATTTCCTAATGATTACTTTGTTCTGTACAAATTTATTTTACAGACAGCTTACTATACTGAATTATTCTTGGATAATGAATTTGTGAGACATTTTCAACATCACCCTGAGGCACAAGCAGAAATTGCCTCCTCACTGACCATGTATGACAATAACTAAAATGGATAGGCTCTTGCACAGACCCTGCACACTTGAAAGGCCTGCACAATTCCTAGCTTCTGGGGGGGAAAAAAACCTTGACTGGAAGTGAGAAGAACTGCGCTGGAGAATTTGAGCATTATTATCATGGTGCACTGTTAAAGTCATAGAATATGTCTTTAGGTAAGAGGCATAAATGATTTGGAGTAGCTGTAATCTCTCCTAATGTTTCCCTTTCTGCTTTATTAGTCATTGTAAACCTCCTGCTACCCGGGTTATAACCTTGGGATTATTCTTTATATGATAAGCATATTTAGAGTCAAATTTTGTGTCCCATAACTAACCATAGCATACATTATTAAAAATTAATTTAATGGTCCTCTAGGATCCAACTCTGGAGGTAGCAAACAAGCATCTCAGTTATATATTGTCTTCAATTATTCATTAAGAACTATGGGGATTTTCTAGAACATATCTCTAGCGAAGCTCAAAGCTGTTCTCCTAATGCCAGCAACAAAGCTCTGCTACTTAGTTTAACAGAAATGGACATGATTTCCCTGTTGGGTTCCTCCTTTGAACTGTGTAATAATTTATTGCATTTAATAAAGTTTATTACAAACATGACTTGGTTTGTGAGAAATCCTGGTGGTGAGGCTAAAGCATCATTTAATTTTCAATGGACATTTTGCCAACAAGAATTTTAATATATCACCATGTGTGTGAACATAATAAAGTTTAACACACAAATTACATAGCATTAGTATGGGTAACTTGTACACTAGAGCCGTTTTCTCAGCAGTTTGCACTCCCAGTTACTGTTGTTCTCTTTGATATTATTCTGGTTTGGACTTTTCTAGTTGTTGCCAGTTCTTTTTTTTCTTTTTTTTTTTTAAAGCAAACCTGTTCTCCTCAAAGAAACTGCTTAATTATGGAGCTGCCAGTGCTGCATCCATGCTCTGGGAAAGGGCCTCATTCTGCCTCGTGCACCAGATGTACAGTTGCACAAATGTACAAGGCTCTATGGGAAGGGTGTATCTGGGAAAATGTCACGTTTGAAAACCAGAGTTGAATTCAGGGTGGTTAAAATAGTGTAACCTCTTGTGTGAATACTTGTTGCAGTATTTCATTTTCTTTTTGGTTGTTGTATTTCCTTAAACATATACTCTTAGCCATAAGTAAGCTTTAAAAACTACATTAACTGTTCCAGAAGTAAGTTCCCAGTGGAGAATTACACCAGAGTTACCATAAGTTAAATGTATGCTTATAATGCTATCGCTTTTGTGATGACAAGCTCTTGCGTGGCTTCAGTGAAGCTGTTTCTGATTTATACCGCAGCTGATCTTTTTAAAAACATTTCCCCATTCCTAAAGGATTGCATTGGAGTTCTATGTTTCTGTAATCTCTGTTGGATGCTTTGCATCCAGAAATGGCTGTTCAAACAACAGTGCACTAAGTGTCCTGGATTTCTTTTTGTAGACTTTTAATTCCTGCTATGAACAGGTCAAATGCACAGATTTTGTGAGAATCTTTTTTTTTCCCTTAACATCTTATTTTGGACGGTAGAGCTTGCTTTCTCCTGTAATTTTACTTTACTAACAGGAGGACAGAGCACAGGGAGAGGTAGGCAGAAGATAGATTGGTACAATTTTCAACATATTTATAACTGAACTTTCAGGAAAAGCAATGTGACTTTTCCCTCCCGCTGTAAGAAGGTGCACAATACTGTACCACAAACTTGACACTGGCAAACTCTCGGTGTGAAGGCCAGCACTGGTGTTGGAAACCTTGGCAGGCACTTGGCTCTGTGTTTTCATTGTGCAGAGAGAGACGTGGCTTTCCTGCAGGATTTCTCTTGGAGGAAGGTCCCGGCCACTCGTGTTCCCAGGGATGTGCTAATTCTGTGGCAGAGGAGCTTGCAGCAGGCAAACACTGAAGGCAGCCCTTTCCCTTTGTGTCTGCTCTGGGTATTTATTTGCTCGCTGATGCCTCCAAAACCAGCTGAGCTGCAGCCCTGTGGGTATGTGCCAGCACCCCCTCCTTTCCCACTGGCACATGTGTGACTTGGAGGGTGAATGACTGGTGATGCTGTATCGTGGGCTCGAGGGGAGCCGATCAACCGCTGTCTTCATCGGTGCAAAGGCGGGAGGGCTGGGTCAATGGCACGCTGCAGCCTCCCCCAGCAGCCGGCGAGGACCTCAAGCCGCTAGAGATAATGCTGGTGTGGTTCCTGGTTAACTTGCTTAGGTGGATTTGCTGGGAGAAGCTCTGGATTTCTGGAGCCATATTTTGTTTGATAAAACAGATTCGTATTTGACATTGGTATGATGCAAGACACCCCTTATCACCACCTCCCGCCTGCATCTTTTTAAATTGGGAAGGACCTGTTAATCTTCCCGGCCAGACTCAGCCCCTTCCAGCTTTAGAAATGCTCCTGCCCTTTGTATAGGGACACTTACCACTTCCTGGGATGGTCATTGTCCTGCTAATGACAGTTCCTGTACTTGCTTTACTTGTGATTAATTCATTAACCTATTTTGAGATAAAAACTGTCATTTTTAGATCAAGTGGAGCATCAAATGTACTGCTTTTCCACAGACACATTTTCTAGATGTGCCCTTGTATTCTAGGCATGTGTGAATATGTGCGTATTTATTTGCTAGTTGTACCTTACAAACCCATGCCAGTGGGGCAATGGATGCATGTAGCATGCTCCTATCACTCAAGGTGAGGAAAGCTGCTGAGCAGTCTCTGCGGGGACAACAGGGCCCTTGGGTTAAGTGAACACCTAGACCAGTCCCCACGTATACCCTGCCTATGATTTGTTTCCAGGCCTTCTGATTTTTAAATAGCTGGATCCTCTGCTAAATTCCCAGCAAATGAAAGATGAGTGATGGTATTGGGTGATACGGCAGCCCAGAGCTGGAGGGAAGGGCTGTGAGTGAGTACGCAGGCTGCGCTGGGACCGTGGGGACGCCCGGTCCTCCTTCCCAGGCACCACCGTTCTTGCTGCAAGGGGAAGGTTCTGGTGATCCTTCAGTCTGGTCCTTGTGGGAGAGGATTCATGCTTATTATTGGATTTCCCAGTCTCCACCATCTCTGCCACCTCCGGGAACAGCATGAACCAGCATCTGAAGGACCCATTCATCTGCACAGAAAGCTCAAGAAAGCAAAGGCATTGCTGGTGGTTTCTGACTATTAATTCAGGTGATGAGCTCTGTGGAGAAACAGTGCTTGGTCCTGTGACATACATACGGTAGAGACCAGGTAAGGATCAGAGTCTGCCTGCAGGATTTGTGGAGATTTCAATGGAAGGAGAGCATTTCAGTCGACCCTGCAGCAGTTGGTTTGCAGGTCCCCTTCAGGCAGCCTGGCTGCAAGGGACAGTGCTGCTTGCTGGTCACGTTGGTCACCTGCAATTAGGATGCTGTACCTGATGTTACCTCTGCTGCTGCTGAGGGTCACAGGCCAGTGATACCTGGGGAGCACAGGGCCCCGCAGTGAGCAGGTATGTCTTGGTGGGGTGAGCGGCTGGCTGGTGTGAAACCTCTCCCCCACATGGGGGAAAATGCTCGTCCTCTGCAGGGAGCCCAGCCAGGAGAGTTGGAGCCTGCCTGGAGATGGGGCAAGGGCCACCGCAGGCAGGGACCACAGCACAGCTGCAGGCAGCTGCCAGCAGAAGGGCTGCAGACAGCTGCTTTGCGCTGCACTGGGTGAGCTGGAGATCTGTGGCCCTGATGAAGCTGAGGGCTGTGGACCAGTGCCAGGGATGTGAATCCCTTGCTAGGGTGATCCAAGGCACGTGGGGTGGCTGGGCTCCTCCTGCTCACCGCTTGTAAAAACCATGTGTCAGTCTCCTGGAAATGCTTCTTATAATAGAAATGTTTAGGTCTGGTACAGGGTAACTATGAGAATTGTAGTTGTCCCAGTATGGAAGGGGTCACACCTGAAAAGACCACGCAGTCCTCACCAGCCTGAAGCTGCCCCAAGCTCTGGGGATGGGGCTGCTTGTGGGGCAGAAGGGGGTGAGCAGGCTCCCCCCATTTGCTCACACTTTATCTCCATAGTTTTGCCTTACCTTCAGGCATTACAGGTTGCTTTTCCTTCCTAAGAGCAATGATCGTCAGCAAGCAGCATCCTGAAGGTGCTTCCAGTGGAGGACAAAAGGGTTTCAGAGAAAGCATGCTGTAGCAGCAAGGCTGGCCGTAGGGACCCCACCACGTTTCTCCACTGCCCATCAGGCACCTCTCGGGTGGGCTGAGTACCCCACCTCTCAATCATCGCCACGGGCTGCTCTCCTCAAACACGAGGCAGCAGCTCCCCGGCGCTCACCGGTGCACAGCACTGTACTCCCACCGCCTTCATGCACTGCCACCGCTGCATCCCCCTGGGAGCATGGCTGGGCCCCTTAGCTCCAGCCCCTTAAGTTGCAGTGCAGGATGCACTGTTTAGGGCTCCATTAGCTGGTAAAACGAATTACGTTCTGTCTTTTTTTACAGCACATTCAAAGACACAAATATCCAGGTTATTTGTGTATTTTGAGGGTTGCATTCAGTCTGTCTGTCCAGGTGAACACTTTGGGTCTTCTTTTTAACACAAAACAGAAAATGTCTATTTTTAACTTATCTATTTTAAAGATAAATCTACTGTGTGGTGTGGTCTAGTACAGAATGAATCTCTAAAATGTTCTAGCAAAGGGGAAGAGGGTGTGTGTGAGACCCAGAGCTCTGTCCTGCCAGAGGAGCAGCCCCACCAGCACGATGAAAGATATTCCACCAGGGGATTTCTGACACACGCTGCCCCTACGTTTCTGGTATTTATTATAGAGGGAAGACAAAAGCTCAAGGGAAAACAAAAATCTAGGTCTGTCTCAGGTTATTATAAACTGAGAATTGATAGGCAGTCTCAATTGCCTGTTGCTAAGCAGCCAAGAGAATTGGTTGACCATACCCTGGGCCTTTTAAAAAAAAAAAAAAAAAAAAAACAACACACAACAGCAAGAGAAAAAAAAAAAAAAAAAAAAAAAACCAAACCTGAAGCAGAAAGCTCTGTGTGTGTGTGTTGGGGGCATATGAAATAACGTGTAAATATCATATGCTATACAGAGCCCCAGTATTTCTTTTTGTTGAATGTGTTTGTGAGATGTTTCAAATCACCCATGCAGCAGCAAGTCAGGCCTTGGGTGGACAGAATAACCCTTGCTTTAAAATAAGGAGAGGGAGAAAGAGAAATATTTTGCCATGTCAGCAAGGCCAAGCAGCACTTTCTTGGGTTTTGAAAGGTCCCTTTAGGGTGTGATCTTGCATCCCCCTGAAAAGCTGTGTGCTGATGGTTATGGGGATCCAAGTCCCTCTTCTCCCACTGTCACCGAAGTGGCCTTCAGCATTAGTTTTTTAAAAATGCTGATGTACAAAACAGCGCAAAGCACCAGAGAGCCCCCACCCCTCATTCCCACCGGCACTGGTCCCGGCTTGCTTTTGACCAGAGCTGTGGGAAAGGTGGGATGCAAAACTCATACTACGTGAAGTAACACCCGCTCACCAGGTCCCGGCAGCCCTGGCTGCTGCCCCTGGGGAGGGAAGGGAGAGCCCAGCCCTGCCTGGGGACACCCCCATGCTGACAGGTCCTGCTCAGCTCCTGGCTTTCCTCTTTTGTGCTCCTGGTGCTTGGGTAGCTGGAGTGGGAGAAAACCAGTGTCTGCCTGGCAGAACAGTCTGCCAGAAGGTTGGGGAGTGGGGGTGTTATTTTCTTATTGCTCAGCTAAGCTAAAATGATAAAATAAAATAAGATGTTATGCTTGGTGATGGGGGTGTTGTCTTGGGAGCCAGCTTTGCTATCACCACCCACGGTTATTTCACCCCTGTTCCTTGTTTCTGCAAGCGTGATTTTGTCCGTCTTAAATGGAAAAAACCCAGAGCGTATGTTGGTTTGCAATAATCAGTCTCTAAATCAATGATTTCTGTGTTCTGCCTCTGACACCCCCAGTCCCTCCTCCGCTCTGGTGCCTTTCCAGCAGTCCCTTGCTCACCAGCAGTGCACACGAGGCTGTCTCAATAGGGAACAGGCATCTGGCAGTGGCCACGCTCCTTTGCACCAAACCTTGCCTTTCCAAGAGCAAATCCCCTTGGAAGCTGCTCGTGGCTGAGCACCGCTGCCTGTCTGAGCCAGCTGTGGCACGTGCTCCTCCTCTTCGCACATGCTGAGCAGACGGGGCAGACGTCCATCCACAGGGGATTTGGGGTGGTGAAAGTGGTCCCGGTACCAAACCGGCTCACTCGGCGACTTGGAGTGTGCATGGGCACATGGGGCCATCACTGCGATGTGCAAACGGGGGCACATGCAGGGGAGGGAAAGCAGCAGAGCTGCGCTATCGGGCAGGGTCAGGTCACCCCTGCCCCCACTCCTTCCCCAAGCACAGGCCTAAAAATAGATGTAATCAGGTTTCAAAGAGAAAAAGAAATGAAAAGGTCGAGTGTCACGACCTTAGATGTGCTCTGAGACTGCTTTTCTCCCGCTGTGGCTCGCCTTCGCTGGGCCTCCTACCGGCGTTTCCGGACCAGAAGTGGCTGGGGTGCACACCCTGGGCACGGCCATCAGCTGTGGCCTCTGGTTGGGGGGTTCTTCCTTTTCATCCCTCCCTGTCCACCTTCCTGCCGCCTGTGACCGGCTCCTTCCTCACCTGGACAAAAGCACCTGCGGGTACCCAGGGCTCCATCCCTGATTCCTTGCTGCTGTTGCCTCACGAGGCCGACCCACTCTGCTGGGGGTCCTGCCAGAGCCGCATTGATTTTGGGGGTGCTTGAGCGCCGCTCCATGCCAGGTGGGCACAGGGAGGCACCCAGCGTTTTCTGTTCACGAGCCCACGAGTGTTGGGTTTCCACGGCCGGCCCACGTGGCCGCACAGCTCTGCCTGATTTTGTTGAAATTGTAACAGAATGATGTGGTGCGTTTCATACCGAGAACGCAAGACCCAGAGTGGGAAAGGCACAGGTAATGGTGACTTTGCAATTATGGCCTCATTTTTCCCAGCTGGTGAGAAATCCCTCCATCCTCCTTTGCTTTTCCGCTGCTCAAATAACTTCTGAAAATGTTGGATAATTGTTTTTAATGCATATGTGCTCTGTGCAGACATGAATCAGGATTCATGCTTTGCCTTATCTTTCCTTTTGGTGCAGTGAAGAGCACATGTCCACTCTCAGGGTCGAACCAAAAAGCCACTTTGAGTATCCACTGTCTCTGCCAGCACCAAATCTGCCCCAGCAGTCTGCATTTATGAAAGCTGCAGCAGAAGACACCATATTTCACCATCTATCAGTGTGTACTGGCCTGGTACAGTAATAAAAACCCGCTCTGGGTTCTCCGTTTGCAGGTCTTCATGTTTCCTACCGGGAGCATTTTACCCAAGAGTTTGATTTTCTTGCAGCAGCAAAATGTAATAGTGCAGCAAACCGGATCCTTGGGTGCTTTCAGCTCTGTGCATCCTGGGGGCAGACAAAGTCTGCACCGTGTGCTGGCTGGTGCATGTGGATGCAGGAGCTGCTGGAGTGTGATCACTGCAGGCAAACCTCCAATAACACATTTTTTCTCCAGAGGGGAAGGGGGGTGTCTGGGTTTCTGGGGATGCCACACAGCATTGGTGTGGGAGGAGAGCTCCTCGCTTTCTGCTGGGCAGGCAAAGGGCTGCTGCTTACTCATCTCCAGGGCTGGGGGCAAGAGGGCAAAAAAAAAATGACATATTAAACCTCAATGTTTCTGAGGTGTGAATCGTTATTTTAACCACTTGAAATATTCAGCACTGTAGCACTCTGTCTTCAGCACTTTGCTGTCCCCTCACTTTGTCCTTCTCCCCTGCTTCTATCCTAAAAAGCTCCAGCCGCCACGTTCCCAGTGCTTCCCTCTCACTTGCCTGCGCCTCAGCCCTCCTCCTGCATACCTGGGATCCTTCCTTATAAAGAACAGCAGAGGATTTCAAAGAAGGTTGTCTCCATGCCAGACCACCCAACCTTGCCCAAAATAACTGTGGCACATGGGGAGGTGGTGGCTGTCGTACAGAAAATAACTGTTTTACAGGAGCAGCGAGTAGCTGTGCAGACTCTTTGCACAAGCCATCCTGCCAGCAGATAGTGTCCCAGATGGATGCACGCAGGGTCTCGCCAAATTTCCCCTTTTGCTTGCTCCTGCCAGGGCTCAGGTCCCCACACAAATCCCTTTCCCCCGCTGAGGCCTCAGCTCTGCATTTGCATCCTACACAGCTGCCCCCCATCCTCTGCCGCCATTGTGCTAAAGCTGAATGAAGTTCTGCATAAGTTTATCATGAAAATGAGTAAATAAAAGTTATCTTGTATAAGAAGAGGCAGTGGAAAACAAGAATTAAAAACAGTGAAGAAGCTGACGAGTTAGAACTGAATTTGCAGCTGATGAGCACAGGATTGGTTTGTTTTGCTTTTCAACTAAATGTTTTTATTATATTAATACAATAGATCAATATATCAGTATAAATATAATATGTATCTACAATATAGTTGATAACTTGTGTAAAATCCAAAATGTTAATACTAGAAAATCATTCTGAAAGGGTATATTCAGAATGATAGCCCTTTTTCTTTACACGAGAAGAAATACCTACTAAACAGGCATATTCTCTGCTTTAAAATATTCATTGCTCCTGCATTTTTCTGCTTCTGTACATTTTAAATCTATTCTTGGCATGTGGCTTCCTCTGTAAGGAAGTGTGGAAAACCTGGCACATGTCATTTTACTGGTTATTTGCTTTATCTGCAATACCAGGATCCGCCATCCAAGGCGGGATTTGCCTCAGGATCCTTGAAAAACTTTAGCTTGGCAAATAAATCGAAGAGCTGCTTTAAAAAAATTAAAACCAAGCCCTTAGAATAGGAAGTTTCCCAATCCCAGATGGGATCTGCCATGCAAACTGATGAAAAAGTTTCTGTAGGAGACTGTCTCAGCCCAGCTGGTGATGCTAAGTGGTACCTGGAGACATTGGCTGTTGCATGAGCTCTTAGCACTCCCGGTTCACACAAGAAAGTTCATGGCCGTGGGTGTCTTCAAACCTATAAGGTGTCTCTAGGCAGCAGGCACCCCTGCTTGCAGTCCAAAAGGATGTATGTGGGCCATCGTCTCCAAAACATCCTATGTGAGCTGGTGGAGGAAAGGGGAGGCAGTGTTATGAGACCGCAGGTTTAATGCACTTGCACCCTTTTGACCTGCATTTTGTAAAATGGGATCCATTGATTATTTTTTTTATTCTTCATACTGATCAATTCTTGCTAGAACTATAGATGCCAATGCACCTCTGCCTCACTCCCCCAGATCCAGTTCTGGGACATCAGAAATAAAACCCCTCGGTGCCAGACCACATGCAGCCCTAGGGAAGGATGTAGGGGCTCAGGGGGTGCCATTCCCATGAGGCTTGCACAGTCCTCAGCTGATGGGGACGTTGGTATCAAGACCCCTGTGGGCTCCCAGGACCCCCCACAGACAGCAGTGCCCCAAAGACTGATAACTGGTTTTATGGTCTTGAGCACTGCATGTACTGGCTTAGCACGCCTCGGCACAGCAGCCCCACACTGCTGATGAGCGGTAAATGCTATTTTCGGGATCGAAATCTTGCTCTTAGCAATCTGGGGGGGGCTGTCACAGGCTCACTTTTCCCACCAGAGTCGGGTGGGGAGGTCATCCACCAAACTGCGTCTTGTCAGCCACGTGACTGCCAAAGTGCATGGGGCTGTGTAAGCGCTAGGAGCCACAGGATCACCTCGTGTTCAGTCCAAAAAAAAAACTGAATTTTTATGAGCATACGTGGCAACTTCTTCTGAAAGTTGATGAAAACTCTTCCCAAAAGCTGACTTGCTTGTGTAAGGAAAACTTGCCTCTAATGTCCATCTCAGCTGAGCATCTTGAAGAGGGGCACCAAGCTTATCCAGGGAGGCTGAACCCAAACATTGTGATGTCTGGTGTCACCTCTTCAGGCAGACAAAAAGCAGTGTGGGCGAGCCCAGCTCTGGATGTTTTTCTCAAGTTTTTGTTTTTTTCCACAGCATTGGCTGACCTTGGCCAGACCCTCAGGCGTTTACCCACAAGCAGCAGCAGCAGCAGCATTGCAGAGCATATGGCAGAGGAACAAGAACATGGCAGCATGCAGTGCAGTGGGTTCTGGTACACAGAGCATGTGCCCACAGCATGCAGTGGTGTAAATCCTGTGTCAGGGCTTCTGACACATTCAGCAGAAGCCAAACACGTTTGTGCCCCATCTGATTCGAATTTGTGCTCCAAGGGGCACGATTACACGCAGACAGGATCTGTGGCCTGAGCTATTAATTGACTCAGCATACCCTGTAGCTCAGCCCAGGGCCTGTACCATGAGATGGTCCCACCTCCTCTTGCTCGTCCTATGAAGAAAAATGTGTGCGGGGAATGAAAACTTCCTGAGAGAATCCTGGTTTAGACAAGACTGAAAATACTGAGGGATAACTCACCCTGGCTGAAGAAGAGTTGGGCTCACTTCAAAATATTTCTGGTGAAAAACACTGATTCATTTTGGCATGAACTCCTTAAGCTCCACCAGCTTCCCAAAGTATGAGGTTTGTATCAGCTGTCCTTGAGAAACTTCATATCCCAGCAGCCGAGTGGTGCTGCACAGGGTACGGCGGTTGCTGTGGTAGATGGAGTCCAATTAGTTGATGTGTTGCAACCATGATTTTCAGGCTCCTGCTGCCTCACACCTTGAACAGGAGGAGGGTTGGGAGCCATCAGCCTGGGTGCGGTTTCCCTACTGAACTGTTTGCACTTGTAGACCAGCAAATTAAAAGCAAACCTCCAGGGCCAGAGGTTTGTCTTCCAAGGTTGTGTTTATACGAAGAGTGGTCACCAGTTGAATTCCTCCTGGTTTGTCATTTATGCTGCTAATTCCTCTATGCCTGGTTTTACCCATAGAAAATATAAAGTATCATTCTTCCCAGTCCCTGGCTAGATTGGTTGTCTCCCTAGGGGGATGTATGACATGTCCAGGGGAACTTATTGAGTGGTGATAACCTGCACAGGTAGTTTGGCCATGTTTTCATGCCCTTCTGAAGGCGATTCAGTTTGCTTTCTCATGTACCTAGACCCTTGCTCAGCAAATTAAAATGTGACTTGGTGCACTTAGTTCCTCATGTTGGACCACTGGTCGGAGGCTGGAAAGGATCTGGTAGTGAACTATGCTTAAGAGAGAAACCAGGACCAAATATCCATTTTGCATGGGTAACTCTTCCCAACACTTGACGGGAGGAGTGTGATACCTCTGAAATATAGAGCTCATGTTCCTTTCTGCTGCTTTGCCTTTGACTTAGACATGAGGGGACTTTCTTCCAGTCTGCAGAAGTGGGATTATCTCTTCTAATGCCAGACACCCAGAGGACAGTACTGGTTACCTGAGACCACAAAACAGTGGAGGAATCTGCTCTTTCAAGATATGATTCCTCAGGACCTGGCACCTTTGCTAAAATTGAGAGCCAAAGCAAGATCATCATGCTCTGGCTTTTTGACATGGACACGATTGTAATCCACAATGCAGCACACTAATGCCTCCAAGGTGTGTTCAAGACAGCAAGACAGACCCAACATATTTTTAACAAAAGCCTTTTAACTACCCTTTGGTAAATGCTGATGAATTATCAGGAGGAAAACTACTCAGCTGGGTCTTCTTACAAGGTGCAGAGCAGCTCCCAAGAAGCGTGGCAGATGAGCCTTGCTGAGCTGTCAAAGTCAACTGGAGTTAAAAAATGAACGCTAGATAGCAGAAAGTAAAAGAATGATGACAGTGGGTCAGATCTGGTGTGAATCCTCATCCTAAACCTCCCTCTAGCAACAACGAGTAGCAGATGTTCAAGGAAAGATGAGAAACAGGGTAAATGCAAAGTGATCTTCTCCTTATATGTCCTCCTGGCTTTAGACACACAGTGGTTTAGACAAATCTGTAAGTCCCAGGGGAAAATCGTATATGAGATCTTTTTAAATTCTTATTTCTGTGATGCATGACTATGGGATTTTTGTCCTGAATCCACATGAGCTTATTCAGCCACTAAACAGGCTTTTCAAAAAGATGGCACTATCGCAATAGCCAGATCTTCTCTGTGGCTTTCCACATGACTGCTGTGGAAGGGCAGCCTGCCAGGCTATCTAAATCCAGCCAGGAAGCCTACCAAATACCACTCAACAAGTCACGTCAACTCCAGTTTCCTAGTGGTTACATTAATGGTTGCAACCCTGACCACAGGGGGAATGGTGTGTACTCCTCTGCAGCATGAAAGCAAGGCCACAGCGCTGTGTTGCTCAGTCCTCCAGAGCTAAAGGGCCATTAAGGTCTGCCGGGACTGCTGTAGATTTCTCTGCAGCTTGGTGAAACATCCCAAAGGTTTTGTGGAGTAGGGAAATGCCTAAAAACACAGGGCAGAACATTTTGTCTGCACAGAGGGCTCTACCCGTGGTCTGGTGGACGGGTTTTGAATAAGACAGGCTCCTGGGAGCTAGTTAATGTCCACCCCAGACACAGAATGGGGAGGACCCTTTTGCAAAATGCTCCATTCTGGCCTCAGGTTTTGCACAGCAGAGGACAGGGCGGGTTGTGAGTCATAAACCCAAGGAGCTCCTGTCCCCATGCCCCCAGGGCAACCCGAGGCGCACCCCCCAGGCATCAGCTGTCTCCAGATGCTTGGAGAGGCAGCAGGGCTTCGGATCAAGGAGAGGACGTGGCCACCCCAAGGGGTAGTCCCAGGCTGTAACCCACACCGGAGACCGCCCGCTCGCTTCCACGGGCTGAGCTGGTGGTAGGAGAGAAAGGGAAAACTTGGGGCAGCCTAATCCAGCATTAAAGTCCTCACTAATTCTCTCCTTCCTGAGGACACCTGAGCCATGGGGCTGGCGCGTGGGGGCTGGCGGCTGCCATCCCAGTTGGCTTGAGCAGCTGCAGCCATCTGCAGTACTTGTCTCCAGCAAGGTATGGTTTCTGCAGGATGGATGCCCCAGGGTTGGATTTCTGCTCCTCAGGAGTCATCCCAGACCGGAGGAGGGAGGGAGGGATGCAGCTTTCTGGACAAAACGAGAGAGGGTATTTCACATCAACATCTCTGGTGCCAGGTGGGAGATGCTAAACCTCTGTGTCTCTCCAGCAGAGTTGCTTGGGAGGAGGGAGAAGTGGTTGCACGGAGCAGAGCTCTTCCCCTACCCCAGTAGTTTGGCCTGCTGGGGGCCAGGAGAAACATGGGTTCTGGATGGAAAATACTGCAAAGGGCAGGTGGAGAGAAGGCAGAGAAGTCCTATCCAATGGGGGGAATAGGGCAGATCATGCTGTAAGCAGTTCATCTAGACATTTTATCCCCAGCTGCTGCCAACAACAAAAGAAATTGTTGAGTCTGTGAAAAGGTGAGATTAAAAAACTCTAAGTGGTTCTTAAATGTATGCTTATAAAGTAGCAATGATCTTTGAATTGTGGCTTTCCAGCTTTGGATCTTTATAATGTGGCAATGCACACAGCCAGATCCAAACTAACAGAAATATAAACTGACCTGAAAAAATTCAGTCAAACCGATGCAAAACCTAAAAAAGAGAAAAGATATAAGAATAATGTGTTTCACATTTCCCTGTCCTCTTGGTTGTTAGACCCACTGAGGCTAAAGCAACTTTCAAAATGAATAAACAAATCAAAGAACTAAAAATAAGACCAATGATTAACTCATCCAGATGTATAGTCACAAGTGATGCTTACTTTTAAAATAAAAGGGTCAAGATTGGATTTTTAAAATCCTTGCTACGTTATTCAAGTACACCATAGACTGCAGAGAGTATACATACCTATATCCTTCATCCAACTTTGCTTTCTACCCTTCACATTGATTTTTTTTTTTCTCCTTATCTTTATTTTCTGCTGCTTTGAGAATGAAATCAGCCTGGCCAGAGAAGATTCCTGGTTGTTCTGACCTCACGCAAAGTGGCTGGGCCAGTCTTCACCAGGGCATGAACGTCCATCTAGGGGCTCTCATTAGCCCAAGGGGCAGGGGGTGAGGTCCAGCCTGGAGGACTCTGGTGCAGGGCAAGGAAGATGAGCAGGTCATGGGAGTGACTCCCACAAGTTTCAGTACTGGCTCAACTGCAGGATTGCTGAATGCCCTCAGAGAGGTCCTGGGCCACAGTCCCACATCTGTAAAATGGGGATAATGTTTTCAAAGCTTACATGGCTTTCAGAGGGTCGTGACTATTAATGGTCATGAAATGCTCCAACATGGCAGAGATGTGGCCCTTATAAGGGCTGCTGTCTCTCTCTTGAATGGAAAGGCTTAATTCAAATCAGCTGTCCCCACTGATATTAAAATTGTTATCACCATTTGTCTTTTGGCTGTCGGTGCAGTCTTTCTCCATTTAGAACTAAAACTGCATTTCAAAGCTTTAAACTGCAATTTGACCTCCACAGCTTGGCCAGATTCCTTGAAAATAGGGGTTGGACCTTGCTTTTGATTTTCTTCTCACACTCCTGGCCACAACTGGGCTTGAAAACATAAATACCAGCCATCAGCATTCAAATAAAAATTACTCTGGAGTCTGAGGAAAAATGGTGCCATCATTTGGAAGCCATACTACAAACTGCCTGCTACCCTCCTTCAGAGTGATAAAACACAGATAGCTTTAGTGAAGAAGTAAAATTAGTTCCTGAGTTTCTGACCTGAGTTTCCTACCCCTGACTGCTATTCCAGACTGCAGTTTAATTCAGCTGTTTATGTGAAGATGCCCTACTGGGATAAGGCAGTGAATTTAGCCAATGTTGCGGAGATGAATGCATTTATTCTTCTTGAAATAAAAATGGTGTCATGGGATCTTTCATGCCTCCCCACAGACAGAAGCTTGATTTAAAATGTCATCTGAGGGATCACATCACTAGAAGCACATATTACTTCCTAGCTTGGTGCAAGGGTGTTGACAGAAAGCAATAAAGTGTCCTCAGCCATGACATACAGTTAGACGTTGTGTTCCAAAGTGCGGCTCAGCACCTGGGCACCTGTGCCGCAGCAAGGGACAACCGGACTCTTCAGTCTCTGGACCATAGTGGCAGGATTACACCCCTTTGCTGGAGATATTTTTCTATTTGATTTGGTATAAGTATGGCTTTGTAAAGAGCTAATGGACTTGAAACATCCCTGCTGCAACATTTACTCAGCTCAGCTTTTGGCAGTGTAATTTATTTTTCCCTATCCACACCGCTACTTTCAGACATATTTAGTACCAGTATTTCAAGCGTAAAGACCCTTGCTAAGCAGGAACTTCCCCTTAATTTATCTATTTAAACCATCCCTTGAAATGTGTTTGCTTGATGGTGTTAGCAACCTCCAGTTGACATCACTGGACATCATGGACCCCCATCACACCCCTGAGGAGGGCTGGAGCCTGGGGCACCAGGAAACAAAGGTGGCTGCTCCTGCCATCAACCAGGAAAGATGGAGCAGCAGGCATCACCACACCTTCATCCAGCCACCACTGCAGGACCATCTCTCAGTCCAAGCCTCCTGACCCAGCAAAGACCTACAAAATCTCCAGGTGTCATTTGTTCTTGCCACGGTCCCCAGAGTTTCTCGACGGGGAGAGAGAAGGGAAGCATTTTGTGGTTAAGAAGAAGGTAAAAGAGGGAGCTTGCGGAGGAGCGAGGTTTTGCTGGCTGGAGTGGGATTGCCCTGAGGAGAGCAGGTTTGTGACGGGCATTGAGATCGTGCCCCAGAGGTGGAGGGCAGCTCAGATGTGGCCCGCTTGGAGAAGCACTTTGAGATGAAAAGTGTTGCTGCTAGCAGTTTGTGACTCCCCAGACTTTAGAAAACAGCCAGCCTGGGGGAATGGAGGGCATTGCGTGGCCAGGTATGCTTGCAGAAGGAGTGAAATTTTCACTGAATTTGCTAAAACATGATTTTTGAACCTGGCTTCGTGTCTTGCCCCTCCCATTGTCTGGTGTGTTTAGGAGAGGCAGGCAACAGGCAGTCAGGGCATTGCTTAACAAACACTTGGCCATGAGGAAAAAAACACTTTAGCCACGACATGGAAATCTTGACTGCACTGAGGTTACTACCAGGAGTAGAGCTGTCTCACCACCACCACCATACAGCATGCTTGGCTTTCTGCCCTGGGAGCCCATGTCCTCCAGAGCAAACCCCTTCTCTGCTCCTACCTCCATCCCCAATCTCCTTGTGGGAATTTGCTGTGCTGAACAGCAGCTTGGGGCTAATTTTTTGGTATTGGACCTCAAGGTCAGCTCTGCTCTGTGAAGGCTTCCTCAGGTGTCCTCCAAGAGATGTTTTCAAGACAGTAAGTGAGCTGAATAGGTGAATTCTCCTGAAAAAAAAGGATGTGTTTTTTGGTGATTTGCTGTCTTTACAACGAAGGCAAGAAATAAAAAAAAATAAGCAAACAGGCATATTTGTAAGGCCCTAATCTGAGAGGGAAGAAGTTGAGCTGATGGGTGAATGACAACTCTGCAAGTGTTTATCATGTGAAAGTGTTTAATGGCATGGCACTAGCTCCTCAGCACATGAAATCTGGTTCGGTTCTTGCACTGTTCAAATCAATGTGTTGGTAGGCACTGGCCTGCGTCACTGCTGACCATTTCTCCAAGTAGGGAAAACTGCTGGGCAACAAACTTGCATGTTTGTCTGCAGCCAGGCCAAGGGACACCCTTGCTGCCCCTGTGCAGCATTGTTTGGTTCGCAGGAGTGAAAGGGCAGCCTCTCCTCTGGGTCCGGTGCCAGGAACAGCTTCTGAGTCTGGGCCCAGAAACAGCTCCATGTAAAGCGTGCCGGCAAAGGCCAAGGCATCAGGCTCCCTTCTTGCACTCCTACAACTGCTGCTGCTGAAACACAACCCTCTTTTTAAATCAGCTGCAGTGAAACGGAAGGCTTTGAGAAAACAAACTCCCTCCAAACATACCCATAACTTCATTTCCTCTGGTGGCCCTCCTTCTTTCTGGGCTAGGTTTCATGGGTCACTTTGTATCTCTTTTTTTTTTTTTCTTCTTCTTCTAATTTTAATTCTTGTCCCACCAGGGGTTGTTCTTTCATAGGATCCCAACCACGAATTCTCAGATGGCAGTGAGAGCTGAGATGGGGAATTGCCTGTGTTCTCTCTGTTTGTTTCTTTTCTCTTTTTTCTAGGTTTTAAGCTGAGCTCTAACATATCCCACATTTTATTCATTTAGGAGGATTCTTTTACACCACAAGAAAAGTAGATTGTCTACCCGGTCTGTAATCATGCTAAAAGGATTAAAAACAATAATAAATACAGGGTTTTTTTCCTAAAATATTTTTTCCACCAAACTCCACTTCTATTGAAATGCAGCCACTTGAGCACCATCTATTTATCACATTTCCAAAACCACAGTTGGATCATCCCTATCAACAGCCTTTTCTTACAGACAGCAATGTTCAATGCCCTAAACAGGGGTAGGGTTAAGATCCACTTGCTCTAGGAGTTCAGCTGGAGTAAAACTGGCAGAGCCTGGCACTGTTTCTGTTGGAGCTGTCTTCTGGATCAGACCTGGAGGAGGAAGGTGAGTGTCAGGCTGGCTTCTGCTCTCCAGTTTGCTCCCTCCTGGCTGGGCTTGGTGGCCCATGGGCGTCCATGGCTGCATTGCAGCAGACACTACCCATGCTTGCTGTGGGCTTTGGGGCTGGCTCACAAGAGCATGAAGACCATTACTTGCTAGGCACGATTAATGCAGTCTTTGTTACTCTAAGGTGGTGGGCTGTATTATTTTTGCCAAAAAAATCTCTTTTTCAGCGCAGTGCTACCACCCCAGGCACTCTGGTGGGCCCAGCAACTCCACCAAAATGCCACTGGCTGGGATTGGAGTTGAGTCCGGTAGATTTTTCATCTGCTCTTCCAGTTATCTTTTTGGCAGAGAAAGTCGAGGTTTGCCTCATGCAATCCAACCCTGCAGCACCGCTGTCGCCATCTTGGCGGGACTACCTCAGGACAAGACTGGCGGGTGGAGAAACCCTGCTCTCTGAGGTTTGTAACAGCAAGAGAAAGGTCCCAACGCGTGTAGCTCCCTTTCTCCCCACCCCACCCCCAGCAGCAGCAAGCCCAGACCTTCCCGCCGGCTTCCTCGGGCCTCTGCCACTCCTTCGTGTGTGTGTTTCCTATTAAAAAAAAAAAAAAGGCAGTTTACAGGCCCTTCCCGAGGCTGGGAGTCCTGGGCTGGAGACCCACCTCCAGGCCGGCGGTGGCCCCGGCCGTGTCCCGCTCCGCACCGGGGCCCAGTCTGGGCAGCGCTAGCCGCCGGTCGCCCTCCTCCGCGGCCCGGGGCCGGGCCGAGGGGAGCATCCCTGTGATGGAGTCACCAGCCGCTGGGTGCCACTCTTGTCCTGCCGAACCCCGCCGAAACCGCCGCCGAGGAGGGGAGGGAAGGGAGGGCGGGAGGGCGGGAGCCGCCGGCAGCCGGGGCCGCCCTGCCCGGCGGGCTGCGGGAGCTGATCCCGCCCGGCCGCCCTCCGCCACCTCATCCAGGGAACCGGCGAACGCGGGGAGCGAAGCAGCCCCCCTCCCCGAGGGGCTGCGCAGAGAGGCGGGGGGTGTTCCCGCCGGCCAGCCGGCGAGGCGGCGGGCACCCCGCCCGAGAGCATCGCCTGGCTCCCGCCTTGCCTTCTCTGTTGGCCCGTCTGATGTCTGCCTCCTAAAGCAGGCCGAGCGCCCTGCGACCACTGGTCTCCAGTGCGTGATCTCCCGGCCCCACCGCCGGCGAAAGAAAGGCACAGGGGCTCTGCCCAAAGACCTGCAGCGGTGCTCCCTGGCTTCCCGTCGTCTCCCCTGCATCGAAAGTGCAGGCTATGGCGCCGGGCAATGCTGGCCCGGCGTGAGAGTCACGCCATGTGCCAAAGCCCCCATCAGGGCTATGCGCGATGCAAAGCCGCAGACCCTCAGACCAAGCCTTTGTGACAGTACCTAGGTGCTTTACTCCCATCGGATTGAACGAGAGTTTGTCACTCAAATACCTTTGCGGATCCGAGTGTCAGAGTACGCCAATAAAAGGCAAGAGAGCAAGAGAAGTAAGTAGGCTAACGCAGGTTTTGAAGCTCTTAATTTGGCAGCAACATTTTATGGAGTTCCTTTTGTCCCTCTGGTAACACGAGCTACTGCCTGTTTTTCATGGTTTTTATGGAATGGAATGAACATTTAGGTGGAAAACACTGAATCGAGTAGCATCAGGATAATACTCTAGATTAACATCTTTTCATATTACTTGTGGATGTTTATTTTTAAGCTGGCAAGGAGCAGATGGGCAACTATCAACAAACACAGGATAGTGGCAAGAGCAGCTGGAAAATGCATTAGCTCATCTCTATTTAAAAGTACATAATTGGGACTGCAATATCAAAAGTCACTTGAAAATGGGAAGCAAGTTCTTGCTGCAAACATCAAACAAATTTTCCTGGGTTCATCATTGGTAAAGTTCAACAACAGGCTGCACTCATGGATATTTCAGTCTATTTAGAGTACTTACACTGACAGTTTCCAAAGAAAAGAAGCAACAGGACATGGGAACGACTCAGTAAGTACAGAGTTCAGATGTAACACCTACTGAAAAATTCATTAAGTACCTACCTATCTGTTTGACCCCGGACCCATTAATCCCAGAGTGAAAGCTCTTCGCCTCTTGGTGTGGGCTTCCAGAGAGGTCTTTCTTCTTGGTCCACATGGTCCCCCCACAAAGGAAGCCCCCATCCCACACGTGCCCAGCAGCAATGTCCCTGTGTGACTTTTATATCCACTGGAAATTGATGGACCTACATCTCCACTGACTTGTGGCCATTAAGCTCTGAGATACCTTTCTGTGTGGCTGCCCACTATGCTCAGTCAGAGGAATTCCTCCTGGAAATGTGTGTATTGAGGGAGTGTGGATTGTATGGGATTTTATACAGTGTAGGATTAACCTTTACTCAGTCTGTATGCTGGGGAGGAGAATTTAAGTGATGTGCTGGAAAATGTCCCCTGAAGATACTAATCTTTTTCCCTTCTTTCTTATTTCACTTTAAGCCTTCTTCAGGAAATGGCTCGTGGTTTAAAAACGAGATCTCTGATCTACCGGCAAATATATCTCACAGGGGCCTGAATCTGCATTTCACACAAAAAAATCACTTTAGCCAACTCAGGTGTTTGTCAAAGCACCAGTGTTTAAACCAAGGTAAAGAAGAGATGCAGAGAATGAAGAAACATGCTCCTGGGGCCACGGCAGAAGAAAGAGCCTGTCTCCGGGACTCAGCAGGAGCTCTGAAAGCTGGGATACAGCACTAGTGAAACAGTTTGAACGGCCAAAGAAACAATGACTTACCTGAATGAAAAATTGTTGAAGGTTAGGTATGCCTTTTCTTGAGCAAAACTATATGTTATTGTTTGGGTGGTTTGAATTTCTGAAGGCTGGATTTCTGATGTAGTCCAAATATAGCCTGAGTGGGAGTTTGGCCATTGGGAATATAAATCAGACCACAGACTACCCCCAAACTGCTCGTTCCTGTAGAGTAGTCATGAATGTGAAACAGGTTTACGTGCTTCAAAACTGAGCAGCCAGTACTTAGCACAGCAAGCCAAAGAGCATTTATTATCCCAAATCCTGCAATGAGCTGTAAAGATTGCAGTTCTATCCAAAACATATCATTAGGCCTTCTCTTGATTTTTGGTAATTAGAATCTTCCCAAATATCTCTGAGCGTTTTCATTACTTTGTAAATTTTCCCCAAATAGTTTAGACAAATTATTTTCAGCAGATGGCTTGTTATGAATAGCTTGTGAATTTTTCACTTTGACATCTGTACTGTGTTTACTGGGTGTTTTAATCAGTTCCTGGGCTGAATGACTGAAATGTTTGCAAGGGAGGAAAAATGAACACAGGATACTAAATAAGAAACAGTGCATTTCAAGGACAAACATATTCAGCTGACTGTATTCATAAACACTTTCAGAGATTTCCAGCAATTGCTGACTACCTTGTGGATGCTGGATGCCATGATGTATGTATGCCTGCAAATCAAACTCATCTTGATCAGCTGAAAGTGTAATTGTGAAGCTCTTCTCATTTTTTAGCAGCCATGTTATGTATTCAGAACTCACTACTAGCAGAATTTTTGCTCCAATGGGTTATATTTTAACCACATGCCCAATCCTGACTGTCTCAACACTGATGTGGAGGTATTGTTAAGCAGAGCTGCATGTCCAAACGGGCTGCTTTTATCTCCTTGCTTTGTCTTTCTCAAAATAACATTGGAAGATAAGGTACACGCTTTCTTTGATCACTAATCTCCAACTCTTGAATGGTGACCACAAAGGATAAGTATGCATTGAACAGAAGTCCTGATGATCAGCACATGATTACAGTTTCAAGGAATGGGAAAATTAAAACAGAAAGCAAAAACCCCAAAACATGGGGGAGGCTGGAAAGGAGGGAAAAAGGGCCAGGATAAAAAACTTCAAGTATCTTCAACAGAGCAAAACCATGAAACAAACATGTGCATTTGCTGATGAGAATTAGCATGTTCTTGCTTTAGTGGTGTCCTCTCCTGCCTAAAGATAGTTTAATTAATAAGAAAAACACAGTAATAGGGAGCAAACCATTGGGGCAATGATTGTCTCTGTGGTATGTTCATATGGCACATGGTAGAAAGGGGTCCTAGCACTGCCATCATGCAAATATTAAATAAAAATAGCACTGCGAGGAGTGGCAGGACATTGTGAGACTGCAGCACCAGGGGCAAAGCCATCTGCAGCAGCGCAGGCTACAACACTCTCCAGGCTCCAGCCGTGCCTTTTCTTGCAGCAGATGCTGCTGTGCCCACCACCTCGGCTCACCCCTGAGTCCCCAGCATGTCTGGCAAGCCACGGCCAGCCTCAAGTTTTTTGAAAGGCTTGTGATTTTCTGTGCTGAGTTGCCATCCAAATGGTAAGTAATAAACATTTGAATAATTCATAACCGGTCAGTAATATCTTAAATAATTTAACAAACAATTTGTCATCTTTCCTTGCAATAGAAGATGCTGGCTGAAGAGCAGTGGAGAAAGGTTTCGTGTCCACCTCACCCCTCCCCAGCATCAGGCTTTGCCCCAGCCTGAGCTCAGCCAGGTGGATGAAGCCTGCAGCAGAGCAATGGGAGCCCACCCTGACCTCGGGGGGTGTAAGTACAGATTCACTGGTCAGGGGAACAGGGCGAGCTACATTCAGCAATCTTCTCCCGTAAATGTTTGGTATGCTCAGAGACCTATTTCTGGAGCTGCTCTCCTACCCACTGCCCTCGGTGACGAGACACTGAATTCCCACCTCCCTTATCCCTGCTTTCCTCCAGTTAAGCATTCAGCTTCTCTGCAGAGCAGCACAGACTCTGGGAGCCACAGCTCCTGCTTTGTCATCCAAGCTGCTAAAGGATTGCGGCAGGCTGGCAAGTCAAACGGCCCTTCAGTCCCACGTGGTTTAAGCAGCAAGTCTCAACAAGATGGATGTTATCTTCCAAAGGCATAGAGAAGGTCTTGGAGCAATGCTTAGTTCAGAGAACCACCTCGGAAAATAAAACCCCATGAGAAATAAGAGACCAAACACGCTTTAGTCAAAACCAGTAGTTTTACCTGGTTAGACTGTAGCATGTATCTGCAGCGTAACCCCAGCATCAGGTTAAACACAAACAGCACCCAGTGAAGCCAGCCAAGCTCTCCAGGTGCTTAAAATCATACAAGTACTTAAGATTGTAATTGAGCAAAGCACATAAGGAACACTAGTGGTGTCAGCTTAGGCATAAGGAATATGTAATAAGTCATAGAGAAGCACGTTTTTTATTATGTTTTAAAAGAAGTCTGTGCTTTTATTTCCAAGTAGATCCAATCCTGCTGATGGATACGATCCCCTGCACGCATGCTTTTTTGGGAGGTTGCATTGGCTCCAGTGAAGTTATGCTGGCAGAAAACGTGGTTCCCTGCAACTTAGCTGTTCCCCAAAAGGCCCTTCAGCTAAGGCATTTGCCATATCTAAATATGTATTTTCATTTAAGAGGTGTATTTTCATTTAATAGCAGCCACCCTGCTATTAAAAGCATTTAAGACAACCCCAACCTTGCTGTGAGCACCAGGCTAGAGCAAACAGGTAGGCAGCTCAGTGGAGCGCTGGTGAGCACCAAGAAGGATGACAAGGGGACCAAGACAGAGCATCAAAGAGCCTCACTGCCCAAAAACCAGAAGGAAGCATGGCCTATTCCTGCCACCACAATGTCCATGCTGTGCTATGAGGGTGAGAGCTCGGGCGTTTTGCAGGGCTTCCTCCCAGGAAATGGTCTAGCTCAGAAAAGCAGGGGAAACTCAAGAAGCATCACTCTTACCCTGCAAACAGGTCTGCAGCTAATTGGCATGGCACAGCATTTTCAAAAGCACCAAAGCGGGGCTTAGGAGCTTTACCCATCCCCAAACAGGTGTAAACTTCTAAGCATTAAATCACATTAAAAATTCCCTCTGGACTTAAAAGTCACTTTGGTGACTCATGATGGGAGGCTGCTGTTTCTGGGCCTTTTTAATGGCAACCGCAGGAGAAGGGAGAGCAGAGGGAGACAAGCGTTTCCTTGCATGGGAGGGAGCTTATCCACAACCTGCAGGGAGTCCCCTCGCACGGAGATGCTTTTGCCAAGACCCAGCTTGTCCTGGGGACCCCTGGGCTCCTGGGGACAGCCCCAGCCCAGCGGGAAATGGCTGGAGGTGGCAGGCAGGCAGCTAGGCTGAAGCAGTCCTGGAGATTTCTTTGACCCAAAGGACTCGGACTTTCTTCTATAATGCCTTCTCCGTAACGAGTGACATCTAAATTATCTCTCATAGCAGCTAGTATGTGTGTCAGTGCTGGCTTGGTACTGCCATTTGCCAACGAAGAGAGCTTCTTTGGGAATTTCTAAATGATCTCATAAATATATGCCCTTGCTCACAGGTCTACTTACCCACAAACACTGACACAACACTAATTAACTCCTCAGAAGTGCTCTCCTAGCCCTCGGTTCCTGCTGTCTCTCTCCAGCCCTGCTGGTGTTTCTTCTCTGATAGATTTTATAGTGCTCAGGAGAATCCCAACATTGCAGGCACTGCGTGATGGCAGGGCTGTCCCAAGAGTCACTTCCATTTGATGGCTGCAATAGTTTTTGATTCTTTTTGAAGCGGTCCTTCCTCCCCGTTACAGATTTTTCCCCTCAATAACCCCAGAACCTTTTTCAAAAAGTTACAGGCTGACAAAGTTGATGTCAGGAAAATTGTCAGTTACTATATGAGCAGAAATCAGCCTTCTGGGAGATGCAATACGTTATTCATCATCTTCCGAAGATCATCTAAAGGTCAGGCTATTTTGGCCCCAAGGTGGATAAGATATGCATTCAGCCTTATGGGCTGGCCGCGGTTCCTATACCTGGAAGCCTGAGGTATTACACAAGGCACTTGCATCAGAAACCTAAGAAACAGAGACAGCTTCATAGCATTGCAGATCACTGTTGCCTGGATCAGATAGCTATTTACAAGTTTTTGGAGACACCCTTGGCCTACCATGTCAGGCGAGAATCAGCACTTCGGGCTTTGCAAAAAGGTAGCACTTTTCTGTTTCACTGCTGAGGAACTAGAGTTTTTACCAGTTTTTCTCCTAACTTTTGGATCTGCGCAGTCAGAGAATAAAAGTCTAACAGAACTTCTTAAAAGACAAATATATGAATTCAGTTCAGAGCAGCTACCTGCCAGGGCCAACATGGCAAGGTGCTCAAGGGCAGTCAAGGCAGGGCAGATGCTACCTCAACTCTCAGCTCCTGCTGTCAGGATTGGGTGTTTTGATTTTCCTGAGATGCCCAGTTTCCTAGGGGTGCTCAGTGCTCTGGGAGTTTTGTTTTGACAGTCATGTAGTCAATCATCCTCCCGTCAAGCTTTTGGCCAATAGTCAAAGAATCTCTGGGAGGTGTTTAACATTACGGGAAGTTTAAAACATTTCTGTCTCAAAACCAAAATATAATTACCCGGTTAGGTGGATGCTTTTAGGGTGCTGTATCAAGCTATATCAAGAAAAGATACAAAATCAATTAAAAAAATACAGGTTTTCCATATCTGGGATTTAAAAAGACAATAACTGAAAGACAATCTGTTCCAGCATAGCTATCTATTACCAAGTAGAAATACTTTTTGCATCCATGAAATACAAAGCATTCCCTCATACCTCCAGAAATACCATGGTATTTTCTGTCTGCTCTGATGATGCCTTTGTTTTTACTGGTGAAGATAGCCACATCAGAAGGGCTTAAACTGGACCAGATTCACATATCCAAATTTGTGCCTCTCATTCACTCTGCAATATACATGCAATTAAAAGGACTAGCAAGTACAAGCAGAAATGGAAACACATCAGGCTACTAACTATAGCAGTGGTGTAGGATAATGTGTCTTTTTTGTCCACTTGAGGAACATCTCTACACCCAATACAGTGATTTTTTTTCAATTGTCTGAAAAATAGACTGTAACACCATGGATTGGTCATTGGACAAACTGCACAAGTACTGCAATTTTAATTGCAGACATTAACTGACACTGTCCTGTGTTGTCCCCCAAAAGCAGTGTTTGGCACTTTGCTGGGCTGCTGTTCCCCAGGCTGCTTGGTGCTCGCTGTGATGCCGTGGGTGGTGGCTTCTACAGCAGTAGCAATCACACTGCACAGGGATCTTTACTCGCTCCTTTTATCTTACTTGAAGGCTGCTTTGTACATCCGTCAGCTTCAACCAGCTCTGTGTTTGATCTGGTGATCGATGCCTGACTTGAGGTCTGCCGTTAGTGTCAGCCCATGTACTATCCTGTTTGGATCTGGTTGGTGAGACATAAAACATGATATTGTTTCTGCTCTCTGCTTGGGTAAGTGCAAAGCACACCTGGCCGTGATGGAAAATGCCATACATGCATACACACCATTGCCGGTGAAGGGCATTAAGCTGTCCCAAATTCAGAGTTAGAAACATGCTAAATAGCTTGGAGTTATGCTGGGGACCACTCTGCTGTCCCCCACCATCAGGTGCACACAGCGAGTCAGGGCTGGGTGCTGGGGAGAGACCTGGTGCCATGCCAACTTACAGTCCATATAAACTGAGATGTTTTCACTCTGCAGCAGCAGCTTTAGCTGCTATCCAAGAAAAAGGCAGGGTTCATCTGGTCATGCAAGAACTATAGTGACCCGCTCTGTACTTAAATGACATCTAATCTCCTGGCTTGCATATGAGGCAGGCACCAAGCCCACCAAGCTGTGATGTGCCCTGGCACACAGCTTCCTACCTAGCTGACACCTGATGATGGACTTGGAGAAGCCTCATTCAGTGCCGCCTTTGCCTCAGTTTTATTGGCAAGGTCTCAGCCCAGTTCCACAGACTAGGGGAGAGAGGCTCTCCCCATGCTACAAGAGGGGCGAGCTAGGGACCACAGAGCTGAGTACACACAACTCCATGGGACCAGAGGGGATGCACATAAGGGTGCTGGGGGTGATGGCCAATGTCGCTGCAAGGGCACACTTTCTCATCTCTGGAAAGTCATAGCAACCAGGAGTGGTTCCTGATAACTGGAGAAAGATTGCTGCCTTCAAAAAAAAAAGGCAGGAAGGGGAATCTGGGGAAGGACCAACTGGTCAGACTCAATCCAGTGCCTGGGAAAATTACGAAGCAAGTCCTGAGGGTCTGTGTCCACATCATGAAGGACGGGGCAGTGACTAGGAATAGCCAGAATGGGTTCTCCAGGGACAAGGTGTGCCTGACCAGCCTGCCTGCCCTCCTGATGGAATAAGTGACCCGCTCTGCAGGGGTGAGGAGGGCAGTGGATATCGCTTTCCTTGGCTTTATCAAGGCTTTCACCATGGCCTCCCATAACATCCTTGTAGCCAAACCGAGGCGATATGGGCTGCATGAACAGACCAGAAAGTGGGTGAAAAACTGTCTGGATGCTTAGGCTCCAGAGGGAGTGGTCATGGATTCAGAGTCCATTGGCAACCAATTATGAGTAGTGAGTTTCAGGGTCAATACTGAGGCCAGAACTGGTTTACACCAGTATCAACCACGACCTGCACAATGAGAGAGAACAATTCCTCAGTAAGTTCACAGACAATGTCAAAGCAGAAGGATGTCATTACCCTGGAGAGCAGGGCTGCTCTTCAGAGACCTGGACAAACTGGAGAAATGGGGCAACAGGGACCTCATGACATTCAGCACGGACGGATGCAAAGACGTCCTGCACCTCATCTGGAGCAACTCCCTGCAAAGGCGGGGACCTGCTGCCTGGACAGCAGCTCTACAGAGAAGGACCTGAGGGTCCCAGTGAGCAATGGGTTGAACACGAACCAGCAGTGTGCTCCCACAGAGGTGAAGGCTAACTCCAGACTGAGTTGGATCGGCAAGCGTGTAACCAGCAGGTCAAGGGAAGTGATCTTTCCCCTGTTTTCAGCAGTAGCGAGACTGCACCTGGAATATGCTGTCCAGTTTGGGATTGCCAGTGCAAGAAAGGTATGGATATATGACAGCAAGTGCAGCAGAGGGTCACTAAGATGGTTAGAGGACTGGAGTGGGATGTGTGAAGAAAAGCTAAGGGAACTGGATTTATTCAGCCTGAGAAGACTGGAAGGACACAAGGCAGCAGTCAGGAGTTGCAGGAAGGAAAATCCTATCTGGACGTAAGGGAAAGCCTTTGTTGTGAGAGGTGGGAGCAGGGGCACAGAGAGGCTGGGGAACCTTCATCCCTGAAGATTTTCAAAACACCCCGGTAGCATTTTCTCTGCCTGCTACCAATGCAACAGACATTCTTGCGGGAACTACAAGAAATAAACATTTTTACCTGGCTTATTCTTAAATGCCTAGCAAGAGCCAGAGCAACAAAAAGTACCATTTACTGAGTGAAGACCTGAACACTTCTTAGTAACAGAGACCCTGTGACTGGCCCAAGGGCAGCGTAAGGGCAGGAAGGTGAGTGCCTGGGGCTGCAGCAACAGTGGGTCTCATCACCTTGGTATGGGACTTCATGAAGTGATTGAGAAAGCTGCTAGTGGCCACAGTTTAGTTGGAATTTGGCCTGGAGTGAAGTCAACAAGAAAGAAAAAAAGCCTCTAACATCAAAGCTTTCCTCTCAGGGTCAATTTACACCCTCAAATTGTCTGTTGTCTGAGTCAATCTCGCTGCAGAACAGGGAGGGTTTGCTTACCTCCAAGGACCCCAACCCTCTCCTGCTCATCCAGCTCCCTGGTTCCACCACCTCCTCTGCTTGAGCACTCATCAGCCCCTGCTGTCAGCTGCTGCGGGTGTCCAGAGATGAGCAGCAAAGAGCAGGAGCTAGCAGGAAGGAGCAGGACTTGCCCCTTTCTGAAGTGTTGAGCTGTTAGGTTGGCTCAGCCACCTCCTGTCACCTCCTGCCAAAGGGCTGGGTGGGAGGAAGCCAGAAGGAGCTAAGGGAGCTGTCTTGCTGCAAAAGAAAATCCTGCCATTGGAAATACACAAAACCAAATTGCCCTAACATAGTTGCTGGCAAGATCACTTAAACAGGTTCAGCGTGGAAGAGATTCCCAGGTATGTGGTGGCTGCAGATGCAGCAGCAGTCCTTCCCAAACGCTTACCCTTTCATGTCACTGGCAGTGCCAAGACAGGCACTGGCTGCTCTGCTTGGTCTCTGTACATTGGATTGTGGGGTGCACACTGACTGTGTCCCCTCAGGTGCCCAGAAGACCAAAACAACAATTCCCAGGTAGAAGTCTTTCCTCCATCTACCTAAGGCCAAGGAAGCAGGATCTGCAGCTATCTAATGTTGCCTGGCACAGAGACTGGCAAGGGAGGATTACTGACTAACCATTTATTTTTACATAAAAGAAGCTAGCAACATGCGTGGGTCAAATTATGTTCCTGCTTCATGCATCACAACCTAGAAGGCTGCTTTCCTACCACTGCTGCATATCAATCCTTCAAAAGTTTCCTGGCTCGGTCTCCAAATTACTTATCTTTGATTATTTCTAGTTCCACTGTATAGCCCATCATGTCTTGAGACCACAGGACAAAAGCCAGGAGTCCTACAGTGCAAGTGCTCTCTTAATTCCTTGGGTGTCTTCCCTGCTGATACATAGCAGAGATTGGCAACTAATCTATATATAGTACAGCACCACAGCTGAGACACAATGGCTGCATTCAGCATGCATACATGATGATGTCAGCAATGGCTGTTTAATTGCATCATGGGAAGTGAGGGGAGAAAAGAATTGGAAGAAGGAAAAAAAAAAGAGAAGGGGGGCCCCTGGCCCCTCCACTTTACATAATTTCCTTCACCGCCAGATGGGAAGGCATGGGAATGCCGGCCCCAGATCTCAGGAGCTCCCTCCCTGAAGCCTGGCATGGCCACATCTGTTTCCCTGATTTCCTACGCTTCTGATCTTCTTCACCTGCCCTGCACCCCACCACCTTGGGCGAGCTTCCTGAGATGCTGCTACCGCCATTTGAAGCCATTTGATTTGGCTTCCTGAGGCTCGCTCCCTCCTTCCTTATTTTTACTTCTCCAGCTTGCAGTAGCATCCAAAGGCCGGTAGCTGTGAAACACCAAGGAAGGGTAGGGTCTGCACGGCGGAGACCACACAAGCCCCTTGGCTGCTTTTATTTAAACAAATGAGCATCTGTACTGCCAGGCAGTGGTTCACAAAAGGGGCTGTCAGGCTCAACGCAACTCCACTGCTCTGCGGCTAGCAAACAAGATATACAAACTTCTCTTCCCAGCAGCCATCCATCATCGTAAATGTACGTGGGTTTTATTTGAAAGGAGAAACAACACCCTGCTTTAGTAAAGCGAAAAAGGGAAAAGATCCTCTGAGTGACAGCGTTCCCCTCTCCGAGACCTACACCACCAGCCAAACCAACAGCTTTAAAATGTCCCTGAATCCCTGCCTTCCCTTTAAAGTTCCCGCTCCTGCAAACAGGATCCGTGGAATCCTCCATTTTAAGAAAGCTTCCCTTTGTCTTATCCCCCAGCCTATTTATAGCTCCTGTGGTGGAGGTATACTGGGAAGGATTTACACCAGCAGGCGCAGGGTCCTTCTGCACACGGAGAAGAGGCACACTGCAAAGGGACCTTGAATAGCCTCTGAGAAATGCTCCTTGGGGTGTGCATTTTTCTGGGAGGAGGCTCTCACCCAAAGGGTTTCAGCCGCCTGTTTTCCCAACGGCACGCGAGAGGGGCTTTGGGCTGCTTTTGCAAGTCCGCTTTTACAAAGGACGGCACGGGTGCCATTGGGGTCCCACGTAGGAGGGGAGAGAGCCTCCCGCTCCCACTGCCAGGGAAAGCTCCCTCGTGGAGCAGCAAGGAGGGGAAAGGTCTCTTCATGGATCACTTCATGTTCCCAGAGCCTTTGCAGAGAAGCCAGGATCTGAGACTCCAACCTCTTGCACGTCCCGTGAGCGCACAACAGCCTCATCCTGTAACCTGAGTCTGGAGGAACTGCACGATGCAAGGTAGCAAAAGCTTCCTCTGAGTCCATCTTACAGCTTTCCCTGCAGGAAATGCAATTATAATGACAATAAATACTCACATGAACCAGAAACTTTGATTATCACCCTGCATGGCTGCTTGCTTGTTCATATGCTCTCATAAAGGTGCATATTACTTTTGCATGTACCATCCCTGACCACTGTTGGTTTCAACATATAAAACCCTAAACATTTCAGGTCTAGATGAGCTCAAAGCCTGCTTCCTGCTAAGGACAATGCAGAAATACGTCCACTTTTCTCTCTCAGCATTCAATTTATACCTCTGGAACTGACCTGCCTTGATCAGAGCAGCTGCGGGAGAGAGCAGCTCCCAAATGCAGGTCAGGATTAGTGCTGCACGTAACACAAAATCATCTGAGGGCGCATGCTGCTTTCCAAGGGTCGTGGTTTGCTGGTGTTCAGGGAATTACATTGCATGGCCCTGAGGGATAAGTGGTCTGTCCGGGTCCCCCAGGGAACGACAAGGAGGCAGAAGGAGACAGGCAGCACTTGGACGCAGATAGTGTTAAGATGGAGATGATGTCTCTTTGCAACCAGCCGAAGAGATGGAAGACAACAGTGTCCCTTTGAACAGGCTACATGAGCGCTTCCCCCTTCCAGGCACAAGGTCAGCCATCGCGGTGCTGCAGCGTGTTAGGGGACAGTCACGCGTCCCAGTTTAGGGGCTGAACTGGGGGCTGGTAATGAATAGCTGAGGGTGCCAGGCTTCCCAGCTCCCGCAGCCAGATCTGGAGGAGAACAGCTGCCCACGCCCAGAGTTTACACAGCTGTGGGGAAGCGTTAGCAGCTGACAAGCCATTCTCCCTTAAGCATTAATGTATACCACCTCTTGCAGTTAAAAGCACTCCCCCAGCTGAGTAAAAGGATCTTGTGGATGTGAACAAGAACGAAGGTAAGGTGGATTTTTGAGTTACAGCCAAGTTAACTGTGCGGAGAGGATAAATGCGAAGTGAGGTGTCGGAGCAGCAGCAGTGTCAGGAAACGGAAGGCTAATAACAAAACATTTGCAATTATTAGCCCATAATGTTGGCACCTGCTTTCTACCTCCAGCTGCTCAGAGCTTGCATTTCTTGACCTGCAGAGCACGTTTACAAGACACGTCTATTCTGCCAAGCTTTTCCTGAAGGGAAAAGTGATCTGATGGGACGTTTTGTAAAGGTGAGTTTGAGAGCCTTTAATACTACTCCAGCACCAGTTTTTGCATAAGTCCAATGTCCAGTCAGTGAAGTCACTTCTTGTGGGTCAAAGCCTGGATTTAAACCATTCTTAATGATAGGCATCACATTTGAAAGCTGTGATAACAGGGTAAGGGTAGAGTCGGGGGAGAAGAACAGACATTTGCATCTTCTGGCCTTGAGCCCATCCTGGAGGGCAATAGTCTCACTGTCACCATTAGAGATTAAAGCCAACATAGGTACTTAGTCTAACAAGAAATCTGATTGAACAGATGGTGAACAGAGAGAGACTTGAGACGTCTGGAAGAGGAAACTGGTTTTAGAGATGCAGTCACTGGGAGATAAAGGTGCTAAAAGTCCTTGTGATGCTAAATCCCACTACGTGGTCAGAAATGGATTATTTTCAGCCAGAATTTCTGAAAGGAAGAAGGAATCTATCAGAATGCACAAGAAAAAAAGAAAAGAAAGGTCATTTAGTTTCCTCTCAGATGCATACCAAGTAGCAGGAGAGCTAGAGCAAGGCTTAAGCATAAAGGTGCTCTGGGGGACTCTATCAATAGCAGTGAAAATGACACTTTTGCATCAGTTGCTTACAGAGCTCAGTGCTGTAAGGCAAGACAGTAGGGGTTTACTTCTCTCTGGGAGTGGAGACTAAGAGGAGCAATCCCTAAACCTACTCACGTCTCTGGGGTTAAAAGTAATGTCAGCTCCTTGAGTGCAAGATCCCTGCTTCCCAAAGCCAGCCATTGAAGGGCAGAGAGATGCAAAGATGCACACCAACAAGATCTATAGATTTCACTTGCACACGTGTATAGGGGAGGCTGTCTCTGTTCCCCTCTGGATCCCATCACATCCTAACAAGCACATCTTTAAACTCAAGGTGACCCTGCTGTAGGGGAGATGGATGGCTGGAGGAGGGGGTGTCAAAAGCTTGAATTAATATGCTGAACAAGCCAGTTCCCAATGATTTATACCATGGGGACAACACTTACTTTGCTCCCCAACCCTCCACCCTGCTCAAGATCCAGCATACCATACAGGAAGCTCAGCAACACATGCAGAAAGTTGAACTTACTACTGTACTTACTAATGGATCCAATGACAGATATACGGTTGAGCGAGAGTCAGTATGCAAGAGCAGGCATGGCAAATTTGGAATCTGAGGCAAATTTAAAAGTTTGTGCTCGCAAGAGGAAAAACGAAGAAAGAAAAAAAAAAGCACAAATCAGGGCTAAAGTGGCTGGGCTTAAGCGGCACAGTTGTCCATGGAATACAGTCATGGTAAAAGCCAAAAAACCCCACGGATATTCCTCTGAGTGTAATGAATAAGTTGCTAACAGTGAGCTAAAAAACAACAGCATTTATCTGGCACTATTTGACAAATGTGAAATCCCTAAAGACTACACCAGCATCAAGGTCTTGCTGAAGCCTTTCCTTGTGGATAGACCTGTTGGAAATGTTCCCTTCGTACACTGATTTACTAGTAGAATTCTTGAGCATGGGAGGCAAAGATCCAAGCAGGATGCAATGCTGTGTCTCTTGCCTCTTTGCTAACAAATAAAGAGGGAAGGGGATTCTCAGGTGCACCAGGACAGGGAGAGTTTTAGGTCTTTATAATCCCTAGAAAATACTACGCAGAACTTGAAGAGATGAACCACTGTCTTGGGTTTTTATGTCCATGGACCTCTTTGGTATAGCAATACTGGAAATGAAAATGTTTTCTGGGTCCTTAGGTGTAAAACAGCAACAAAGATGAGAGAAGTTCAGTCCTACAGGTTTATTATTACCTGTGCACGTTCAGGGACCTGTACCAGCTACTCAGCGACTTCTGTTCACGAGCCCTGCTGAGCTTTGAGCTTGCACACTGTCTTAGCGCTCAACACAGCAGGGCAAACAGTGTCTGGCTGCTGGACCATTTCATGCAGGTGGTATAGGGCAGAGATCCTTATGTGAATGTTTGCCTCTAAAATTACAGTAAAATATCCCCAAACCCACGATTACTGTACCTGGTTCTATTTAACAAAGCTTTTAACCTCCAGACCCCTGGCTTTTCCAGCTGTATTGCTTTTGGCAGGAACACCATTCTGTTTGTCCTGTTGTGCTGCTGGTGGAAAGCAGATGCTTTCCTTTAAGCAAATGAAGCTTCCAAGTACAGACAGTGGAAAGCACATCCCGACATTGGAAGCAGATGCTAGAGAATGACTCAGGTGCAGTCTTCTGCCCCGATGTCCTATTTTCCACTGAAATATAAGGGGAAAAGGGAAAAAAAAGTATTTTTAATGCATACTTTAGCTGCAGTGTCTGGGCAGTTAGTCAAGGACAGACAAATGTTGCCAAATAGAGATTTTCCAACTGGGTGGAAGTTGGCCCATATCTTCAGAGTTATTTTGATGCTTGTTAGGTGTCTCTGAAGATCTGGCCAGTCATGCACAGATTTTAGCATTGTTAGAATGTTTTAACGGTTAATGTTTTAACACAGTTCTGATGTGATCTTGACACAATTATGATTTCAACACAGTGTAAATGATGGGCTTGCCTTTAGTACAAATGACACCGTTTCAAATTCAGACCAGCAACAGTGTATGAATGGAGGACAAAAGAAAGATGAGAGAAATGGGTGTGAAAAACACTGGAGAGAAGGGAATAAATGCGAGAAACCTCAGCAGAGCGACACAAAGGAGAATGAGCAGAATGCAGAGAAATGCTTTAGACACTCACGTAAGCAGTGAGATTTCATTTATTTGGCACAGAGGGACAATAGCCCTGCTAACCAGGATAGCTATTGTTCTTTTGTTTTTAAGAAACAAAAAGGGTAAATGTGAAGCACTAGCTTCCCAGGGAAAAATCACAAAAATAAGTTCTCATCCTGCTGTCTACCAAGGAACCAGAAGCCTCTCGTACCTTACCTATCGCCCTCATGCTGTTTCTCACCCACGTGTTTGCTGGCTTAAGAAACAAATGAAATATATTGAGGCTTTGCTCTATTTGAGGAGAGCTGAGGTTTTTTTGTAGCAGAACAAGTTAATTGGATCGAAAACCATCAAGTCAATGCACTAAGCAGAAAAATGCACAGTGCTATCTGCTGTGTAGTTGAGCACACAAGTGCTGCAGCAGCTAATGTTTCAGAAGGGAGTATGTCGGTGTATTCCTTTTAGCTTTATTTCAGTGTTTCTTGTAACGAAGACGGAAAGCCATCCATAATCAGAGGAAGCCTCAAAATGTTGCATTCCTTTGGCGGTGGTGGAGGAAGAAGAAAAGGAGGACTTTGATTTAGAAAGACAGAGGTGCTCAAATACAAGGATGACAGCTGGGGAATAAGGACCCACTGTTCAGAGACAGTGAATTGCTTATAGCCTTTTACAAGCTCAGGGAGGGCGTAAGCTGTAAATGAGGTTTGGAAGCTTTGGCACAAATACAGTGGATCCTGTCAGCAAAAAGGACCTTCCACAGCCTATAGGTAGCCTCGTGAACCCGTTAGAGCCATTTGAAGCGTGGATGCGCAGAATTCCCCTCTTCTTTCTTTGCTGGAAAGAAAACAGCTGTCACTGAGGAAGGCAGGGGTGTCAGATATGCCTGGAGACATGCATCTGGGAATTTCTGCCCCATTAAAATACTTCTGAACGCAAAAGATGTTGGTGTCTACTGAGGGAGCTAGTGGAAAGTGTTATCTGGGAAACCAAACAGATCAGCCCCGCGTTTGTTGTTTGGGGAGTTACTGTTCTTCACAGCTAACTGGCTTCATCTGGAAAAGGACAACCTCCGCAGCATCGTAACCGTAACCCTCTGCGGCAACCACAGGACAACCAAACAGAGCTGAGGCAAGGCTCGATGATTTTTTTAACCTCTGCTAGTCAAAGCTGTGGTGGATTTCACCTGCATGCTCAAATGGGAACATATGGATATGTAATATAAAGAACACAGCCCCCGAACCAAATCCTTTAGTGATACATAAGGCAAGTTCTCAGCGGAATATACTACTGAGGGGCATAATAAATATTCCTGGTTGCTTACAACTTAACGCATGTTAGTTGCCCCACGGACTTCACCAGTGATTCCCATGGCTTGGTCTTGCAGAAGGACGTTAGCGCTCCTGAGTTTCTCAGTTCTCTGAAGGGCTTTTGGTGGGAGATCCTCACGGGCATGGCTCATCACCGTGTGTAGTATCTGTCAGCAGAAGAGAGAAGACATTTTTATTTTTAAGTAGACAATTTAAATTAGCGCTATTGGTGCGTCTAAGGCCTAAATAGCATTAGTTACTTTTATGTCTAAGGCCTAAACAGAGGAGGAACACCATTCAATGTATTTTAATAGCCTGTTTTCCTTTTCTGTGGTGTTCCTGAAAACTCACAATCGTTACTTATGACTAGCTTGGTTTGAGTTTATTTTCCTTATTTACAGATGCTTTCATTCACAAATCTGTCCATACCTTTTCCTATTTTTATTCCTTTTCCTATTATTGTTTTTTTGGCTTTCCCATCCCCAAGCCAGTTTCACGTTCTAAAAAAACTTTCCAGCATTTCCAGTTCCCTTGTTGAGGGTAAAATGCTATGCGTCCTCCCTCGCTAGGACAAGCCCCGCTGAAAGAAGAGGGTGGCCGCTCAGCCATGCTGCAGCCGAAACTTTCCTTTTAGCCGTTGCTGGTCGCGAGGCGTTTCATTAAAACGAGACAGTTGTTGCGTTTTTTCCTCCAGCTTCGGTCTCGCAGCAGTGCAAATGGCATCGCGGCTAATTTTTGCTAACTTCACCGCGTCACAGTTTACGGGAGAGGAAACGTCTGCCCGTGGCTAGCAGCGAGGCTCGGGCTCGCCCTCCCGGGCACGGCAGACCCGGCAGCGACCGCAACGGCGCGGAAAGGAGCCGGCGCTCACCCCGCGCCTGGGCGTAAGAAAACAATCCACCGAGCGGCTGCGCTGCACGGTTAAAGCTGCGTTAACGCCCCGATGCTTTCAAAGAACGGCCCCGCAGCCCCCGCTCGCATCTCACGCCGGAGCAGGGCGGGAGGGGAGGGGGGGGGGGGGCTGGCGATCGCCGCGGCCGCCGCGCGTCCAACCACAGCGGGGCGGAGGGAGCCACCGGCGCCGAAAACGGCGATATCACAGAACCGGGGGCCGAGTGCGGGCGGATGGGGGCAGGTCGGGCAGGAGGAGGGCGAATGTTTCCTGCCCGCCGCCGCCGCCCCCCGGCCGCCCCCCGCAGCCGGGCGGAAGTCAGCCCGCGCCGTCGGAGCTTAAAAGGCTCCCGCACGCCGCGCCGCCCCAGTGCCGGCGGCCGCAGCGGGGCCGCAGCCAGCGCCGCCAGCCCTGCGGGCCACGCCGAGGCGGGCCATGCGCTGCCCCGCGCCCTGAGCCAGCGAGCGAGCGAGCTCCTTCCCTTCCCGCCCCCCGTCTGAGGGCCGGGCCGCCCGGCTCTGCCCCTCCGCACCCCGCCAGGCAGGGGGAAGGCGCCCGGCGCGATGGCTCTCCCCGGATCCCACGCCGCCCGGGACGGTGCTGCCGCATCAGTGAGTAATTCCTGCTAATTCACCCCCCGGGGGCCGGTGGTCTCCGGCTCGGCTGATCGTGGGGGAGGCGGGCGTCTCGGGTTTTGCTGCTTTTCCTCCCCTCCTCCCCCCCCCCTCTTCGGGTTTTATATTATTTTTGTTTTCTCAATAAAACACCACGCGAAGAGGCGAGATGACAAAGGAAATGTGATCCTAGGCGCTGCAGGGGCTCAGAGCGAGCGAGAACCGGAGAGGAGGAGGAGGAGGAGGGGGCCAGCGAGCGTAGCGCTCTCGGATAGCATTGCACAGCGGCTCCAATTTGTGCGAGCGAATATAATACACCCCCCATGAATAATTCAGGGCGGCCGGCGGGGACCTGCCGCTGCTCCTCTGCCCGGCCGCGGCCGCCGCAGCGTGTGCGAGCCGCGCCGAGCCCGCGGCACTGACCGGCGGCCCGCCGCCGGCCGGGAGAGCCGCCGGGCACCGCGTGTGGCGGGGCCGCTCCGGGCTCGGCGCTGCCCTCCGCGGGGAGCCCCGCTGAAAGGAAGGCGTCCGCCGGGAGCCGGGACTCCCGAGAGGGGACTGCTGCTCTTAGCCGTCCCCGGAGCCCTTTTCTTCTTCCTTCCCTTGCCACCTCCTCCTGCTCCTCTGCGTCCCGCCAGCGCGAGCCTCTGCCGGTGGGGTGGGCACCAACGCCGCCCTCCATCCCCACCCCCCAGTCATGCGGTGGTGGAGCAGGCGTCGGCGGGGGAGGACTGGAGCCGGAGAAGTCTGCCTGGCCACTGTGTTTCAGTGCCTCTCTCTCTCCTAGAGCTGCTCTGGATTGCAAAAGTGGAGGGGGGAACTGAAACGAAATTTCCCCTTCCCCCCCGACAAGCACAGGTTTAAAGGAAAAGAGGAAAAAACCCAACGCCCCAAGAAGAAAGAGAGAAACTTGAGTTAAAGCCCTGCTGCCCCCCACCCGCGTCCTCCCCGCCCGGCCAAGAGGGACTTGCACTGCCGCCCCGGCGCCCCGACCCGGTCCTGCGGCCGTGGGAACCGGAGCCGAGCCCCGGTGGACAGAGGTCCGGTCCCCGCTGGATGCGGTGGGGATCGGGCGATTGGCGCCCATGCACTTTCTGTTTAGGAAGAAGACAAGTAACCAAACCACGTTGTCAAACTGCTGACCCAAGGGGGAAATGAGAAGACTGTGTGAGGTATCGAGCCGTCTGGGAATCGATACAATTTGTCTAATGCAACGGGGGATCGGGGGTTAAGTACATGTGAGGGAAGAGAGGATCCATTTGCTGAGAGAGAACGGGACAGCTACACCTTGATACCAAAAATACGCCCCCCCCCCCCCCCCCCCCCCCCCCCCGCCTCCCGCAGCAGCAAGCCCGGCAGCGGCAGCAGCGAGGTACGAGGCGAGGATCCAGCTCCCTGCGGACCGTCGGATCGATGACACCGTATTTGCAAAACCGGCCAATCGATCCCACTTGGCAAAACGACTGATCGATGCCAGCTTGCTCGTAAGCCGCTTGCAGAACTACCTTCTCCCCGCGCTGCTCCAAACGCCGCCCCCCCCGCCTCCTGTGTTTCACCACCCTCCCCCCCGTTTTTCTTGCCGTTGGCTTTTTTTTTGTGAGGGAGGGGAGATACTTTTTTTTTTTCTTTTTTTTTTTTTTTTTTTTTTTACCCCCCTCGCCGCCCCATCGGGGAGTCAGGCCCATCGCAAATGGCTTCGTTTCCCGAGTCCGACTTCCAGATCTGCCCGCTGTGCAAGGAGATGTGCGGCTCGCCGGCTCCCCTCTCCTCCAACTCCTCCACCTCCTCGTCCTCCTCGCAGACCTCCAGCTCCTCCGGGGGCGGCGGCGGCGGCGGCTCCTCCTGCGGGGGCCCGCCGCGGCGGCTCCACGTCCTGCCCTGCCTGCACGCCTTCTGCCGCCAGTGCCTGGAGGCGCAGCGGCACCCCGGCGCGGGGGACGCGCTCAAGCTGCGCTGCCCCATCTGCGACCAGAAGGTGGTGATCTCGGAGCCTTCGGGCATGGACGCGCTGCCTTCCTCCAACTTCCTCCTCAGCAACCTGCTGGACGTCGTCGTCGTGGCCGCCGCCGCCGACGAGCAGAAGAACGGCCGCGCCGCCGGGGCCGGTCCCGCCGCCGGCTCCGGCGCGGGAGGGGGGGGCGGCGGCGGCAACAACCGCCACCACGGCCGCCCGCCGCCGCCGCCGCACCGCGCCGCCGGCTCCTCGCCCGCCGCCGCAGCCGCCTCGGCCGCGCCCTCCTCGACGTCCTCCTCCTCCTCCTCGGGCGGCGGCGGCTCGGCGGCGCTCCTGCTGCGGCGGCCCCACAGCCGGCAGGGCGAGCCGCGCTGCAGCTCCTGCGACGAGGGCAACGCCGCCAGCTCCCGCTGCCTCGACTGCCAGGAACACCTGTGCGACAACTGCGTGCGGGCGCACCAGCGCGTCCGCCTCACCAAGGACCACTTCATCGAGCGCTTCGCCGCCGCCCCCGCCGCCGCCGGCCCCGCCGCGCCGCTCGCCCTCAGCCCGCCCTTCCCCGCCTCGCCCTACAACATCCTCTCCGTCTTCCCCGACCGGGCCAGCTACTGCCAGCACCACGACGACGAGGTAAGACAGAGCGCGGCGCGGGAGGGGGCGGCCGCGCTCCGGCCCCTGGCCGGCGCCAGAGGGCCCCCCCGCCCGCCTCGCACCCTCGCGGCGGGCGGGCCGGCCCTAAGGGGCGGGCGGCGGCGGGGAGCGGCCGCGGCGCTTCCTCCGCCCGCGGGGGCCCTCGGGTCTTGGCCGCCCCGCGGGGCTCGGGGGCCGGGGGTGGGCTCGGGGGGGGTGGGTACGGCGGGAGCCGTTAACGGGCCGGGGGAGGGCGGGCGGTGGGGCGGTGGCGTCGTCCCCGGGCGCTCCGCTCCCTCCGGGCACCGCTCCGCGCCGCCGCCCGGGAGGAGGAGGAGGAGGTGAGCTGGGGATGCGCCTGTGCCGCTGCGAGGTGCGGGAGTCGCTGTCCCGAGAGGCGGTCGTCGCAGCCTCGGGCTGCCCGTGCGCGGCGGGAAGCCGCTAACGCGGCGGGGGCGTGGGGCTGCTGTGGGCGCTGTCTTTCTGGGGGAGCTTGTCGTGCGCGTACCGAGGGGCGGCGAGACCGTGGAGATAAGAGCGAGAGAAGTCTGGAGTCCCCCAGGCTCCTAATGTTTCTAACGCAGAGTTAAAATTACTGCGTGGAGTCTGTTTTGTACCGTGTTCGGCGTGTAACCTGTCAAAGAAAAAAACCCCCAAAACCAAAACAAACAACAAACGAATAAATAGAAGGCAGATAACTCTAACGAGCAAAGGACTTTTTTATTAAAGGTAGTCAAAGTTAGCAGAGATGTTCATTCACCCTTGCCTATACTGGCTACGTCTCCTGTTTTTTGGGTAGCTCTTTAGCTGCCTCTCTGGTGCAAACGAGAACTTTATCCACACAAAAATGGGAACTTGCTTTACATAGTCTTCTTTTAAAAAGCTTTGCTCACAAGTTTTGTTTCTGATGATCGTAAGTATTGTTTCAGAGATATAAAAGAGGCTGCGGCTTCTTCAAAATGTGCTGGAAGTGTCTTAAGTTTCATTGGGACATAGTTTCTTGCTGTGATAGTTTGAAACTTGATTTTCATCTGGAACTGGAAAATGGCTGTTCCCCCCCCCCTTTCTGCTCTGGGGGGGGTCAATGCGGGGGATTTTGCTGGAATTTTCCAGTAACTTCAGTATTGGAGGTAGTTTCCTCCCAGTATGAAATCCGACAGCACAGCAAGCCACTTCAGGGGAAAAACCTGCCTGAGGACAGGGTAGTACTGAGTTTTCTGTGGGATGCTTGCTTAACTGATAGATGAAGGCGTTTAGCCTAGTGAAGTGTGGTGATGCCTTTGTCTTTTTTTTTTTTTTTTTTCCTTATCTCTTCCAATGCTGTTGAACCTCTGAAATAGTTTTCTACAAAGCTCTGGAAGAGCTTGTTCTGTTTCTTAAAGTTGCTAGTCAAGACAAAGGATGAATTTTGTGGAAAAAGAAAAACCTTAATTAATTTTTGGGGGTGGGGTGTGCTTGAGGGGCAAGGAAGTTTAAAAAAAACAAATAAACAAAAATGAAACAAACAAAAAAAACCCCAGCAATCTTAAGGCAGTTGGGCTGCTTACAGTTTTTTGTGGTATCTAAGTATCTTCCTGCTAGTGGGCTTCCTAAAGAACATATGTAATACTGAATGCCAGAATGAAATGAAGCATGGTATTCTTAGTAGGCTAAAAAAAAAGCTATGTTTCTGCATTCATTTTGGAGTATAACTTTGGACTTGTGGTATGGGCCAAAAAGCTTCTAGTTCTTGTGTTAGTACAACAAAACTTCTTGTTGAAGTGTGTAAAATGAAACAGCGGAGGGGTGTTGGTCATAGCGTAGAATACCCAGCTTCTAAAGCAGATGTATTCTCCACCACTTGGTGAAGAGTAGCTGGGGCAGGAGCTCCAAGGGATTTTGTAGACTTAAAAGCTTAAATTGCAAAGGGAAAAAAGACATTCTAGCCTTGCTTAAACTATACGGTTTTTCTAGTAGTGACTTCTAAAAAAGCTTGTTTATTTTGCATAACTAATTTTATTTTCAACAGTGTGCATTGAAAAAAGAGTACATGTCTCTTAGGATTAGTTTTGGGTGTCCTTGTGTCCTGTAGACCTAGAAATTGCTTTAAAACAAGTGAGCATTTTCAAGTTTCAGCTCCTGTTGAGAAAGGCTTTTATTCTGTAAATTAATGATCTACTACTGTTCTTGATTAGTGAATTTTGGTGGTTCCTTAATGTGGGTGTGCCTGATCAGCATTTGCAAGTATCTATTACTCAGTTAAGGGGAAATGTTTGAGAGATACTATGACTGTTGGGAACAGTTTATACTGTAAATCTTTCTCGCTTCCACTAAAAATGTGGGCGAGGTGTACAATTTTTTTTGAGAAAGGGTGGCTGCAAAACTGTGAGGGTTATTGCTTGTTTAATTCTAAGAATGCTATTTACAGCCTCATAAAATGAACGATAATAGAAAGGCAGCCTTCCAAGAGAGTACTTAAGTGATGCACTAAGTACTTTTTTTTGGCTAATAGTGTAAAAACAAACCTAAAATGCAAGGCTGGAATGGAAGCTTAATATTAGTAGTTATAAACTCTGGTTCTGCTCAGTATGTAAGTGGGAAAACCTGGTGACAGAGCAGGATATTTCCTCAGACTAATGTCATGCAGGTAAGTTTGAGCACAGGCAGATCTCATCTGTAAGCTGCTAGAACAGTAGTTCTCTCCGATGTGGAGTTCCCCTTCCCCAGAATGTATCCACCCGGTTTGAGATCAGTTATAAGGAGTTTGACCCTGTCCCTGGGGCTTTTCTGGGCCAAAGCAGCTGGCTCCCTTATTTTCTACCTCTATACCTACAACATAACTCCTGTTCTTCTAACATCACTACTTCACTTGTTTTGGTTCTGTTCCTTTCTGGTCTTTCCACCCCTCCTCCTGGGAAGCACTGTCTATTCCCCATAACTCTCCCTCCTTCCACCCCCATTTTGAGACTCCCTCAAGTGAGGAGGGAAATAGCACTGTGGGTGGTTACTTACTGGGTGTTCCAAGTCTCAAAACAAGACTACAGATAAGCATTTCCAAGACAAGATCAATATGGTTGCATATCCTTTCAATGCAGAGAAATGCAGATTTCAGCTCTCTACTGGGATGTCTGGAGCAGTCTCTTTTTAGTTGAGCTGGTTCTGGTCTCAGTTGAGCTGTTGACTCATGTAAAACAACAGTAACCTGTTGTGTGCTATGAGTACATACAGTCACTGACAACAGAGAATATTGACTATTACTGTAGTGGCAAACATTAAAGAAAGTGGAACTCTGAACACTGCTTTCGGGGTGGCTGGTGCCTGCAAATAACTACAGCGATGCCTGAAAGGAAAGCAAGTAGACTATTGGGGGGGGGGGGGGGGGTAGAGGGGGGAGCAAAAGCCAATCTTTTTTTGTCATAGAGCTGCTGTTGAAACCCAGTCTGGTTGCTTACCTCTTGGAACTGCTCTGTCTGAGGTAAAATGCTATCAGGGCAGCAAGGGAAATGCTTAATCTCAGTCAGATGTTTCAAAGCATTCTACAAATGTAGCAATATTTGTGTTGCAACCCTGAAAACTTCCTTCTGTGTGACCATGTTTGTTCTAACATTGATAATTCTGTCCATACAGTAGTAATGTGATGTTATTGTCATAAAAGCTGCTAGAACAGGACTGTAAACTTGAAAAAGGTTTTACCTTAGTCTATCCATAATTAAATATGCTAACTGATACGTCAGAGTGTGCTTGATTGTCTCATCCTTCAGACGTAGCACCTCTGTTTTTCTTTTCATGGAATTCTCAATAATAGGCTGCAAACCAAACCAGATGCTTAGAAAATGTTGGAACAACTGTACGATACTTGGCTTGTATAGATAAACTACCTGAATTCAAATTAGTTTGCTGTTGCAGAAAGCGGAAAAGGCCACAAGTCTCGAGTTGAATAATGTGGGATTTCCTTTATGCCAACTCTCAGCTGCTACATGCTTTAGTACCACTTGGTGATGACAGTGGCGGATGGTCAGAACAGTTCAATAGCAGACTTCTGATGCTTTCTAGGGAAAGAGCAGAGTTGCCAAATTCAGTCAACTTAATGGTCTGTGACCCCCTAGTTCTCATATTGCTTTACAGATTCCATTTTAGAAGTGGTTTATAGAGTACAAGGCAAACCCTGTAGCACCATGGCTCCCCCACTGCAAGAAAGGATTTTAAGAGTTCTTTCTCCCCTTGCCCTTAGCCATGCTGTTCCTTCCTTTTGCTTGCATCAGTTCTGGCTTTGGTCAGATTCTTCATTGATCACATTAATTCACAAACTCAAGTTTCTTGCCAGATCAGTGAGTTGAAATGGCTCATGGGGATATCAGTGCATGTGGACAAGACTGGCTAAAATTAGATTGCTATATTGAATTCTGGAGTTGCATATATTCCTGCATTTATTGTCTTTTTAGACTACAAAAATATTACACTTATTGTCTCAGACTGTAAAAGATGCAACTTTTGAAGGCTTGTGTATGCATAGGGGAAGGCATTCAAACACATAACTGTCAGCTGAACTGAAAGCTACATATCTGGTACTTTGGCTAAATTTACTGATTAAATTTATACCTAAGCTGCTCTAATGTAGGAGGGTAAAGCTCTGGTTTCACAATAGGGGAGCGAGCTGTCTTAACATCTCATGGCTACTCAGAGAAGGAGATCTCCCTTCCTGCTCTATTCTCACCAGGCTTGGTTCTGTGCACTCAGGAGATGCTTCTGTGAGCCAATTTATCTTGCTGAACTTGATGGAAGACTTTTTTCCCTTATTCCTTCTTCTAGCATTGATGTAAGTTTATTTGAATTGCAGAGGAATCTGGCCCAAACTGAACTGGTATGAGGGAAAAGGAGGAATAGTGTGGCTAGGAAGGAAGGGTAGGTTAGCTATGGTCCCTTTTGTGTAATGGCTTGCCATTGCTGCCAAACCCTGAGCTTTACTCCATGGTGCTCTTAACGCTGTCCACCCACATGTCTCACCAAAACAGTTGGCTAACAAAAAGGTAATATGCCTGTGTCCCCACTTCTGTGTCTCTTGCTCAAGGGCTATTTCTATAAAACTACAGTACATGATACAAATGTGATGCAGGCTCTTGCTGTTTGTTTTTCTAATGGCTAGGGTTTTTTACCTCTTAACAAAATGATTAAAACTTGTAGGAGTGCATTCTGGAGGTGCTGGTCTTAATATGTAATACTTTATTGTGTTGCTGCTGTAGTTTCAGCTTTAGAGGACAATGTGCACATCACCTAGAGAAATTAATACTTCCAGTCTATGTAAGAAACTGCATATACGTCTTTATACTGATGCACCCTTCATTTATTGTACTTACTGTGTCTTTTTTTCTTCTGATATCAAACGCACATGCAGGTGCCCAGTCTGAAGACGGCAGTTTGGATTCAGTTACTGATGTATGGTTTTTCCCTTTTTAAATCTTTCCTGGTGAAGAAAGACGGGCAGTAGTTGTTTTGTTCATACATGGTCTATGTGATGTGGACTTAACATCTTTAGAATGATGGTGGGTTTTAATAATCTCTAATTTCACACTTTTTACTTACAAATAATGTTCAGATCTGGTGCTAAACAGGTCACCTCTTAGATTACTTTGCCTTACTTTCCTTTTATGCCCCTTCTCCAGCATACCTTTAGCTCCTGGCTCTTCCCTGTATGTAAAGGTATTTTATTTAACTGCTCCTTTGTAAGAGCATGAAAACTTTGCTGGGCTTAAAACGGCTTTAATACCATACTGGACAGAATCAAAACCTTCCTTCCTTTCCCCTGCTTTGCTGTGATTGATGTTCAAATACTCTCAACATTTTAGGGTAAATACAGCAAAGTTGTTGGCATTTTGTTTTGTGGGGTTTTTTTTGTTTTTTTTTTTTTTTTTTTTTTTCTGGTGATAATCTGATACCATTACACTACTGGCCTAATTAAACATGACTTCAGATAGTTTCCAGTGAGTAAAAATTGGAAGAAACAGAAATGCCTTGTCTGTTCAGGCAACTTTCCTGGACTGTTTTTACTTTGAGAACATATTTGAAGAACTAACAGTATCAATATAGACCTCTTGAGGTTATAACAACTTCCTTGAGAAGGTAGGACTGGAGATGTACATACAATAAATAGGCATGAAACTCGTCTTGTTAGAGAAAATTGTCAGTATACAATAAGACTAGTTTCATTCAGCTTTGCTAAAACTGATGTCTTGAAGTGTATCTCGTAACTTGGAGAGAGGGTCTGACTGAATTTTTGCTTCAATTTAGTCACGAAATCTTGCATCATGTGTAGGAGTTACTCTTTTCAGCTAAATCTTCAGAGCATGTAAACATGCTTTTGCTAGACCATGTTTCCTTAGACGAAAACTACCTAGTTCCTCTGTTTTAAAGTTAAGAAGGTATCACTCCTCTTTCAATACTGTCTTGACCCTGTCTCTTCCTAGTTCTCCTCCCATACTCCCTTCCTTCCAGCAAAGTTGTGGTGTCTTTCCATCAGACAAAGAATCATGATGTATTGAGAGCACAGATCTTAAGCTGTATGAACAATGCACCAAATGCAGGACTAATATTACCACAGATAAGATTTCACAGAAGGGGTTTATTGTCTTTAGCTGTAAAACCCTTTCAATAGAGCAGTTACAAATATAATCTCGGATCATAATTATGTAGTACGTAATTTTTAGTAATGCTTTTACCCTATCATTCTAAGTCTTAATTAAAGTGTAGAAGTACTGGATGGGAGTGGGACTACTGCCTGGCAATGCAAGTATTGGTTAATGTAATGAATGGATGTCCTTGATCCTAAAATATATTAGGCATATGTCCTTGTTTTAGCTGTTCTCATCATGGGCTCAGCTGCAGCTACTTCCATGGGTTGTTTTCTACTTTCCCTGGCCGTGCTTGTTGAAGGGCTATGTGGGTGGGATGGGTTTGGGCCTCTTATCTAACAAACTGCTCGTGCATCCAAACCAATTTTGAAAGTCTCAGGAGTACAACAAAAACATGTTAAAGAATCAGAGCAATACTATCTGCTAACTGGTTTCGAACTGGAGTTCAAAAGCTTTTTTACTATGCAATATTACTTTGGACAACTTTCTCTTCCTCTTTCCCCTTCCCCCTCCCACCTTAAAAAAAGAGAAATTTTATGTGGCTAATACAGCAGTAGTACTTCTTTCCTGAAGTTCTTTTGACTCTAAGCTACTTTTCTTCCTCTTTATCAGCCCTCAACAAAATAGCAAAATTTTCAACTGCGGAGTCCACAGCTAATACTCTTATTTAGGAACTAAAAATGCTGACCAGCTTTGAATGCTCTAGCTGTTTAGTATGGAAAGGGGTAAAACTCACAGGGGTACCCACAGAAGAGGCCCATGATTATATGTTCTGTGTTTTCCTACTGTGCTGCCTCTTGGATATGTGTGCAATGCTGCCACTTCCTCACAAGAATTAATGCATAGCTACATGTTCAGCTGTAAGAAATAAGAGCTCCATTCCTGTTATTTCACTTGAGTGTATAACATGCATTTCTAAAACCTCAGATGGTGAGCTTGTTGGATAGGATGATGTCTGGTCAGCACTTTTCCTACATATGTAGGTGAAATATCTTTGAAGTGACTGACTTGAACTGGAAACTTTAAATGAGAAGCTTATTGTTCTATGATTCTGCATACTTTGTACTATATGCTTCTGCACTGGTGCTGACTTGGAGAAAATGGCTTACCTTCCAGCAGTAGGTAGGCAACTTGAGGCAATCTCTAAACTTGTCTCACTAGCAGTGGGTGCAGCTTACTTCTCAGAGGTGAATACTTTAAATTTTGGGGACTGTGAGGTATGTCTTCAGTGCTATAGTGGAAATAGTCTCTTGCTGAACAAAGAAATGTGGAATATCTTAAACTTGTTCTGAAATGGACAGATTAAGCCAATCAAAGGCTGTTGTCCTGTTGTTATGTCTTACTCCTATTTGTTACTATGGTGTAATCTTTACTAAGATCACGCAAGTAATCCCCAAGGTGCTTGGTACCAGTACTTTCCAGGACTGTCAGAATGCGACTGCCTGACCTTGGATCTCAGTGCTTTGCCGGAAGAAGGGTCCTTTAGTGAGATAAAGGTAATAGCTAAACTTGTGTTGCATCATTTTCCCTTTAATATTGGTCTCCATGCATAACCAAAATATTTAAAGGTATTTTGTCAAGTTTGCTAAACCTTATCTTTTCTAGTTGTTTGCTTGTATTACATGCCCATCCCATACATTTTGTGGGTAGAAGATGTTGTTACCATCTAGTGTAAATATTTCCTTTCCCTAGTTAAGGTATTGTAAATGTACAGAACTACCAAATACTGTGTGTGGCTGGATTAAAAGGCTGTCAGGGACTCGAGACTCAGAAATGGAACTTCAACAGGATCCTTGGATGGTAATGTTAGTTTGTTGTTGTATCTTCCTCTTGTCCCGTGTTGTCTTGGGTTTTAAGAGTTCCATTTGCATGTTTAGGTACTTGCTGTCCACAGTGGCAGGCATGTGCTAGAAGACTAATTTTATACAGCTTTTTGTTCAGCTGCTCTTGGTTAACAAAAGGCAAACTATTATTTAGGGGAAAATGTCAGCTATCAAACTTCAAATCCTCCCCTTTTTCCCTCCCCCTTCACTTCAATGCTTCTTGTTACTCATGCCATTCACACTGTCAGACAGTACGGGTACAATACAAAAATCCCTAGCCTTAAATCTTTGGTGCAAGCAGAGCTTGAAAGCTGTCTGCATTATGGATGCCTTTAAGCTTCGTAATCCATCCTAGTGCTGCATCAAGGGACTAGGGAATGCTGCTGTTTTATGTAAGGGTTGGTAGTGTGGTCTGCGCATCACCAGTGAACTGGTCCCTGTTGCCTGACAGGGGTACTTACTATTCCTGATTTTCTGTAACCTTGAGTAATGCAATGCTAGGTGATTGAGGTTGTAAGAGATAACAATCAGGTAGCTTCTAGGAGCTGTTGCTGTGTCTTTCTATGGTTTGGAAGTCAACTATATAGTTTGAAAACATTCTAGTAAGTGCATGTGTATGTGAGGCAGAGCAAGTCCGTTACTTTGAGGAAAAGCTTGTTAGAGAATGGAAAGAATCATGCCTCCAAGCCTTCTTTTTCCTTTAAAAGCAATGCTGGGAAAGAGTTAAATTTCACCCCCCCTGCAGCTCACCCCGCCCCCACTGCTATATATGGTGTGCCCAAAGGCACTGGAGATTTAATACATTGAAGCTGGAGCGTGAAGGGGGTCTGCAGGCTGCTAGACAAAGTCACTCAAATTTCAAGAATACTTGATCCATACAAGGATGTTACTTGAGAAAGGCATGACTTCTTTGTAAGAAACTCGTTGCCAAATGAGCCAGCTGAGTGTGTCCTAAACATGGTTTTTGTGGCTGGATGAGCAAATTGAAAGCCAGATTTTCTTTAATTGATGACTGATAAGCAAGCCAGCTAAAGTTGTTGTAAGAACCATCTCCTTTCAGAGAACAATGGTTATTTGTAGGGGAAAATGAAAATTGTGATTCTCCCACTGAAGTGCTTGCAAGTTATAGAAACTATTGTGCAGATAACTAAATTATCTATTGCATCATATTGAATTGACTGAACACTAGACTAAACAAGTGGCAAATACAACTTTTCCCCCTCTAGCTACTGTAGAAGCAGCTGTAATGTTGCAGTGGTGTCCCAGCACAATGCATTTGGTGTCAACTTATGTTAAAGGCTTTTAAATGGATGGGCAAATATTTTGGGAAGAGAGGAGGGACAATTCATGAAAAAATAAAACAAAAATTCGAAAGTGGAAATGTCAGGCAGTGGTCTGCAGTGGATTCTACCCTGCAAGAAATAACTAAACTACCACCACAATAGGGAATTAGAGGGGATGAAGTACAGAAGAATTACTGGAACACTGAGGTCCCAGTCTTCCCAGTGCTACTCGTGTACTTAATAAAATGGTAACAGGAGGAATATGTAATACTCTTCTTGTTTCTTCCCCTCTTGTACTTAATACAATTGTAAGTGAGGGGGTGGATGTAATAATCCCTCCCCAATATCATGGAAACATTGATAAGATTAGAATTAGGAATTAGACTAGGGTTATAAATGGTCGCAGCTGACAGTGTCCCAAAAGGTAACAGCATGCCCTTTCTTAGAGTGAAGGTTTCTCTGTTATAGGCAACATGTATTTTAATCAACAGTACTGTTTTGTGGTAGCTCTTGCTCTTTTCTAGCATTACTTATTTTTTCAAGGACTCTGAGCCTCTCACTAGAGCAGAGATAACTAATGTATGACCCTTGAGCTTTCTGTTGCTGAAGCATGGCTCCCTTACTTGAGTTAGCCTGTGTGGTCTGTGGTGGGATGGTTAGTGTGGAGGTTAGTGGGCAGTCTAAGCAGGCTGGTGTGAATGGAAGCAATCCTGGAGGGTCTTGAACTGATTTCCTCGGCATAGCTGGCATGCTGCTGGGGGCTGTCTGCTCCAAACCTCAGGCTGCTCTTGAGAGGTGCTCTTCCCAGTGACAGACTGCATACAGATGCATACAAATTTGCTATACTTGATGGGATAAGTTTTAGACAATTGTGACTTGTCAAAACAAACATTTTATCTTTGTTATTGCCTTTCTTGCAAAGGTGATGTTATCCCACCTTTGCATCTTGTCAAAAAGTAGTTCAGTAAGTACCTCTGAATCTGAACTGTTAGTCTCTAAACAGTAGCAGCTGTCTCAAGCCAGCCTAACTTCTTTGTCTTTGTACCAAAGACAAGTGGAAAAACCTCTAAAGCAATGTTCATGTGAGCCTGAAGGGGTGGTGGTGGGGTTTACATTCCGAGTGGCTTTCTCTTGAAATAGTATTTTCAGGGAGCAATTGTATGCTTTGATTGCACGTGATGCTGCTAGTTACAATTAAAATTTCTTTATGACCTAGGAAGATAGGTCTTCCAGAGAACTACTAGACAGATTCTGCTGGAAGTTCTGAAGAACTGCAGTTAAAATTAACATCGTGTGTACGTTCATTTTGCCTTCCATGAGCCTTTGGCATTGACTGGGTATAGGTAAGGTCAGCATGTCTTTGCAAAGTCTGGAGCAGTTGGGTTCTTTGGCTGGCCACTTAAGCTTGTAGTGGCATACTATATGCTCAGGCTTGGATTAGATCCAAAGGCTCTTCTTTTACCTGAACGCTTGTCAGTTCTTTCATTACTTTTCCTGTGCCTCTGAGTCAGTGAAGTGAGTTCAAGTAGTACGTGATTACTGACAGTATTTACTAGTGTTCCTATCTTGGTCTCTTGGCAACAATGCCAAAAACTTTCTACACTGAGAGTAGAAATGGAAGAACCTTAATTTAAAAGTGCAGGTGTTGCCATGAAGCTCACTTTTACAAACTGGAACAAAAAAATCATCACCTTGAACCATTCTTTCAGTTAATAGTTTCATTTTCATATCTCAGTCCTTAGATGCTGCAAGCAATTGAATTTTATTTATCTACAGAAAAGACCATAATTTTTATAGTTATAGAAGTAATTTAGGGTGTTAAACTACTCACTAGCTTTATTTTAATTGGTTTCTGATTTGCTCATCTAGCCACAAAAACTTTGTGTGGGGGACTTGCTCAGCTGGCTCATTTGGCAACCAGTTTCTTACAGAGAAGTTATGCCTTTCAAGTAATGTCCCCATAAATACAATTCAAGGTTAGCATTTTCATTCTGTGTATGTCACTTCTGAAACCTATTCTTAATGCCAGTCTATGCCATTTGGCAAAGAACAGGGCTGAGAAGCAGCTCAAGCTGATGAAACCCCTCAATGGTGGGGACTCCAAGCAGGATCCAGGCACAGAAAGTTGCATTCCTTATGGGGAAGGGGAAGTGACATAATGTTTGATATGCAGGCAAAGCAAGGTGGCTTTCACAAAACACAGCTGGTTGCTTCACTGGCCTTGGCACGGGTATCCCTTGTCATCTAAATCCGCACCTCTTTTCTGCTTCAGCCTCCTTGAGACCATCTGTGTTCTGTATCTGATCCCTTCACACATCGATTAGCAACAAGTAGCAGGGTGAACTGGCTCAGATCTAAGGGGAAGGAAGCCAATGCAAGGCTGGCTGAAATAATTGGACAACCCTGCAGCTGAAGATGCTGTAGGGAAGAAGGAGAAAAAGTACTGAAGTTCCCTTTCTGTTGTCCAATCCTTCCCCAGCTCTGCCTTAAATCTAACAACCCAGACTTTGAAAGGGAATTAAATAACTTGGATGCTTTGAATGAATTTTTGGTTAAAGCCATAGTTCTGCTGTTCATTATAAAGCATTCTTGTGCCTAAACATCTCTCTTCTAAGTCTTCTTTTTTGCTTATGCAAGTCACTGTCTAAACATGGAGCATGTGTTCATTCTTCTCAGCTGTTTAGTAATATGCTTTTTCTGCTGGTATTAATTTGTCTTCATTATATATTGTCAGTACACCTATATAAACATCATTTTTATATAGTATTTATGAGGGTTTGGCTAGCATAGTAAGACTGACTTATTTTTTCCTAAATGAAAGATAAATCTTGACAGTTAATCAATCTAGGATTAATGTATTGAACCAGTATCCTGTCAGAACTGCTGCTTTATTCTCACCAATGTTCAATACAGCTGTTTCAGAAAAAATATGGAAAGCTGTATAGTGTATATAGTTCTGGAGTAACTGGTCCACAAGGTATCCTTCCATTTTGATTTATATCGAAAATTATCATGGGGAAGCCTTGAAGATGTGCTGTCTTACACTTTAATGTTAGTTTTCTAATATGAGCAACAGAAAAACATGGTCTCAACTGAAAATAACACAGTGCATGAAATTTAATATCATCTTGGCTAGAAGAGACTACAGTATTTTCATCAGTGTTTTTATTGTTTGAAGTTTAAATTCATTTTAATGCCATCCAAGGAGGAAACCTAAAAGGAAACACTTCTTTCAAGCTAGGGGATAGATTGAAAAGAGGAAGTGTTACATGTTAAAACAAACACCAAAATAAAAAAACAGTGATACCTACCAGCTGAGATGACTATGTACTATCCAAATATGCTATCAGCAGGTGAGAGACTCACTGAAACGGTATGCTGTCTTGGAAATCTTGTTTACCCTTCCAGGTATTCCTCAGCATACGAGAACAGTGTTACCTTCTTGCAGAATTCAAATGTATTTGTATATGGCTTACCCTGGGATGGAAATCTGACTAACTACTCATGATAATGAGTATACTCTCATTGTAACCCTATTTTAGTTGTCTGTTCTTGGGGAGCTGACAGAATTTGGTTTATTCCTTGCTTTGAGAACAATTATGTCATTCTATGTTGTGGCTTACGATTTTACTACAAAGCTTGCTGGTATGAATTTTCCTAAGGTGTAGGCAAAGAAATAGTTGCCACCTGTATTAGTGGATTCTCATTTTGGAAATAGATTGGCAATTTTCCATTTGGCTCCTGTGGCAGAGATACTTTTACAGACAGCTATATACTCTCTTGCCCTAAGGAGCCGAAGTACGGGGAAATAATCCAAGGTGACTTCCACAGCTGTAAATTGAATAACTTGTTTTGGATGCCCATATTCTAATGAAGTAGCACATGCTGTTGAGCAGCATGATGTGAAAAGATATAAAATACTATACTTGTGATCTAAGAAAGGCAACTCTTCTTCAGAGACCCCTGTCTGACCCAGGCAAACTGCTGCCAGCAGTTCGCTAGGAGCAAATGGCTGTTGTGGAAAGGTACTCTCCTAAATCAGTGAGAGTCAGAATATCATGGTGTGTGGGTTGTTTTTCCCCATTTCATGTATCTGTTTTCCTCCAAGCAGGGGAGACATTCCTGCCAAATATGTATACCATGGCTCTTTTTCCACTACAACTAGGTAGAAATGCTTTCAATATGAAAGGCCTTTATAAATCAAAGTTTAAACAAACAAAAAGAAACAAAATCAGCCAAACAAATTCTCAAAACACCCAGCTCTCATTTGGTCAAAGAAGCCACTTCTTGGAGTAAGCTGACTTGTTTCATGTTTGATCCCATATGGAGTTACGGAGGGAAACCATTCCTTGAGTGCTTTTGTTAAATAAAGCTGTTGCCATGAATTAAGCAACACTGCCCTGGAATGTTTCTGATCATGGTCTTGCAGAGCTTGTGACCTTTGCACTGAACATGTGAACTGAAACTTCATCTTCCAGTGTTCAATAACCATGTTAAAAATTCAGAGGTGAGGCAGTCTTGGGATTTCCTTAGGCTAGCTTAAATGCAAAGTGAAATTTAAGTACTGATTTATACAGTTACTCTTCATCTTTTGTAAATCTAAGTCAAATTGGAAAAGCTAAAATCTTTATTCTGAAGCTGAGAATTCTTTGTCAAGTTAAAACAAACCTGCATAGACAATCTCTTACAATGCTTTCATTTATTGCAGCCTACTAAACCACTAAAATATTGCTGCCACCTTGTCTAGAAGCATCCAGTTACTATTAATCTGGATGTTTGTTGTAGTGTACTACTACTGCTACTTAAAAGCAATTGCTTTAACCAAGAACTGGATGTAGTGCCTGAAGAGGCTATTCAGTTTAACTGGGCTGCAGCTGAAAGGGAGAGGGGAGCAGTTTAAAATCTGTGCCCCTTCGCAATGTATCACTGTTGGATGCCATGACTTCCTACCCTACTAGAATGCTATAAACAATTAGTATTTTTCTTATTTACCAGACAGAAACACTGCCACCTCTTGGCTATTCATTGTCCTGACCTTTTTAAAAATACTTCTAGTTTACTGTGATGTTTTCTGATGCTGTGTTTCAGAATAATCAGGTGGTTTTGTGGTGAAAGTATTAATATCACATACTGTAGACTTGAGATTTTGTATGGAAATCTTAATCGTTTACTGATTCTACCCTGGAAGAAAAGGAAGACGGGGGTGTACTACTTGGTTCTGTGACTCTCAACTCTTTCTGACCCATCTCTGTCTATACTTTGCTTGAAAATATATTAGGCTAAGATGGGCTTCTGTCTGTGCTAGATCAGCTGACCAGACAATTTGGCAACAGTGCTGGCATCTGAAAGTAATGTCTGGCACAAGGGAATCCAGCTTTTATGCCCTAAAAGAGGGTTGACAAGATATTTCCTACTGATCTTAGTTTTGGCCAAATTCAAATAAACCATGTTGATTACTGAATTCTGAATTCTGCAGAGTTGGGGAAAGAGGGTCATGTTAGGTTCTGACTATGTTTCTGATAGCAGTTTTAGTGAAGCTGACTTGATGAGTTGTTTAAAATATTGCAGCTTTAGTATTACCTATATTGTGTGGGGTTGTAATAATTAACCCTCAATTCCAGAAGATTTCCCAATTGAGAGGAAAGTTATGCTTCTACCCAAGTGCTTTTTCTTGCTGTAAGCAGCCTTGTCTTTTCCTATAAATAAATGTCCAGTGTTGTGCTGGCCGTGTGTGTGTCTGGTCATGCAGTGAGCCTTATTCCTGAGAACGCATAGAGATGGGTGACTTACTCAGCCCAGCCAACCTGCCAAATATGAAACCAGCCTTGAGGAACACCTCTCAGGCTGGCTCTTACTCTAAAAAGCCAATCCCAACGGTGTGCTGGAAAGGCTTCCTGCTTAAAACCTGCCCAAGTGAGAGAGAAGTCTGACTTGCCACTTCTCCGAGGACCTTTCCCATAGAACAGCTCTGGTGCAAAGCAGTAACACCTATAACCCAAAGGGCTGTAATACCAGTTAGTGCAATCCCCACCCTTAAGCGGCAAGTTTTAGTGGAATGCAGAAACTTGAGACAGAGACAAGGTGCTTATAGAACATGAGAGGACTTAAGTGGTTGAGTGGGATTGTCAGGATCCTGACATCCTGACTTCTGTATTAGCAAATGGAATTAATTTCTTGATGTGTAACTTAAGCTCCATGATGGGGATAGAGGATCTGGGTTTCCAGCATCTGTTCAGAAGTTGCAGCTTAAAGCCCTTTCCTGAAGGCAGTCTCCTTCTTACACCCCCTATCCTAGCCCCTTCAAGTGTGGGGGTGGGAGATCACAGTGGAGAAATGGCTTTGCTCTGTTGTATCCCTATTGTATTCACCTCTCAAAGATGAGGCAGGTGTAAATCCAATTTCCTGTGAATGAACTTTCAAGTCTAACTTCTGGGATGGTGGTTTGAAGTCTCTTGTGGGAGCTGCTCAACTTTATAGAGCAGAACCCGAGTGAGTGGCCCAAGAGAGAAAGGATGAGCCTGGCTTCCTCATCGGGGGTGGGGTGGTGGGGGTGGTAGTGTCTTGGGTGCTAGTCTGTGCTCCAGTGGCTCTTATTTCATATCACTAAATTCTTTATCCTGAATTAAAAAAAAAAAAGACTCAGACTCCTGTATTACTGCAGTACAAATTAGAAAATAAGCTGGAGTTGCTTAAAGACATTGTAGCCATAGCAAATAAGGTTTCACCGTGCAAGCTATATACTTCCTTTTTCCAGATTTTATGGTGAGGAAATAGAAAAGGGCGAAAGATACTATACAAGCTTTACTAAGCCTTCTCTCACATCTTGACTTTTTGTAAGTGCTATCGCTTGTCTAGCTTTGTGAATCATATGGTTTAGAAGAGCTCTGAAATGTCATTCTTGGATTTAAATGGCAAGTAATATGACAGTCCCAGGGGTTCCTAAAATATTTTTGTTTAGCAGCAAAACACCCCCTATGTTGTGTTCAGTTTGGATGAGGTACAGATTAAAGGTATATTGTGCTGATGCTGTGTCATTAATAAAACTGCTATTTAGTGTCTGTTTTCCAGCATCCTTATTATTGCAGAGTCAGTCATACTGGATAAGCAGCAGTGACTGATTTTTAAAATGGAGGCTTGTTGGAGGGAGGAAGGATTGGCAAATACGGTGCATCTGAAAATTACTGGAAAACAGTAATTTTCAGAAGTGTTTTTGTAGTGGCAGATTCATTAGGATAAAATATTAACTGAATAGTTCTGGCTAATTTGTGATAAAAGTGAACAGATAATGGAATTTTCCAAATTGCTTGCAGCTATTGTGATGGCTAAGTATTTTGAATGGAAGAACAAAACCCTACCTTTAAGATTTTTTTCAGTCTTTTTGACAAAGCTTAAGAGTTTTTAACATCTCAAAACATGTTTGACCTCCCCACCCTTAAGCCATTTTGACACTCTTTACCATTGCATTTCAACAGGAAAGAAAGATCCTTTTTATAGCCAAATGGCTTCCTCCTTCTCTTCTCCCTCTTTTCCCTTCCATCCCCCACCCCAGAGTGCCTTTCTAGTGCTCAGGCTTCAGCTGCTGCCTGGATACTGGCTACATCTGTCTTGTTTAGATGGTCCTAAGGAAAAACAGCACAGAATGTGACCGGAGGGCCAACAACAAGATATGTTTCTTTTCAAATTTGAAAGGAAGCCCTGCACTTGCTTCTGCCTGTTTGCCTAAACTGTTTTTAAATCAATCATGGCTAGGGCTGGTAAATGCCTTCTCTTCCCTTTCTCCCTGAAATGGTCAAAATCCAAAACATTTGAAAAGTCTAATGAATTAAATGTGGTGTTCACAGGACTGTTTCCCCTTGTACAACTTCCAGTTTGATGAAATAAACTCTTTTTATGGGCTCTTGCTTTGAGACAGCCATTGGGAAAAGTTTCAAAGAGGATGGTGTTGCTCTGGGTGGAATTTGGAGGTTTGCAACTCCATAAAATGTTTGCACTGACAACAGATTGGGCTTTTGTACTTGAATTAGAAGGGACAGCATTAAAAACTAATTTTTTGTGTCTGAACAGTGCTTGATGTTTTGTGGGGATTGTTGTGTAAAAGATGGTGACTGTCAAGGGAAGAGTAATTATGCAGGGCAGATAGAGGACAGTGTAGTTCCTATTTTGGGGGGAATTTTCTGATACTTAGTGCAGGATGAAGGCTGGAACAATGACAACCTATGCCAGTCAAAAATGATCTTATAAACTTGTGGGGTGGTAGTTCTGTTTTTTTAAAGGTTAATCAGCCTGGGGTGGGGGGGAGTAATGCGACTTGATCCTGTTCATAAAATTCAGCTATAGTTGAAATGGATTTGCCCTTGTGATAGTATCTTGTTGCACACAAAGTAAGAGGAGACTGTCTTGTAAATGCATGAGAACATGCTGATGTTTTATCACAACCTGTGTGTGTCTGGCTCCTTCTGAGGTGCTAGCTTTTGGTTAGCAGTCCCTTTACCACCCCCCACCCTGGATAATGTGTATTATAATGAACTGCAGGGAATGGAGGAGAAACAAATAGCAGCCACAGAAATAGGTCTTGTAAGAACTCATGTTACCTCTTATTTTAATAATGGTTACTACTACTTTTATCTGTTCAAGGTCTTATTAGCCATTTCACTTTTAATAGGCTTATGTTGCAGTGAATGGCTGTAGATGTATAAGTTCTATTTTATTGTTCATTGTGATGTTTTAAAGAGTCATGGAATAAGGACAAGTATGCATGCAAACTTGGGAGATGCAACCTAAATAGTTTGCAAGTTACTGGTGTGACAGAGGTGTCCAAGAACTCGGTCCTTTAAATTTTGTGGAAACATAGCTAGAGTGAGACTCTGGGTTTCATTTCAGCATTTCCTCCGTAGTAACAGTGCTTGAACTTTGGAATCCACTTTCCCGGCTTTTGTGTGGGGAGGCAGAGCAAAATGGATGTTTGCACTGAACTCAGCACGTGCACTGAGCTTCAGATAACAATTGTTTGGCTTTTTAACATCCTTGTATTTGGCATGTTGAACTAGCCACACAGAGTTGTCCTACGTATTTGTGCATGAGGTGCAGGAAGTGTTACTCCTGTGTTGCTGAAAACTGACTTGTGATTCTGTGCAGGGATATGTAACAACCTAACCCAGCTCTGAGGCTGCTTCGGCTTGTGTTGGGGAACAAAGCTTCTGAAGTGTGTGTCTAGGTTGTGTTAATAAGGACAGTCTCTACCTCAAGGCAGTCTCTCTTACTACATGTTGCAGAATTTGTTGAAGAAGGGGTCATTTAGGCCTAAAACTAAAGGAATGTTTTAAAAATGTGTTTTCCCCAGGAAAATGTGGATTAAATAGGGAAACGGATTTGCAAAAAGTGAATTTAGTAACTCTGACTCAATTTCCTCCAGACTTGAAGGGCTAAATTTCTGTTTCATTCACTGATTTAATAAAAATTAGTCATCTAACATCTGTTGATTCCCAGCAGACCTGAAAGAGGTCACAAACTGGAATAAGCTGTCCCTGCTTAACTGTGCCTATACTGGTGGCATTTAAGTGCTGGCATAAACTGACAAGTACACTAGCTGGATTTTGTTGATTTTTTTTTTTTTTTTTTTTTTTAACTGGAAGAGCTATGGAGCCTGCCGAGTCCAAACATGCTTGTAAATAAACTGTAGCTTTGTCTTCAGACTGCTCTTGAAGTGTGGATTTCCCTGGCTGAAATGACCTGCTAATGCCAAAGGCCTCCTTGCTTTGAAACCTCTGTACTGTTTTACAGTCTGTGCCTTTCCCCTGCAGAAAAATGGGGGGCGGGGGAGAAGGATGCAGATTAATACACCGAAATCATTAGCCCTCGATTTCACTTTGGATTTAGGAAGACACTGAGAGATTCTGTGTTTCTGACTGACCATGCCTTGAGGATTGGTGCAGCTGCCAAAATCCTGCACTCGGGCCATAGCTCTGTGTGCAGCAGCCCTCTCGTGGGGTGGGGTGGGAGGGGGGCCCAGTGCCCAGGTCACTTGGGCAGGCAGACCTGAGGGATAAATACTCATCAGTACTGAGGTATAAATACTGCTGTACGCAGAGGCGGCATACGATGGGAGCAAACGCGGCGGGCATTCCCGATGGCCTGTGCTGGAAAGCGCAGGCTGCAACTCTGCCATTTTTATTCCTAGCCATTGGACGCTGACGCTTGGCCTCCCCGGGCTGCCCTGAACGTCTCCAGCGCCTCAAAATGGAGGCCATTTGCTGGTACAAAGGCAATCGGCAGTGCCGCCGGAGGGCGTTCCCCCGCCCCTCTCGACTCCTTCAGGCCAGGCGCTGGTTCTGCCTCGGCCCTGGCCCTGGCCCTGGCCCTGGCCAGGCCGGGGCAGGGGGTGGCAGGGAGGAGGGGCGCAGCAGCCCCTCTCGCTACCCGGTTGGCCCTGGTCCTGGCCCTTCCCGCCACTTGCTTTTACACCTGTAGCAGCGTTCCTGTTGCTTCCCCAACGTCAGTGCCACGAGCTGCTTTAGGGAACTGGGCTGAGCTGCGAGCAACCTCGTTCTTTACAGGTTATGGACAAGTTCGGGGTAGTCTTCAGCCGGATCTGTCCTCTGATGGCACTGCAAGGTGCTGATGCTTGCGTGAGGGGAGCTGACTAAACTGGGGGGGGGGGGGGGGGGGGCTTTAACAGGAGGGTTTGCTTGGGTAAGCCTTGAATCAGTTGTGAAACCCCCACTGCATATTTGCGCACACACATCTGTGAGGTCATACTGCATGCTGCATCATGGAATTGATAAATGCTTTATGTAAGTTTGTAGTCTCTTTGGAAGTAGGGCTGACTTCCTCTGACTGCTTCCACGGTGCAGCCCTGGGGACTTGTAATGCTGGCCAAACTAGAGGGGAGAAATGGTGTGGGATTGGGATAATTACCTGGAGCCGAGAATCTGTCAGGACTGCATTGCTCCTGTTTGACACCATGAAACCACAGTACAAAACAGCTATCTCCTACAGTAAACCTTGAACCACGTGCGCCTTCAAGTCCAAAGTATTGCCTGCAGTGAATTTGCTTCCTCTTTTTTCTTCAGCACAATAAACTATGCCACTAACAGAAGAGCAGTCTTTATCAAGAAGAGGCATTGGTCTGCTGCATGAGCTGAACACAAAAGTCAGTGGTACCACTGAAGGATGTAATAGCGGGCTCTTCGCTTGTCCCTCAGTTTACTGAAGCCTTCTGCAAATACCATCTTAGAATGGAGCTCTTAACACTTGCAGGGATGTTGAATTGTAATCCTTTATCTTTCAGATTTGCTGCTTGTCTGGCACAGCAACTTTTCACCTGTCTTCTAATTCAACACTTGTTTTTTGAATCTGGCTTTAATGAACAAATGTAACTTCGGGTTAAGGAAGAATATTCATGTACAGTGTAACTGGGGCTTCTGTTCACTGTAACGGTCTTTTGACCTGCTTATTAGTGGGGGCATTGTTCTGGTAAGCCATTCCAGGACCCATCCTGCCAGTCTTCTGCACAGGATTAATCATTTCCTCTTGACCTCCTGCTCTCTTTTCCTAACATGTTGCATTGATCAGAATCCTTAACTCACAAGTTTGCTCCTGTTTTTTAAAAATGGGAGGAAAAGGGGGGGGGGGGGAGGAATGTAAAGAAATTAGATATAATAATGTCTGCTGTTAACGTTCTTAGTAAGCTTTTTTCATTTTTTTCCTTCTTGACTCCTCCCTTCTCCCAAGAAAAGAAATCCCTTCCTGGTATGTATTAGCTCCAGATCTCGAGCATCTTGAGTGCCTCTGTTTCACTGGAATTAATTTTTTTCGAGCATGCAACTTCCTGCAAGATCAGCTTTGCTTATGAAGGTCACATTTAAAGCTTTACCTAGCTGAGACTTTCAGCTACTGATCTACCACATTAGAGCACTATATTAATCTTCTCAATCTGTAGTATTTCCATCATAGGTGAGGCAGTGTCAGAATACTGCATATAACTCTTAATTTCCCTTTTTTTTTTTTTAATGCCAGCAGAGGAAGATATTTGAGATTATACAGGCTGCTGCCTAATAGAGAAAACTCCATGTTTGTCTTTACTGACAACATCTTTGTTATGCCTTTAAGGGAGCTGTTGACTTTAAGGTACAAGGTTCTGTTGCCAACCTGTCCCAGATTATATCAGTAGCAGAAAGGAATACTTGTTCTGTTCAAATCACCCACAGGCCCCTTTATTCCCCTACTGGCTGTGGCTGGCAGCTAAACCAAACTTCCCAAGAGCAGACCTCTCTAGACTTCAAATTTCACTTCTCCCTGAGCTAGTAGTTCTGATCTGCTGTGTCCAAGCATGATCTGGCTTTTGAGAAGGCTGCTGTGGCCTGTGCTTCCTTTTGTAAGGTGTTAATGGCAGCTCCAAGGGAGAGAGTTAAGCTGAAGAAAGCCAATGGGATAGAAGCAAAGGTCTGTTCCCTCTTCTCATAGAACCTCTTTCTGTGAGGCTGTGTGTCAGAGGTAGTCTTCCACTCTTGGCCCTTGCTTTTCTCCAAGCAGGAAAGAAACCAGTGGTGGAACTTAACATCTCCTGGAAATAAATCATTTCATCTGCCTTGTATCTCTGAACAGAGTGATGCTGACTCAAGCTCTTCTAGGTTCATGGCCTTGCTCAGAGGAATGCTAAATGTCTGTGCCTGTACCCAGGAGCAGTTTGTGTTACTCTGGGCTACAAGGGAATTCATCTTTGCGCCCTAGTTTAGGCTCAGAATGGCTCCAAAGGGGACTGAGCCATGTGACTGACAAAGCACGGACCTGAACACGCTCTTCTAGTTTTGTCATTTCTGCTGTTCAGAAGCAGACCATGAGCTGGAAAGTAAAACTGGATGTGGTTCTCTTATCAAAAGCAAACAGGTTAGAAGCTCTGCCTCTAGTGAAACTCATAGTCCTATGTAGTGAGAGAGCTGACTAGAAAGCCCATCCACTAAGCCCACGGAGTCTGAGATTGAGACACAATAGCTCTTTGTTCTTGAAACTGTGGGGGTTATTAGCTTTTGTTAACTACTGGTTTTGGAGGAATCTCCAAATTCTATTTTGTTTCCTGCCCTGAGGTAGGGTTATGGGATCATCCTCCCAGTAAGAAAACTGTGATGGCTAGTAATGTCTTCTCACTTCCCAGAGCAGTGTGTTAGGACCAAGCAAAGAGACCACATCACAAACAAACAGCTTTTTGTTGCTTTGTGTGCATCACAAAGGATTCGGAGGCAAGAGGGCCTTTTGCCAGAACGCCTCCATGGAGATGGGAGTGGGCCTGTTGCCTGCATGGTAAGAGGCAAAGTAAAACAAACCACCTGCACTGAAGGAGGCTTCAGGCAGATAATTCTGGCATTATGTATAGGAGGTCTGGGGCTAGGTGAGGGGAGCCATACATCTTTCCTGCTACTCCACTTAGAAGGTACTGTGGGGTGGGGTGCTTTCAGCCATGCCCAAGACTTTGCATTAAGTAGTTGGTCTTAGCTGCTGTTGGCCACCACACCCGAACATCCAGGCTATTGTCCCTGGCTTCTGCTGCGGGCTGTTGTGCTCTCCACCAGCTCCTCTAGCATCTGGCTCTAGTGATAAGATGAAGAGGAACATGCAGTCACAGATGGGGGGCCTCTTGGTTTCCCCGGTCTAACTCCCAAAGGTCTGTCTTCCTTCTCCCTAACCTTCATTGTAGAAGGCTACAAGGTCCCTTACTGTCATTAGGTGATATCAAATGGGGCCCCTTCAGTTGGGATATGGAGGGGCATAGTTGCCTAATACTCTATACCCTTTTCGTGTGTTATCTTGATGGACTGTATTAGCAGTTATTACCCTATTCAATAAAAAAAATGGTCTATTATTTATAAAACTTCAGCTGTGTGGGCATTCATAGGATTGTTTTCATTGCTGAGACTGGATGCTTGGAAAAAAATAATTACATTAGTGATTTATCTCTAAGAGTTTCTTGTGAATGGTTTCAAGTTTTAGGGTGTTTTTCTTCTACTGTAAACTTGAAGTTCTGGCTCTAGTCCATTCACAGAGGTGAGAATGGAGGTCTAATGGAAAACATTTTTTTCTAGTATAAGCAGAGAAGATATTTTTCAGTTTTGCATGGCAGCCAGGATAGGGCTGAGTCAGGATCAGGGCTAGTCAGTCACCTGAATGATTCACATCTTGTTCCACTCCCATGCTGTGTTCTGTTGAAGAGCAAATGACTACCTGTGCTGCTGGTCCACCACTTGGCTGCTGGTTATGGTCCAGAGAGTATACTTGAACCCCTGAAGAGCTCTAGGGCATAGTCTTGTCTTATTTCTAGCTTAAGCAATAAGTAGAACCATCTTTTCGGGAAAGAAGGTATACAAGTAGCTGGATTTCTTTTAAGTTTTTGTGGCAGAAGCTGTGTCAGTGTAGTATCCAGTTCCTGAAATAGCCTTATTATCCAGTCCAAAACCAATGTCATTTGGTGACTGGCCTGTTTGAGAACTATTTTTTTAAAACTAGAAATGGGAGGAATAGCTATTTTTAGCAAGGCCTCTTTTTAGCTTTGTACATCTTGCACCACTCTTGGGACCAGGGAAGGTAGTGCAGCAACAACCATTAAGAGTTAACTCAAGTTGTAGCTTGCAGACCCGATGCAAGCTTTGGTCTTTCTCCTTTGGAGGGAAATTTGCAGTGGTAGAACCTATCCTCTTGTCTAGGAAACAAGTTTGTTTTTTTTCTTTCTCTGAAAGGCCTTGATGAAGAAGTATGTGTCTTCCAAGTCTTTGTAATAGAAGGCTTCTGGTTACTTGTTTTGCTCCTTCAGTGCTACCTGCAGAAAGGATTAAGATCAGCTGCCCATCTATCTCTTAAATTGCCAGATGGATGAACTTTGAAGTTGCTTCCTCTAAGAAATTACCAGTGTGGTCTGTCAGTGTTCTGTTTTGGTAGTATTTGTTATTAAAGCAGACTTAAATATTCTTTCACTGGTTTGAGTGTTATAATGTCAGGCTCTTTGGAGAGAGAAATCTTGCTTCCTGTGGTTAGCACTGTGACCTGTGTAGAACAGCCTGCATGTTTATAATGTGTTATGTTTATATTGGCTGTGTGATCTTCAACCTTTTCTAGAAAGAAAGGGTGTGGGAAGAGAGGTTGTTCTGCTCATCCTTATTCACTAAGGTGTTTATTAAGGGTGGTGTGCTTTCCACCTTGCCAGTGAAAATACTGATTGTATTAAAACCCCAAAACTAAACACACCACATCCGGGTGGCTGCCAGCACAGAGATGTGTTTTTACGCACATCATTAATGCCTAATTACAGTTTTCTGAAAATACACCCCCCCCACCCCCCCTGCCCCCGTCCTTAGGGGTTGTGGATATATGACTCAGTCCATGCCTATAGTTCCTGTTGTGACTCTTGGTTTCTCACGTGAAGAGCTGGTAGTGACTAATCCTGGAATGCTGGGGCATAGGATGGGGAGAAGGCTCTTTATGGTCTGTTTCGACAGCTTGCTGCTCCCTAAAACACAAAGCAAAGCAGAAGCTTATAATTTTTTAATTGCTCTTACAATAAGTGTGGACTGGGTGACCCTTTTAGACTAAGGAAATTGGTTCAAATTACTTAAAAAGGCACATAGAAATGTCTTAAATACACATAGAAATCTCTTAACAGCTGACGGCATGCAAACTGGTTTTGCATGTGTGTGCATGTGCTCAGCTGCTAATGGAGGATCAAACATGCTCTTCAAATGTACCTTGGTTGCATTGGAAACCCCTTTGATACCTGTGCTGCTCTTTGCCAAGCAGCAGTAAAACAACCCCTTTCTAGGAACTTGGAAGCAGCCAGACCAGAACTTAGCACGCACAACGCAGACATTCAGCAGGGCAGTTTAAAAGGACCAGTTGGGAACTATTACCAGAGGGCAGTAGCAGATGAAATTTAAGATCATGGAGGCTAGAGAAAGACAAAACAACAAACTGGCCTTTGCTTTCTGTCTTTGCTACCTCAGCTATGTAAAAAAAGTGATCATTAATAGGGATACAAATAGACTAAAATGCAGTGTTCTGGTCCTTCTCAGTCTGAAGAAGTGTGATCTCCATCTCAGCTGTATTGTTTTAAAAATATGCAACTAAGTAAACTGCTTTCAACTGTATTTTCTGAAAACTTAAATTATTCCAGGAAAGAAATACAATATTCAAGTATTCTCTGAAGTGCATTCATTATGCTCTTAAATTCTACTTGCTCCCCCTGCTAGATGAATAAAAGCTACTTGAATGATTCAAATGCTTGAGTGTCTTTCCTCTAAAGTTTGATAATTTCCTATTCATTATTTGCACTTGCAGCTACACAGTGCAAATTTGGTCTGGAGAGATTAAAGAGTTGGTTTAATCTTTGCCTGCAAGACCATAAACTCCTCCTTCCCTCCCACCCACCCCTTTCAAGGATAATATTCCACTGTGCCAGATTGCCCATATTGCCACCAGAAAATTGCTTGGACCACTTCTTACAAAATCAAAGGTCAACTCCATGTCTTGGTGGCAGCTGGGAAACTAATGATTTAATGCTGCTTTGACCTTTGGCTTCCTAGTCCGTTTGAGTTTGACCCAATGTTTTAATTTTCCAATACTGCTGGGCAGTTGGCTTTTGTCTGTTTCCAGATGTAACTTGCATATTGAGGCCTGTTACTGAAGTGGGAACAAAACAACAAAACATCTCAGTCTACAAGAAGGAGGAAAAATAACACAGCACCTAATTTTTTTTTATGCTACAAAATACAGCCTGTCCAGTGAGACTGACTCTTCTACAGCTAACAAGGTCAGGTTTAGAATAACAAAATGCAAATATTTGTCCAGCATTTACATCTAGACTTAAAGTATTTTAATAGCAGTCTTGCAGAAATGCTGGTTTTTTACAGGTCTGTAAAAAGTAACAGAGTAAAAACAGTAGCTCTTTCCCCTTCTGCCTTCAATCTCTCCAAATCAGTGTTTCTTTTTTTATTGGGAGAGAAGTCAATGTTTGATCTGATATTAGGAAACATCAGAAAAATAACCAGTTGGTTCTTGAAAATGTATATGCTTGCTATTGGTGGGGGGAAAGAATTGTAAAGTGAGATGGAAAGCAGTGGTGACTTGCCCTTTTAGTGTGATTAGGAAGTTCCTTTTTTTTTTTTTTTTTTTAAAAAAAAGGCACGGCAACGTTTGATCAGGAGTACTTTGTAATGGATTTTTGGTGTATATACAAGGTGAATAGTGCATTAGGTTTTTGTAATACCGGTAATTTTGCAACCATTGCCATTACAGTTTGAATTTGCTATTAATGGTGTGATAATGGTGGGGAAAGCACCCTAAGGTGGTTAGCCTTTTCTTAATGAAAAGACTGCCGATTGTTTGGAAAGATTCCCCTTGAGTACTGATGCATATGGAAACTCCTCTTTGCCTGTGAAAGTGCAAATCTCTTGTTTTGTCTGGTCTGCCTGCCCATCACAAGTGCCAATTGGACTTGATTCCTGCCTGAACTACACTGCAGCTCTCAAAGGTCAGCTCGTACCCGGGCTTGTGTGCAAGAGGTTAGTTTTGCAGAGCAGATGGGCTCCTAAAACTTTTATGGTCTCCAGTCAAATCACCTCAAGCTGTAATCTCATTAAATCTTAAGTGAATCAGTGGGTCTGGTTATTACTTGAAAGCAGTGTTACAGGAAGCGATGTTCCTGATGCAGTAGGTCTGTCTTGGTAGTAAGCTACCAGAGGTACTTGCCTGTGTGTGGCTCTTAAAGCTGCTCTGTTACTTTGATAGTAAAGGCAGCAAGTTAACCTTTTGGTAGAGGACTTTGAATTTGGTAGAGATGCAGCTTTTCCTGAAATCCTTGTCGTGTTAACTTAGGGAGTTTTCTCCCTTGCACTCTTGATCACACACCCATTACACTGTCCCAATAAGCCATTTGTGTCTTAGAGTAAGTTAACCTAATAACTTAGGAGACCAGCAGAATGCTTAGCACTGTGCGCACAGTTGCAAAAAGAACTGCATGGCAACGTTGGCCAAAAGCTTGGCCTTCTTTTTTAATTCAGCATAATTGTCTTTGGGAGTTCCTGTGCTAGGAAACACTACATAGAAGAATATTCTAGAGGCAGGCAGGTAGCTTCCTTGAAAGTCTTTTGACCAAGCAGATGACTCAATAGGTTAATTGTCTTGTGCTTGGAAATCTGGTTAAGCATGTTTTGTTCTTCTGCCTGGATTGCAGAAAGTCCTCGTCTTTTTTGGAGAGAATAAATCTGATCTATGACCTCCTCAAACTCTTCTTAGCAGGCAGAGGATGTGTAGGACTAGTTTGGCAATACGTAAAAAATTAATGATAATGGCTTAACATGCAAGACTTGTGTGTACACAAGTTCATAAAAACTTCCTGCTGATTGTGCAGAGATAATAAAATTTCTTATGCCTTGCCTACCTGCTTCCTCCCTTGGTGCGGGATGGGGGGATGACGACAACCCATACCTTGTGTAAACCCAGCCTTTTGGGTGAATTGGTGTACTAAACTGTAGTCAAACTCCAGCTGGTGCTCGTCAGAAATAGCATGTTTCTAATGTAGATAGATGTTCATGGTGCACTTTAACGTGGCTTTTACTGTAAGAATGGTCTCTCCCTTAGAACTGTATTATGTATAACAAGACAGTATGGATTTTATAATAAAATAGCTTTTTTTGGTAGCAAGACTAGTCCGTATTTTTCTCTTCAGGAATTGGGCAAGGATTTAATCTTTTTAACCATCCCTTCGCCCTTCTTTCTTCCTTTGGTAAAGGGAGTCACATTTGACTCTTCCCGGTAGTTCAGCCTGGATAGTTTTTCCTCCCTTCACTGATGATTGAGCAAGCCTTCTGTATTTACATTTATCCTGATTTAAAGCTCAAACAAGGCTACAGTTAAAGTTTAGGGTAAGGCTGACTTGCCTGCACAATACAGAAGCAATCTAAAGCTAGTGTTATCGGGAATGGTTGATGCTGCTATTGAAAAGGCTGGTGCTTTCACTGAAGGATTTGAAGTATTTAAGCATTTTAAAAATTCAGAATGCTTTCAGATTCTTAAAGGGTCCTTAAAATACATCGCTGAACCATGATAGAATGTACCAAACCACTATAGTTTGGTTAGACAAAAGCTAGAATGCTCTGCAACAGAATTTATTTGGCAACTGTATGAATACATACACTACATACTTGACCCATGGGAGCCACATGGAATGGGTTAAAAATAGATCGTGTGTATCAGTCATAATTTAAACCTTGACTGGGATGGAAGATTGTCCTCCCTCTCCCAAAACTGAACCTACTACTCAATAATGGTGTCTATGGCACAATGACAAAGTGCAATTATTAGTGTTTCTTATTCATTGTCTGTAAGCACCTGGAATCTACCCTGTAGTTTGAAGTAGTAGTAATTCTGCTCTCCTCTGTTTTTCACTTAATTGAATATTCATCCTGGAATGCTTATCTCTCCAAAATTCAAAAGGAAAGCAATCTTAAGTCCTTTCCATGTGGAAAAGGGCTATTATAGTAGGACACTGTGCAGCACTTTCTGCCTTTCTGTCATAGTTATATGGGGGGAGGGGGAGAGATGGTGTTTTAAAAAAAAAAAGCTGCAACGAAGAAGACCACTTTGTCAAGGCTGGGGGAAACAGAGGCTTTAAACTTGCTTGTACCTGTATTTCGCCCATTTGGAAATAAGTGAGAGGCAGGTAAGTGATTAATCTAGAGGTCTTGCTTCTGCTCTGTTGTCAGAGGCAAACAGCTAGAGATATATGAAGACATACTTAATTGTCTATCAGGACTAGTCTTAAATCTTCAGACAGAAATAAAAATGTCTCTCATTTTGTGTTAATGACTTGTAAACAAAGGTTTATCTGTTGTTCTTACTGTTCTATAATGATGGAGAAAAAATTATTCTGAGTCAACACTTCTGACTTCCCAGTGGAACACATCTCATTCTTAGATGTTTTTCTTTTATGATTTACAGTACCTTTTTGGCAGTAGTTGTGGCACTGTGTCATCATATGATAGATGGACAAGAATTTACTCATTCACTCGCAAGGGATTAAAGAGTAACCTGTAGTAGTGTTTGTTATATGATTATTGAAATGCCCTGTGGCTGTTAAGACAGCTAGGTCTTCCAAAACAAACATTAAATACTGGAGTTCAGTTGGAAGTAGTGCACTAGCACCCATAGGATAACACTTTCATGAGGGGTCTTTCATAAAATGTGATTGTATAATCCTCCTTAAAATTAAAAGAAATTGTAACAAGCGTATTAATCTGACAAATTTAGCCTGGCATTCTACTACAAGCAGCAAAGCTTTGATCCTCAAGGACAACATTGTTTCTCTGAATAAGATACACCAGTGTATGTGTCAAGTCCTCTGCTGGGAGCAGATAATGATTACTTTTGACATGGATGGTACAATTTGATGATGTTAGCTGAGGAACCCTGATACAGTATGTATATAATATGCTTTTAGAAGCTACTGCCTGGGTCTGGAGCAAACCCAATTTTTTTTTTTCTTTCAATGCAATCCAAATTTGGTTTTGCTTAATTAAGATTCCTCATTTATGAGGAATCCCAACCAAAACCTCAACATGTTGTAATTTTTCTTCCTGCTCTGAAACATGTGTACTTAAGCTAGTAAAATTTTTACACTTGCATATTTTTAGTCTGTGAGCATTTGAGAGGATGATGGTATAGAGGGAGAGCTTGAATGCTTTTTGAAAAGATACCTTCCAAATGTTCATGTTAGCCATTCTTGGGTTTCAGTGAAGAGAGGTTCCTTCAAAGGCCTTATTCTGTAAGGACTTGGTATGTGGGTATATAGTTGTTGTAAAATAGTGTTTGGGACCAAGTATGGCAAGAGGAGCAGGGAAGGGAAAGAACAGAGTGGGCCAATTCAGTGCTGCCTTTATGCTTTCCACAAAACCTGTTCCACATAAGCAGTAACTGAAAACATTGCAGTATAAAACACTTGGAATGGGTTTATATGTCAGTTTTCCCAGACAACAGTCTTGCCTGTATTTCCTAATAAAAGGCTATAGTTGGTCATATTCACTTTGACCTGAGTTTGTGCATATGGCACTGGTGGTAACTGGACTTGTTTAATAGGCATGGATTGTTTCACAATTAAAGAAGGAAAAAAAAATTAACAGCCCCTGCTGTGGGGGTTCAGTACCATGGCTGTTCTTGTTACAGCTTTCCTCTGAAGACAGAAGAGGTGCAAGGCGGAAGTGGGAGGAACAGCAGAACTGGGCTGTTCCCATTAGACATCCAGGCTGCATCAGCAGCCAATGCCTAATGGGGGGGGGGGGGGGGGGGGAGAGAAGGAGAAGAGAGAAGGATGATGCTTTCTTCCCCCTCTTCTGCCTCACAGTCTTGGGCAGTTTCCCACTAGGAACATGCATGTGAGGAGGGAGGAATTTCTTCTTACAATATCCTAGGTGACCAGCTTATGCCATAATGCATAAATTTCTGTTACTGTCACTTGTTTTTACTCCCCATAGTTTAAACTGCTGTAGGACCTCTATGGTTCTGTTTCTAAATTTAAACTGGTAAAGGTATAATTTTTTGTATATGGAAAGAGTCTAGGTCTTACCACAAGGAGTCATTGCAAGCAGCCTAATCCCTTCAGTAATTGCTATCTCTGTAGTGATACTAGCTTGCGTAATGCTAGGTAAATCTCTGTTGAAGAGCTGATACTGGAAATGAGGGGAGGGACAGTGTCTTGTTACAAGTATGTGGACTGATCTTGCCTACCAGGCTGTTACTCAAACTGGAATTACCAGAGTCTAGTAGTCCTGGTGTTAGATATCTGAATGCTAAATGTATGTTAACAACCCTCTTTGTTAAAAGGACTTTGAGATTTGTTAGTCTAAAAGTTGATATATTTTTTCTTCATTGGAAAAGGTATAAAGAGATGCTTTTTTAAGTCTGTAGGGATTCTGTAATGTTATTAAAATGGTTTTAAACAAATAATGGGTACAGAGACAAATCTCACCCAGAGTATGCACTTGAAGATAGAAATTAAAGATGTTGAGCTAACCTCATGCTTCTGGTTTTATATTAATGGTACTTCCATATAAAAATGTCTCTGTCTGAAATTTATTACTTTTGAGCACTGTTCCCTACTAGTTGTTTTGACTCTGGGTTCTTGTGCTCTTTCCCTATTAATGGCAGTAAGGCCACACAAGCAAGGGGGGACAGCTAGATAATAAAGCTGCAAAGTGGGCTCAGAATTTGTAATTGCTTAGTTTTCTAGAATTCTCTAGCTACTGTGTTTTGAACTGCAGGTTAAATCTACACTCTGGTTAAACTGTGGGAGTTTTCAAATGTGCACTTTCAATCTTTTTTTTTCTTGTAACAAAGTACTAGATAACATAATTGAAGTATTAGCTATGTGAAAGAATAAGTGTAAACTTGTGTTCTGAAGAATATTTTTCTGAACCAGGATTTCTAGTACTGCTTAAAAGAAGAACAACCCCTCCCTCCCCCCCAAAAAAAAAAAACCAACCCCACCAACTCCAAAACCCCACATGTGAAACAAAAAACTGAGGTAGAACCTATCACAGAGTTAAAATAGGTAAAGCCACAGTTTCTCTGGCTAAATGTGTTCTTTCTCTTCCTATTCATTTTTTCCCTAACAATTGAGCATTATGAGTTTAAGATGTCTAGCCTGATAGGCTTTCTGACCCCCCAGAGAATCCCTCTAAAAATATTAATGGGAATCTGTTGCACCAAAGTAAATTTTCTTGGGTAGTGGTGGTTTGACTACAGACTAGGTCTATAAGAAAATTAATGCTACAAAAGACCTGTTTGTGTTGGGATCAGGAAACTGCTCTGGCAAACTTCATGCAGCCCATCAGCTTAAGACGTTTTTCCACAATTTGCTTGTCTTCGGCATGAGGACTAGCTGGCCCTTGAGTGAAATCTGGGAACTTTAGGGTTTGTTTCTCTTCCCACTGTCTTTCCCCTTAGAACAAAAGGAATAAGGTTTGTTTCCAGTATATTAAGAGACAAAAATGTTTTCTAGCTATTTGTTTGCAAGGCGTATAATAGCATCCTTGCTGTCAGCTTTCCATGTGAAGATCAACAGTTGCCAAGGACCTGAATGGAGGTAGTGTTCTCTGCAGTGGTGTAGGAACAGCATGGAGTTGAGGAATGTAGATTTTGAGAGGTGAAGCCTATACTGATGTTAGTCACAGAGCAGGATGCGGGAGCCTCGAGTGTACCCTGACCCTTATTCTAACCCTTCCTGTGCATAAAAGGAAAAATTTCAAAAGCTCTAATGCTGAGCTGTGCAGGAAAAGGGAAAATGTGTTGCATAAGGAGTTTCCAAAAATGTTGAAGTTTGTTGGTTCTCTCTAAGAAACAAAACACCATGTGCAATAGCAAAGCAATTGTCAACGCAGTACGATTTACAGCATCACTGAAATCGGGGCCAAGCTTTGGCTAAGTACTGTAAGACACTAGCTCTTCAGAGAGCTGAAGAGTTAGGGAGGCTCAGTTAGGATTTGCAGGGACTTACAGCAGTGACTTGGACAGATGGGCTTGAGAGTGGAACTGGGTCCCGACCCACTCTAATGTCTGCTTCCACAGCAAGCTATTAGCTTGATTGCTTGAACTGTTGAATATTTAGATCCACCCACTGTTCCCTGTGCCAAGACCACCCTGCTGCTACTCGTGTCATGTAGATTTTGCATAGAAGCTGCTTTTAAACAGCTAATGAGTTGCATGTTGAAGCACAGTCTGGTCTCCCCTATTGAAATCTGTAAAAGAACTGGTGATAAGTCAGCTAAGTAATCTGCTAGCTACTGATACTATTGCATCTTTTCATAGACTGACCATGTTACCTGCTTTAGTGCCAAAGCAGATGCTGTGACTTTTTTTTAAATAAAGGAAGTGCAGATTTTCTTGTCCCAAACAATTTCTTTAAAAGAAAATTGTGGAATGTAGACTTATTGTAAATGGTAGCCCATTGTGGGATAATTACACCTGTGCCACCTCAGTATTAACATTAGAAGTATACTAAGCCTTGCTTATCCCTATTTAGGAAGAACTGGAATGATGAGTTAAGGTGGATGTGAGGTGTTCTTTCCAGTCCATCAGGAACAGGAATCTCTGAGGTATTACATTAGATCAGCTGACCAAGTTACCTTGCACCCAAGAACTTTCAGAAAGCTAGCTGATGAGATGTTAATCTTCAAGTGCAGGGCAAATTCCAGGTGAGTGGTGCAGTGCTCCCTCCATACTTAGAGTGGCTGAATTGGGGGGGTACTGCAGCTGGCAGAGGTGCTGCTGAGAGAAATGCTTGGGATGCTGCAGTTCCAGGTGGGTGGCTAGAACCAGGAGCTACCGTCATCATGTGAAGTTTTATTTATAAGGTTTTAACTCAAAACACAGAGGATGCAATGTTATAGCACACTGGAGCCAGCAGATCCTTAAACCAGCTTTGTCAAAGGTGTGACTTCCTGTTTTTTAGCCCCAGTTTGCAGCCTGTTGCACCATTACAGTGGTGATTTGGCCTTCAGAGCAAAGTGGATCTTGACTGTCACTTCTAACCCAAGTTCTTTTGAATTTGCAAAGGCTGTTTACATTGGCAAAGACAACTTAAATGGTCTCTGCTCCACTCCCAACTGTCTGTTAATACCCACTGGGTTTTCTAAACTTGATTAATGGAACTGTGTGTTTTCCAAAAAAACCTGCTTTTAACCTAGATGATTTGACTGACCCAATGTTGCCATGTCACCACTCTCTAAAATATGCAGCTGTTTTTACTGACTTCATGACATCATAGCAGGATAGAAGAAGGTAAACCTCAAGAATTTTGAGAGTATGGTGGTCTGGTTTAACAGCCTGATTAGCTTATCACACTCAACTCCGGTTAGATACTGTTCATGCAGTTAGAATTTGAGATGAACACTATCAATGAGAAGATTTACGCTGATTTCCAGCTGTGAGTTTGGTGAAGTACCAGAGCTGAACCATGTGGCTTAGTACTGCAGCTCAGCTAGTTTTTAATAGATGGTTGTCATCAGATGTCTCCATGTCCTTAGTTGTGGGTGGTTCTTCCATTATGCTGGCCCTACTGCTATTCTGATCCCAGGGTGAACTGATAGAAAATAAGTTCATTCAAAAATTAATTTTCTGCTGTTTATGAAGATCTCCAAATCCTTTCATGGAGACTGGAGGAGCAGTGAGGACAGGAGGAGGAAAGGAGGAAGGCAGGAGGTGCAGGGCTTCCTCAAAGAGTGGTTGTCAGTTTAACTGTGGAGTGAAATGACAGCCTTGAGCTGTGTGTGGTTTCACATTGGGAGCAGTGCTGGTTAGATTGGGGGTTTTATTAGCAAGCTTTCTTCCCCCTCGTGCTGGGCCAAGAGATACCTGTGTGGCTGAGAAACTGGAGCAAGGAATAGGACCCACTGGAGCTTCTGGGGAAGGAAGGGTATTATCACTAGTGCTGGAAAAAAAATGCATGTGGAATTACAGTTTTATTTCCTACAAACAGATTTGCGTGAGTCTTAAAGTCTTCTGTTAGCTGGGCTTTTATTATTCCAGGTGGGGTAAGGAAATCAAGCCGAATTTAACAGAAGGGCTGAATGATCCTCTTGCACTTGATGAACTTCTCTGTTCATCCAAGTAGCAAAGGAAGGTAATAAAAAGCAAACTGGTTTCACTAATCCCACTTGGTACAACTTTCTGTGCATGCTGCATGCCCTATGTAGTACAGGGCTGTAATGCTTCAAGGTGCCCATGTTCATGTTTTTGTAGAAATTTTATTATTAGAATATTGACTTGAATTAGAGAATTAACTCTTTTGTCTGCTGGGGAGACCTTTCTGGAGTTGGTGTACCATTTCCCATTACCACTGGATGCAGTGAGGAAAATTGGTGTTAAGCCAGTCTTTTATACACCAGAGCATTAAGTCAAATCACAGATTTTAAGAGTAATTTGATCATTAACTGGTACAAAAAAATTGAGGTTTTTAAGTATCTCTGAAAGTGAAATGTTTCGGGTACATTGGGAAATACACATCAGAACTACAGGCTATCACATGGCTTGCGCATATCTTCAGTCTCTATATTAGTGCAGAAGTCCCTAAAATGCTACTCTGATTGTGGTGTGAAGCACATTAACTGTCATGAATTGCTATTAAAATGGAAACTAAGGACCAGCTTCTGACAAAGTAAAAATATTACCCCTTTCCACTTGCAAAGATTATCTGCACCAAACTCTGAACCAGTCATCCCAAGCAGTGTATTTATATACTGTTTAAAATAATTGCTGCATGCATGATATAGGGAGCCATTTTTTCTCTAGTTCAGGGGTGGAGGAACAAACAAACACCAAAACAAACAAAACACAGTGCTGAGGGAGGAGGACCAAAATTCATTAGAAAATTAGTTTATACTAAATTCATAGTCCTCTAAGCCTTACACACTACCTAACAAAGCCACTGGTGTTTGAGTTATTGTCAAGGGAACTAGATAATAAAACACCTTTAGTAATGGAAAACTTTAGACTTGACTATGGTAGGTATGATTTTTTTGGTCATAAACTCAAACTAAGTTAACTTACAAATGCTGTACTGAAATTTTTCCAAAAGCAGAAACCAAGAGGCTACTGTTTTGTCTGTAGATTTTTTTTTTTTTATTGTTGGTTAAGATTACAGGGTAGCTTTTAGAGCATCACACTTATATTTTAAAATAACGTGACCTTATGTATTGCTGCCTTGTATAAATCCTTAACACTGCAGGCTTAAATAAAATCATTGCAAGACACTGAAATGTCATGACAGAAAACAAATGCTTAAACATGGTTAGATTTCATATGCTTTGTTGACAGCTGTGTGCATATATGCTCTTAAATGTGCCCTGAAATGAAAGAAATCAAGTGGTTGCAACCAGGGAGGAGAAAGGCACTGAGTATTGCTGAAGGAACATTTATTTAAACACAGGTTAAGGATAAGCCTTCTCAACTGTTTTTTCTGCTGAATTCTCCTCTGTCATGGTGCCTACTACATTCCATTGCTTTTGTCTGGGCTTGGTATTTGGGAAATTTTGGTGAGGGCTGGAAGGTGGGGGGGGGGGGCACTCTGGAAGCTGGTCAGCAGTAAGGAGAGGAGGGCTGGTGTGGGAATTGTTGAGTGGGGTCAGGGTTTAACTTTAGTGGCCATTCATCAGATGATGATTGATTGCTGTGCAGTCCCAGGGGACGTTTAACAACATCTCCGCCCATCCCCCTACCCCCTTTGAAAGCAGATGGACCAAAAAATGGGGAGAGCGACACCCAGGAATTCCTGCTGTTGTAAAATGTTTTTACGGTGCACTGTACAGCCTTTCCTGAAGCAATCACATTTATGGCCTTGCTGTTGTATTTCTTGGGCTGCTGTGGCTGTAAAAGATGAATAGCCCTGTAATATGGTTCACTGATTCTGTTTAAATTGAAGTAGGCTCCCTTTATTGTTTTGTGTCTAAAATTGTATGCCACCAATTCAGAAATATTTCCTGTTTGGGAAATAATCAACCCATAGCTGATTTATTTTAAAATAAATCACTTCTAACTATCTCTAAAACTATTCCCCTCCTGCTTCTGACTTCTTTCTTCATTTAATTTTGGTGGAAATTCTAAAATACTAATTAATGTAGTGAAGCAGTTTGGTAGATTTATATTCTTTTTTTTTTAAACTTGCTTATGAATCTTCTTCCCTTACTAGATACCAAAATGGGTGTCAGAAAGGCACCAGTTTTTATCTTAAAACATTTGTACTTTTACTTAATTACTACAGAAGAAGAATTTGTCACATGCAATTTACACAATTCTGAATTTCTTTGAGAGGAGAAATCTGTCTCTGCTTTCCTCACATTTCTCTCTTTCCTTGCTGCCTATCAGAACATTTGTGTGGTTTGGAAACACCAGTGTGTTTGAAGGTTTTTGCTTATAAAACAGTTTTTTCATACATTTGGGGAAATAGTGAAATTAACAGGACAATAGTTAATATACAGCTTGATGGATCTTTTGATCCTATCATCTCTGCCTCTTCAGATAAGGTGGAGGGGGGGAAGTTCTAGGACTTTCCTTGAAGTACTGTGTTTTGTTTGGTTTTTTTTGGTGGGTGTGTTTGGTTGTGGTGTTTTGGTTTTTTGTTTGTTGTTTTTTTTTTTCTTTAGCTGAGTATCATAAGCTGATCTCTGTTATGGAAGACTTGGTATTACTCTTACCTTTCTTCTCACAACCCCTGCCCATCCACATTTCAAGACCAGTCTTGTTTGTCTTATAAGCATAGAAGGAGCAATATGTTGCTGTATTAACAGTGCAACTGAAATGTGGGGTGGCATTTTCACATTGCTGAAATTGGAAGAAGGGGAGGGCTCTGCCAACCTTTTAGGTACACCACAAGGGCATCAAATCTAAATTGAGAAGAGAGTCATCTATTGTCCTACTTAAATTGTTGGTATGAATTTTTTGCAGGGGGTTGCTTGTTGGGGGTGTGTGGGGGGAAGGGAGGATTTGACTTATATTTTCTTCCCCTTCTATTTAGAAACAGGCATAGAAACTTAATCTAGCAGTACGTGACCTTTGTGGCCATGACCTGGGGATTGGGATGTGAGCAGGCTTGAGTTTAACAATAAATGCCTGGTTGTGGTTGCAAGTGCAGGCAAGCTGGATGCTGTGCTCCAAGCTCTGTTAGCCTGGCCCGGCTGGCACAAATCACCCTTGATGTTGCACCCTGCACAGCTGGGTACTTTCCAGTTTAATTCTTTAGGAGTGTGGCCCCACTGCTGGTGGAGCTGATGTACAGCCTGTTGGGTGCTCCTTGACAGCAGTGAGTATGTGAGATTGACTACAGGAGAACTGCTCTTCTTGTACCTCTGCTAAGCTTGGGGTTTCTGTTGTAGTCTTTTGTGTACAGAAAGGAGTTTCTGGGGGGTTCCCAGTTTATCTTGAAGCTGGCTGAACTTGCAGTTCTCTTCTGGTGGCTAACTCCCTTCCCCACTGAGACCAGTAGGGATTATGCATTTGTGCTTTCTCCTGTGTGTATTTAAGGTAACCATTTTAAATAACAGTGTAATGGTGGAGATCAGTCCATCACTGTCTACTTTTTGCCCAAGCCTATTAATTTTCTTGCTCTCAGATTTAAATCTAGGTTGTTTTCACCATTTTGTTTACTAAGAAACAAATGTGAGGCTTTATCAATGGCTCTGTAGTATTTATGCAAGACTTTCCCCTGCCATGTCCTATGTAATCTGCATGTTTCTGAAATGAGATTATTGCTCTTGTCTCTCTTCATTCTAAATTCAGGAGTGATGTTTTCCACCACATTTTGGTGGGTGGCAAGAGACAACAGCTTAAACTTAGTTTCTCTTTGGTTTGAATGGCTAGATGTCTCTTTACCACTGGATGCTGTTACCTTGCAGCAGGAGTTCTTGGGTGACAGGACTGATCTGTGGTGTTTTACCAAGCTTTTGTTTCTGGTGTTGACTATTTTGGAGGACTAATAACAGATTTAACTTCTGTTCTGGACTTCTGTTCATATGGTCACCATTTTCCTTTCAGCTGCTCTGCTTGATTGAGGCCCCAAATCCCTGCTGTATGTTTTTAAAGTATATCAGATTCATATGACTTAACTTGATACCCTGTCTTGGTTTTCATTCTCTCTCAACTTCTCAGTTGTTTAACTGGAGTCATTCAGCAACATGTAATAAACATTCCCTGTAATTTCAACAGCAAAATTACAGAACTGCATGAGCAAGTGAACATTGTATACAGATTTAGACAACCACAGTGTAAAGACAAGGAACCCTCTAGTTGAGGGAGATGATGTATTTGAATAATGCATTTCAGAGCCAAGGAAGCTTTTTACTTATAAAAGATGGAGGACCTGAGACACTGCTCAGGGGTTTAGTATTTGAACAGAAGCAAAGCATAAATCTGTTGCAGTTTCCCTACAGCAAAAGCTAACTTGGAAAAAAAAAGTTTTAGTAAAATCTGACAAGTGTGCATAAACACACACATACCCCTTTGAGAAATTAATCCATATACCACTTCAGCTGTTCCGCTTATAGGAGCTTAAAATGTCACTTTATGCAGCATAGGCAATCTGAGTGAATCACCTGTCCTGTCCTCCCCCTTCCTTTTGAGGGAGAAGGGAAAGGGGGATGTTATGCACCATATCATGAACTGTTAGCTGGAATCAGGAGTGGCTGGATGACAGCTGTGAGAAGACAGGCATATCAAACACTTGTCGAATCTTTGTTCTGCTCTTGCTCCATTCTGTGAGGTAGATTTCAAATAGCTGGTGATGGAAAAATTGTTTGTAGTATGAAACCTTGTTTGCCATTGTATTTGCCATTTGACTCTTCCATGGTAATCTATATTTTCTAACATTACACTCTAACAAAAATAGTGTATGTAGTTAAGAGCAAGACTTTGAATACAGAACTTTCTTGTGTGAAAGTGTTGTACTCCTTCACTTGGATCGTTGAAAACAGCTGATTTCTGCTTGCCTCTGAGAAAACACGCTTCCATGGAAGATGCTATTTCTGTGTGCTACTTCCCTCTACTGGGTGGAATGGGAACAGTTATGGCCGATGAATGGATCCAACTTCATAGGCTAACATCTTGCTGTAAGACTTTCATTGTGATTTGTATATAGGGTTTTAAAGTGCTTTGTGAATAGAATGGGGGTTTAGTGGTTACCCACAGTTCACTGTAGCATTAAAATGCTCTGATAGGCATGCTAATGTTGCAGTCTTGTTTTCCAACTTAAGCATCTCTTAAGTATCACTAACATAGAAACACTGTCATAACAAAGGTTTTTTGCTTTGCTGTTGGGAGTGGCAGGAGGGAGCCTTGCCTAATACTGTCACTGCTCTGAACATGAGGGATTTCTATATTTTGAAAACATAAAGGATGGTTATCAGCGTGCATAATTTGTTTTCCCCTTCTGGGGGTTGAGGTGTGCTGGTGCTGCAGTTCTCTAGTGCATTGACTATTAAATGATCCACTTAAGAGAATGTGGTGTTTGTGTATGCAGGAAAAGTCTTCACCTGAAACTTGCCATAGATGACATCTCCAATCTGCAAGTGTTGGCAGATGGCTTCCGCTCTTAAGAGGAGCTGATGTGGACACTCTTCCTAGTATTGTATTGCAAAGAAAACAATGACACTTCCATCTAACTGAGACTATGATTTGGAGCTTACTGGGAAGGATTGCTCTTCCTCTGTGGAGAAACTATTGTGAAATCTTTGCCTATTGCTACTGCCTCTAACCATCTCCTTTATAGTTAAGCTGTTGGATTTTTTCACATCCTGGCTCTATTTTCTCTTTAATTCTTCATTAGATAGTGGTACAAATATTTTTTTTTCTTCTAGGTACTGCATTTCTACTGTGATACTTGCTCTGTCCCCATATGTCGGGAATGTACCATGGGACGACACGTGGGTCACAGCTTTATCTACCTCCAAGATGCCCTACAGGATTCCAGGACTCTCACCATTCAGCTCCTGGCAGATGCTCAGCAAGGACGACAGGCTATTCAAGTAAGATACTCCCAACTTGAGTATTTTATTTCCCCCTCCTTCTTTCCCCCACAGCTTGTTACAGGGCAAAGTGTCAAGGCAAAAAACTCTGCTTCTGCTGTCAGTCTTCTCAGCCCTTCTGTTCTCTCAGATCTCTGACAGAAGTGGCTGTGGAGCTGAAAACAAAGTGCTGTTATGAGTTTTGCATTCTTGCAGCATAATCTTGCCATGTAAATAACAATAGATATGAAGCTCTGTACAAATGCACTTGAGCGTGAAGAATTTTGAAGAAAGTTCTGATCTTGTATAGCAGTGCCAAGCCTGGTTTTGTTTTTACAAGTGAGACTTACTTCAGCTGTCTTTCATGCCTGTACAGCATCTAGCATTGTAACTACCTATGGCTCTGGTTATGTCTTCAGTGTTGCCACCAAATATAAAATACTAATCAGCTGTTGGATTAGTGTGAAATGTCTAACCTGCATGCGCAGAGGATCTGGAGCTATCCCCAGACAAGGATTACTCTGCACACACAGATCCGTGTTTTAACTGCCTGTTATTGCATTCTACTTCAGCTGTGGTTTATAATGCAAATATAAATACCTGGCAAGAAATGGAAGGTTAGCACAGTACTTCAGACTACAAAAGGAATTTACATAGAGAGTTAACGTGCATGAATATGTAGATAGTTACTTTTGCTGAGTAATACTGGTAGTAACTATTATATGGTATTAGTAGTTTTGCCTGTATAAAGAGACTTTGGATGGGGAAAGCATAGTGGGAAGCTTCACTCCACACTACTACCTTCTAAGTTTTTTGGCCTCACATGCTCTAGATTTGAGCGGCATATTCTGAAACTCAATACTTCTATGTGATTTAACTAACAAGATTTTTTTGAGTAAACATTGGTAGAATGCCATGTATAGGAAGTAAACTTACTTTCTGAATTGGGTGTACTTTCCTGGCATGTACATGGTACAAACAATAATAATTAAAAAAAACCCCAAACAAACCCATTGTCCACCCATCATTGCTTGTTTCTAGGAGATGAGGAAGTAAGTTTGTTCAGTGGAACGAGAGCAGCTAACTTTTCTCTTCTTAAGTCTTTGCACCTGTGGAATGGAATAAGTATTAGGATGGCATAGATAGTAAACTGTTGTTGATGTCTCCCTTTAGTTTGTGATGGTAACTTGTTACAACAGAACACCAAACACCAAGTTTTTGGAGCTGGGTTTCAAACTGCATCTTAGGACAGAGTCCTGCAAACCATAGCTTCTTCCAAGATTTGTTTTAAATTGGATCATAAGGCTCTTCAGCAGTATCCATACTGAAATATTTCACATGTCCCCAAAATGAGCAAGAAGGAAGGGATTATACTAGTTTAAAGAACCTCACTGGTGCAGCGTTCTGAATTTCTCCAGGCTGTCCTAGACAAGGGCTTGTCTGTTAGTAATTAAATTACTGCTTTTGACCTCCAGGGCTCTTAATCATCTAACTGGTGCAGATAAATCATCTAAGGAGGGACTGTCTGTTAGAGTAGAAACTAGCTGAATGTCATTGAGTACCACCCTGCCACTATTGCATGAATGCTTTTGTTCCTGCTTGCTTCCTACTGGGCTTACTTTACTCATTCCTCCCCCATTTTCTTTTGGCTTTTATGTTGGAGGCTCCTGCCGTTGTGGTGAGCTGACTACTTTATGATGGTACAGGTAAAAGGTGGGTGGTACTGACTATGCTCATGTAACTCAAGCAGGTTAACTGAACTTAGTTTGTGCAGTTTTGCCCTGGTTTAGCTAGAGCCCATCCAGGTTAAGAGGCTATCTTGCAAGTGTTATCTGGGCAGCTTGTGTAAAGATTCTGTAAAATGAACCATGCTTTTCAAGAACTGAGTTGTTTTATTAGTTTAGTGGGCTTTTTATTCTGAACTACTGTACAGCAAAAGGGTAGTGAGGGAGCAGATCAGTGATAAAGCTGAGGAGGTAGTAATCTGTGTGTGCATATGAAGGAATGGGCAGACTGTACCATTCAAGACAGCTACTTACCTAAGCAACATCAGCAACAACTAGAAGAGCATGTGATGCAGTTAAAAGCAGAGGAGCCTGACTCAAAGGTTGATGCAGGGAGCCTGCTGTGTAAGAAAATTTCCATGGAGCAGAGCTTTCCTTGTTCTTGGGATGATAGGGCTGTGAAGCTATGTATTTATCCTAGGGAGGAGACAGCATGTCAGCATGAATTTAAAACAAACTTTAAAGTAATTAGAGTCTAAATTAAAAGAAATTGGCTTGAGTGCTTTTCTTAAAGTTTGGAAGCAATCAACAGCGAATTAAATGCCAGTACAAGCCGCAATATGAGGAATATAGACTAGAGCTCATATAGATACTGCTGTACTAGTAAGTCTTTCTTAACAGACTCTGAAAGTGATAGCTCTCTGACACAAGATGTTGAGGATGGATGAGGAGGGGTAGTTGAGAGTAAAGGGGAAAATGTGGAATTTGAAGGGCTTTGCAAGAGAGGAAATTGAGCCATGAGTCAACTGGCTGGAGAGTATCTGGTTAACCAAAGATGAAGGCTTTTAGGAAGAAATGTTTATTTAAACTCTTCCTGCGGCTTTGGAGGAAAGATTGTTTTTCAGACTTTAAAAAAAATAAATGCTGTGAATTCGGACACATTTCAGCCTCTTCATCCACTGAAGTCTGATGTAGTCTGTCACTCCTGGACAGTCCAAACCTCACTTTTCAAAGGAGTTGAAGTCCTCTGTAAGAAATAGTAAGACTGGCAGAAAGAGGCTTGCTTTTTTCCTCAGTGAAGTTCTGCAGCAATGGAAGGCTTCCCTTGCTTTCCTGTGCTGGTCCTGGCCTGGATCATGCGTTTCTAAGGCTGTCCCTAATATCAGTACTTGTGCTTGTGTGCCTGAGCGGTGAGCTGATCCAGCTGAAAGGGTAACCTTTCTATGGGATTACTTTTTGGCTTGGTCAGCCCCCTGGCTGGTTCACTGCAGTGCTACAAGGACTGTTGATGGTGCTAGGGAATGGAGCAGAAACACCCAACTCTGTTGCTTGTAGGACCTCTTTCTTGTCTCGGTGGAAAGCTATCGTCCTTGCTGGGATACTTTCCTAGCCTTTTCGGAGACTTGAATTGATTCACAGGATGATATGAGAGCCAAAGCTGACAATTAGATTAATGGGGTGGGGGGAAGCAGGACTGCTGCCTTCCTGTACAGGGAGCTTGTCCTGCTGCCTTGTTTTACCTCATGAATGTGAACACTTAGCTGTCGTCTTTCAGAATTTTTTCCAAGGACTGGGCCACAAACTGAATGTAAATCTGTTACGATGAAAGATGGATGGCTTCTTCAAAATGTCATGTTCTTAAAATACATCTATACATGTGTAATTGTATATATGTATGTATGTGTGTGTAATCTAATGCACTTGGGTAACAGTAAAGCATTGAGTGCTCGTTCCCATTTAGGGTCAATTTCCGGGTGAACATGCTAAAACACAATTTGATCTGTTCTTGTCAGTTGTCTTAAAAGTGGTTTTATTGGAAAACAAATAAATTATTTCCTAGCTGAAGCCATAGCTGGTTTTGATGGGATCTTTGACAGTGCAGGTTTCCACATTTAAATTAATGCAGTGAGACTGGTCATGTGCAGAACAGAGAGCGCCACTCCCTTATCTACCAGCATGTGAAAGGCTTAGGCCTTGGTGGTAAGGGGGGTCAGCCATTAAGGCAATGCCTCTTCTCTCCCAAATTGTGGGTGAGGTCATATGAAGTAGATTAACACCTTTATTCTAGGGAAGGCAGGGAGGCAAGTACTGTAAGAAACTTGGCCAGCCAGGGGAGAAAGCTGATCCGTTGCCTTGAGCCTCTGCCCCTTCAGTGGAAGCTTCCCTGTGGGTTACCATATGGATCCGTGCTGCTGGGAGGTCGATACCTGAGAAGGATGGCACTGCTGTGCTCCAAGGGATCGTTCTGGGCTTGTCACATCAAGTTAGCTCAGGCACCCTTGTGTGGGGCTTTGAAGTCAGTCTTGCAGGTTTGAGAATCTGAAATGAAGCTTTGTAAACAAAATGGAGTCAACTGTGCTTTTCTAAATCTAGGATTTATATCAACATAAGTGGAATTTCTTTATATTTCTAGTTATTGTTTTGTGTTGTGTTTTAGTGAGTTCCTTAGTATAACATATGAGCAGATGGTTATCGGGGAAGAAGATGGATTTGATGTGTCACTGTCCAAACTACTGTTCTGCCTAAAACTTAGGCAAAAAGTCTGTTCTTGCAGTACAAATCAAAGTGACTGTTTGTTGGTTTCTGACATGAGTTAACCTGGCCTCTAGCCCTCCCTCTATCAAAGCTTCTTTTAAAATTCTCCTTATGTGAGAATTTTTCTTTAAGTCAGGATATTTTGATGTTTTACAGTTTTTAGGCTGAAACCTTTATATTGGTCCAACTACTGTGATTTGTGCTATAGCTGCACCAGTATTACTGGAAAGCCACTGCTAAGCCTATTAATCCTAGTATTTTTACTGCAGCTATACTTTGTATAGGATCTTCCAATTATTTTTTCTAGTATAAGAACATTAGGAAGTTGATATCAAGTTCTTGATGCTGGAGAAAGCTGGCTGCTATGTCCTAGTTGTTTTATCCTGCTCTGAAACAGTGATAAGTAATTGGAAAAGTTCTGTGAAACAAGCCCTCTGTACCTTTTTGTTACCATAAGGAGCTGAAAACAAACTATTTATGGATGGAACACTTTCCATTTGGTGGAAGAAGGCTAACTTGAGATATACAGAAAGGTTTCCTTAAGTTTTTTGTATTTAATGTGCTTTTAAAAGCTAGAGAGGGATTTGCCAGAGAATATGCATCTCAAAGCTTTTTCTCTTCTAATTAGGATTAATTTCCTCTTAAATTCCTTAGTGTTTAAAGTGTAAATCCTCCATATTGAGGTAGGGCAGTGTGTATTTAAGGTTCTTCAGGTATTACCTGTGGTCCATTCATCCCTGAAATACTGAAGGATTCCTCTGGAGAAAATAAAGTTTGCTTTCAAGTTTGAATTTTCTCTCCAGAGGTTTGCACCTTCACTGGAAAACTTAAACTAGCAAACTTAAATATTGGAATTAATGCCTGAAAAATTATACCTCCCCTCTTTGGATGGATGGATTTAAAAATCCAAATGCTTATGCAAGCTAGCATTGATGAGTTGCAATACAGTCGCCATAAGCAGCCTTTACATATCTCATGGTGCTACAACAGTGGCATGTTGTGCTGCAGTTTGGTCAAATGGCTAATTTTCTGAACTGAATTGATGTAACCTAACATGGCTCAGCATCTGGATTAACAGGCTCTACTGTTTCAGAGACCTAAGTTAGCCTCTTTAAGCAACTGTATGCTGTGTGGACATAACTGGACACATTGATTTAATTTGGGTATTGGACTGTGGAAACCATGCAGTGAGGGCATCAGCACCTTTACGTACTACCTCTGCAGTTCTTGTTTGTAGTCCGTCAGAACACATGCTCTGTAATGTTTGTTTTGTTGTTGTTTTTTTTTTTCTTCTCCTGGAGTGTTATATGCTTCTGATCATAATTTTTTGTATAGAAAAGCAGCACTAGTGAAAACTTGGAGTAATGATATTTCTAGAACATTACATTTAAATATTCCTATGGAATATTTAAGTTATGATTAAATTGTAGAAAGATTTTTGTTAACTTGAGGCTACAGTTCCTAATGTCCAATAGAAGACTGGAAATGTGAAAAATGGCCGAAAATTGCTATTCTACAAAGTGGCAAATCCTGATGTGGGCCTTTCTGTAGTCAGCCCAGATATCCAGAAGTGCTGCAGGTTCTATGGTACCACTTTGCTACTTCTGGCTCTTGCAGTTCGTTTCTTGAAAGCTTTGTGTGTAGCATCATTTGCCATGTCAGAGCCACTGTAGCAAGCTCATTACTAGTGTGTGTGTGTGTGTGTCCCCGTGATTAAATGTAGCTAAAGGGGCACTTACAGAGGTGCCCACGTAAAGGAGGCTTGCAAAGGACTCCTGGGGGCCAATATGACTTTGCTCTTCACCTGTTACTCAAAACTGGCTGAAGCATGTAGGAACTGGCCAGGCATGCCAGGTCTGCTGTCTTGCCCTGGAAAGGACTGTTTGATTTAACATTTTGTATGTAGGCACTGGCACTTGAGCATGTTGTATGTAGGCACTGACACCGTGGGTGCCAGTGACGCTTTACGTAAGGGTGTGTTTATGCAGAGCTAGGTCTAATAAGATGCAAGATGCTGTATGAATTATAGGAATAGCTACCTTGAGGTGTTAACAAAGTAGCCTTTTCTGCTTGTACAAAATGTCCAGAGAATAAAAACTTTGATACCTGCACATTTAATAATCCTCATTAAATGCTTTGAAATCTGAAAGTACAGGTAGTACTGCATGCCATTGTCCTCTTCTGCTAAAGTGTGTGTTTTGAATATGTTTTGCTGCTATTTGGGTAGGTTTATAGAGAAGAGCAAGAAATTCTGAAATGTGCTGGTAGCAATAGCTAGTGATGGATGTCTGCATTGCTTTCCTTCATGAAAACATGCTTGTCTGCCCCACTGGAAGCAATATGTGCAAGGTTTCCTTTGTTGCGGCCCCCTGGAACATATCACCTGCACAAACACTGTTACTTAAATTTTACTCTGACAAATTAGAAATACCAGTTTCAACCCTGAAGTTTTCAAGATACATTGCAAAGTCTTTTTTCTTTTCTTTTTTTTTTTTTTTTTTTTTTTTTAAAACACAAGGCACTGGTGATATCTTTAATAGAATGGGGAGTGGTATTGGCCATCTTGGGGCCCCTGAGAAGGTCATAAGTGAATAGGTACAGCTGCAAATAGGTGATTTACTGTATCGGCCAACAGCAGGAAACAAAGTAGTTGTTCTCAAATTCAGTAACCTAACATGATTCTTTGCTAAACACAGGCTTTGTCTTCTGTTTCTCCAACATGTGAACTAGCTGACCATCTCATTCACTAGCACTGGAGTAAGTATGACATACTGTGAGGGGAGTGCATCATAACAGCTGCTTTTCTTTAAAAGGATTTGTTGTTAAAATGGTTGTGTGGTGTCTGACCAGAACAAGAAATGCTGCTGCTTAACATGTTTCCTAAAAAGTTGACCTCTCTGAGACAAGTTCTGCACAGGAAATGCTTGCAGAACAGCAGGAGAGAGTTATGACAGAGCTGTTATATCTTACAGTAATCAAAGAGAATAAGGGATTTCCATGTAAAGAAGGCTCCCGAAAGTTGTACTTCAAGCTCTTTGCTTTTGCTTCAGATAGATAACTTGCCTATTGCTGTCGCCCCCCACTCCCACCACCGCTGTCTGCTGCTGTGTTTGATGCTCGTTAGCCTTCCTAGGATGCTCTAGCCTGTTATGGCAGAGTGCAGGATCATGTGAATTTTACCAAAACTTTACCAATACCCTGGACAATATTACAGCCTTAGTGTTTTGGGCATCTTTCACTCATCTGAGCTGTTCAGACTCCAGCAAGTAAAAATAAATCCAGATAATGACATGGGTTGTTGGGCTATTGAATATAGTTATTTGCCCTACCATAACTGGTTCCTACAGACAAAAGATCACAGCATCCACAGGGAGTTAATACCTCTCCTGCTATGATGGAGTTCTTGGAAGATGGACTCTGGTTTTAGTGAAGAATTGTGAGGGAAGTTGAGATTGCTCTTAGCTATAAGGTATGAGGAGAGCATACACACAGATCACAGTTCTAATGGGTACTGTTGTACAAAAAGCTCAAACAAGTAAATCAAGACTTTCTTGCTTTCATAGACATGCTCGCTAGAATTGGAATAGGAGTGGATAGCATAGTTACCCTAACACTTCTCAGGGAGATACCTGTTTCTTTTTGAAGAGAAGGAGGGTGTTTTGCTGTACTTGACCAGAATCCAGGTCTCTTTTGGTAAGAAATACATACATTTTCCATGCAGTAGAAGCTGGTTCTGTATGTGAATGGCAAAGTAGAGATGATAGCGGCACAGTACTCTTACATGTGGACTCTTCCAGCTAGGACTGAGACTTACTGGCTTTTATGAAGCCCTAATCTGTGACCAGTTGTGACTTCATGTCTGCTTTGCTAATTGTTGTAATGAGTTTTTCACTTTCTGTCAACTTGAAGTGTTAAGTCAACTTTGTCTGCCAGAAGCTTTGTGTGAAGGCAGGTCAGGTCTGCCTCCAGTGGGACTGGGATATTTAGGCTGTCCATGAGTTTGAAGACATTCTCTGTTTAAAATGTAGCAAAGGTGACTAACCTGGGAGTTGCATGAGGGAGGAACAGAGCTGGAAGGCATGCTCCTCTTGACAGCCCCTCTGCAGCACAGGGCTCAGTAAGTACACTCCTATTTTCCTCTGCCAGTTTGCAAGAAGCTTATTTGGATTAAAGATCAGAAACATTGCCTTGTCTTTTCTCAGCATTGTCTTCATCTTGTCTCCAGAGACTAATCACCCAATCAAGTTAGGAGTCTTCCTTTTCCTTTCCGTTCTCTACTCCTGTGTGACCTGGAAGGATACATCCAATTCAAATTATTTGTCTTAAAATAACTACCTGGAATGAAAATGTCCAAGTTACAGTACACTTCAGTTTTTATGTTTTAATATTGACATTGTTGGCATAAACTAGATGCTGTTGAACTTGCCAGATCACACTTTGAAGGTATTAACAACTAATTCCATGAAAGATAACAAAATGCCCTGTCTGACTTTCTAGACGAAGCTGGATCACATTGGGTAGTTCATAGATTGTTCCATCAGGTGGTTCTTAGATTGGTAAGCCTTTAAATTACATTTTTGCCCACTTTATCAAGCCTGCATTTCTGAAGATAAAAGGTGTTTTCTGCCAGAGCATTCCCTGGCTACCTAGCCTGAAACAGCTCGAGTTCTGAAATTGACCAGTTCCTTAGACCAGAGTGAGGGAAAGGTGTTGTAAAGTCTATCTAAAATGCTGTATTTAAAAACAAATACCCATGGCTATTTCCATGGCTTTCAGTATGTGATGTGGAAAATTAAGGTGAGTTAAGTTCTCGGCAGTCAAACTTGTCAAGCTGCTACAGTCAGTGTAGGGTGTTGGTAGGGGTTTAGATGTCTTGTGTGTTGCTTAATATTAAAATTCTAGAAATAAAATACTATGATATGCCAAAATTACAAAAAGAGAAAAAAGTAAATGCTTGATGGTACACTCACAGAATCACAGGATGGTTGAGGTTGCAAGGGACCTCTGGAGGTCTTGTCCAGCCTCCCAGCATGAGCAAGGACACCCAGAGCCAGTTGCCCAGGACCATGTCCAGATAGCTTTTGAGTATCTCCAAGGAGGGAGACTCCACAATCTCTCTGGGAAACCTGTGCCCAGTGCTCAGTCACCCTCACAGTGAAAAAAGTGTTTTCCTCATGTTCAGAGGGAACCTCCTGTGTTTCGGTGTGTGCTCATTGCCTCTGGGCCTCTCACTGGGCACCACTGGAAAGAATTTGGCTCCGTTTGTCCTCTTTGCACCCTCCCTTCAGGCGTTTGTACACATTGGTAAGATCCCTCCAGCTCTTTCTCTTTTCTAGGCTAAATACCTTCACAAACCATCATTTTATTCTAGAATTTTGTAACTAATAAACTAGTATGTTTCCAAACTCTTAGAGGCTCACAACCTCATCTGCATGTTAATGCTAGTTCACTATATGACAAAGGTGTTGAAAAGATTCAGTTAACTGATGCTATTGAACCCATTAGGAACTGTGATCCTTCAGATTTGCCTGCTCTTTGTCCTGTTTGGTTTTATGCCCTTTTCTGAAATATTTTGTGAAACTGGGAGAACTTCGGGAAGTATTTTTTCAAGGAAACGATTTTTTTTTTCTTCAAGGGGAGAAGAGACATGTTCCTGCCAGTTGTGTTCTGCGTATTTGCAGAATACTACTACAGAATGTTTTAAAAATACTAATATTACAGGGTTATATTAGAATTTGGTCTCTATCCAAGGTGTGAATAACTTTATGAATGCCTTTTAATGTTAACCATCTAATATTTGTTTTTTTCTTTTAAAATTGATTAATTCACATTCTGTTAGGGGTATTTATCTGTGCAGCTCAGATGCATAGATAAAACAGTCCATTCCCTGCAGTGTCATTTCTTACTAGAAGCAGAATCACTGCAACAGTCTGAACCATTCTGAGGGACAAGACAAACTGAGTTGTCTGTATGTAGGAAATCATGAGTATGAATTTCTGTACAAGTCTTTTGTTTGAGTTCATACTAGCAGCTTGCTGGAATTGCATGGGGAATTTAGTCCTGTGCTGGTGGTGCATGGTACAATGAAGGTGTAAACTCCATGTAATAGATATATTAAAAAAAATTGTCAGTTTTCAGGCTCTGATGTATGAAATGGGCGAAGGCCTGGTAAAAACCCAAGAGTTGTCACTTTATGCCTTCACCTGAAAGCATAGTCAAATATAAGCAGCAGTCCTGATGCATTTCCGATTGGTTTGGTTGAGCTGTAAGTGTGTTGTCTTTTTTTTTCTCCCCAGCTGAGTATTGAACAGGCCCAGGCTGTGGCAGAGCAGGTTGAGATGAAAGCTAAGGTGGTACAGTCTGAAGTCAAAGCAGTGACTACTAGACATAAGAAGGCCTTGGAAGAGCGGGAGTGTGAGCTGCTCTGGAAGGTATGCACCTTATATTGGGTGGTTTCAACTGCTGACAAGTGTCTTTTTTACACTGAGAAGATGCTTTTTAACTAGTACATGGCCAGATTCTGATATCCTCCCAAGGAACGCTAAATTCAAACACTAGAGTTTACTGCAAACTCATTTTTTTCTGTAGGTAGCAGGATGCTGGACTCTGGCCCTAGTTGGTTTTGCTCTGAAGGTGTCTTAATCTGAGAAACTGGTTGGGTTTTTGTAGGGACTACTGTATCCTCAGGCAAGCTCAGCCCCACAGGTAGGGTAGGCACTCCCCCTGCTGGCTCAGCAGCTGTGCCTCGCATCTCAGTACTGACCGGAGAGGGGATCAGATCACCTTTAAACACCTTGTTTAAAGAACACCTTTAAAACCTTTTTAATATGTTGCTGTAGAATTAGGTATGTACTATACAGGTTTTCTTACGTGATCCACTTCTCAAACAAAGGAGGGGAGCAAAGCTGTATAGGCCATGTGCTTTTTTAGAAAGACTAGTAGAAATCCTGCAATACTAACTTTCATTGTCCCCACACCTAAAAGCTTACTTTACTCTCAATCAAGGTAGTGTCCCACTGATTTTTTTTTTGACTAGTAGAAGAAAAGAATTATCTCCAGCAAGAGTATCTGCACAGTCCCAAACTCCTCCAGCCACGATGCACGCGTGGTATTTCGAGAGCAGGAAAGGATGTAACAGCAAAGTCTCTTATTCTGGAAAGGTAACTTAGTGTCATGGCTCTCCTCTGCTTGTTTAGCACAGATGAGTTTGGATTGGCCCTTTGGGTCCCACTTGTACAATTGAACAGAAACCCTCTCTTTGCTGTTGGATTAGGTCTTTTAGATCAGTAAGTCAAACTTGTCCTGTGATCACATGATAGCTAGTACTGGTATGGGGAGAAAAAATGTGCCGTCAAGATAGGAAAAGTTTAAGATTACATTGTGATTGCTTCTACAGTATGCTTTTTGCACCAGATAAAGTGTAGCAGGAAACCATGTGCTGTGTGGCCACTGCCTATGCTAGCAGAACCAGGCAGGATGGCGTGTATATGTGGTTGGTGAGGAACTTGCTGCCAAGAAGCAGTGCCATCTTGCTGAAGTACTCCTTCCCTGCCTCTCCTCCATCAATGTTGTTTGGAACAGTAATTTTCTGGTTTAATATCTGTTGCCAGCAAAATGACCACTCTGGAAAGAGTTTATTGTATGGAACTACTCTAGCTACAGTGAGACTAATACTCCACTAAGAGAAGTTTGTTTTTCTGTAGTTCTATAAATGTCAGTGGCAAGATTATAAATGCACTTTATATAGTTACTGTACTTCTAATGCTGCTTTTTCTGAGGTATTTGGATTGAGGGAGATGAGTTCGCATTCCACTGTTAGCCTTCACCAAGAAGCTTGGCAGCCTTCTCTTTTGAGGTATTCCTAGTACAGGAGAAGACAGACCTGCCCCTAAGCTATTTGTATCCCAAGAGGCTGCATAAATGTACTTTATTGGAATGTCTGCACTGAGAGCAAGTTCTCTTCAGGTTATAAAACATTATTTTAAGAAGTAAACTTGGTGGTGGTAAGTCATTCTAGCAAAAAGAGGTGAATGCATTAATCCCTCATGTGAAATGTGTTAGTGAATAACAATTTTGGGTACCAAAGCTGAGGCCAAGGATTAAGATGAGACCTAAGATTAGTAATCTCCTTTGGAAATCTATTGGAGGAAGCATCTCTGACTTTTTAAAGTCTGATAAAACCTGCATGCCTTAACTTTAAATGAAATGGCATGTTTGTACATCTGTTAATCTAGTCAGTGTATAACCAAGGAATCTTCAGACAGTGAGTTGTTCCTCATTAAAATACATTGCTGGCATTGTTCTGCAGCCAAGTAGTTATTCAGACTTAAGGAAGTGCATTTTTACAACAATAAAACAATTGCAATTTTAATTAGTTTTACAAGGCAGGTGTGTTTGCCAGATGTTTTAAAGTGATTTTTCACAAGTAAAGATAACACACACACACAAAATTATATAAAATAGTTACAAACAAATGACTTTTGCTTGGGCTTCAGTCCCCTGAGCAGGGACTGGCAGCAACCTTTTGTGTCATTTGAAGTGACATTACAAAGCATCCTGTTGCAAAGCACTATCTTGGCATGACTGCCAGTATTTGCAAGAAAATATTAAAATAATTGGACCCTAAAAATCCCTGGAGATAGGTGTCTGGTATTATCCAGTCATGTAAAAACAGTTCTGACAGGCAGGGGAATGACAAGTCCATGTGCATTAGCTGATGCTGACTCCTAGCCTCAGCTTTGAGTGACAACAGCCTGCCTTCTGAAATCGGTCTTAATTCGGGCTAGAGCAGCCTCAGCCTCTGCTCTTTCTTGAGAGCCTGCAGTAACCTCTGTCCTCCCTGGAGTCTAAAAACCTCAGATGATCTGTCAAGTACCTTGCAACTAGAAAATAGAATAGTATTTGAGGAAGCAAATTATTATTAGTAAGCAAATGGCACTCTGATGCAGCAGGTCTGCAGAGTAAGAATGTATGATTTTGGCTGGAGGATGGGAGAGAGTAATAATCCTGAATTTGGATAAATAATTGCTTTTTCTCGTTTCTGCTTCTCTACATCACAGCTTTGAGGCTTGCTCTGCAGTTCTGTGTCAACATGCTGCAACAGCTGCACAACTGGTTTTCATGTAGAAGAGTGACATTAGGAAACATTTGTGTTGCAGGTTGTCTTTTCTGATGTAAGTGTGCTTTTCTCTCTCCCCTGTTCCTCCCTTAGGTGGAAAAGATTCGTCAAGTCAAGGCTAAGTCACTCTACTTGCAGGTTGAAAAGTTACGTCAGAACCTAAATAAGCTGGACAACACCATTAGTGCTGTTCAGCAGGTCCTGGAGGAGGGTCGTACCATGGATATTCTTCTGGCTCGGGACCGCATGCTGGCTCAGGTGCAGGAGCTGAAGAATGTGAGAGGCTTTCTCCAGCCTCAGGAAGATGACAGGATCATGTTCACTCCCCCTGACCAGGCATTGTATATGGCCATTAAATCCATGGGCTTTGTCAGCAGTGGGGCTTTTGCCCCTCTGACCAAAGCCACTGGGGAAGGCCTCAAGCGTGCACTGCAGGGCAAAGTGGCCTCTTTCACAGTGATAGGCTATGACCATGATGGTGAGCCTCGCCTTTCCGGAGGGGACATGATCTCTGCAGTGGTGATGGGCCCAGATGGAAACCTTTTTGGAGCAGATGTCAGTGATCAGCAGAACGGGACCTACCTGGTCAGCTACCGTCCACAGCTAGAGGGAGAGCACCTGGTATCCGTGATGATGTGTAACCAACACATTGAGAACAGCCCCTTCAAAGTTGTGGTGAAATCTGGGCGCAGCTACATAGGCATTGGGCTGCCAGGGCTCTCCTTCGGCAGTGAGGGAGACAGTGACGGCAAACTCTGCCGTCCCTGGGGGGTTAGTGTAGACAAAGAAGGCTACATCATTGTGGCTGACCGCAGTAATAACCGCATCCAGGTGTTCAAACCGTGCGGGACCTTCCATCACAAGTTTGGCACCCTGGGCTCCCGGCCGGGCCAGTTCGATCGCCCCGCTGGTGTGGCCTGCGACATCTCGCGTAGGATTGTTGTGGCTGACAAGGACAATCATCGCATCCAGATCTTCACATTCGAGGGGCAGTTCATTCTGAAGTTTGGGGAGAAAGGAACAAAGAATGGGCAATTCAATTACCCATGGGATGTGGCCGTCAATGCAGAGGGCAAGATCCTGGTCTCTGACACAAGGAACCATCGTGTTCAGCTGTTTGGGCCTGACGGCGTGTTTCTCAACAAGTATGGCTTTGAAGGGGCACTCTGGAAGCACTTTGATTCCCCCAGAGGTGTGACTTTCAATCACGAGGGCCACTTGGTAGTGACAGACTTCAACAACCATCGCCTTCTGGTCATCCATCCAGATTGCCAGTCAGCACGCTTTCTGGGCTCGGAGGGCACCGGGAACGGCCAGTTCCTGCGCCCACAGGGAGTGGCGGTGGATCAAGAGGGGCGCATCATCGTGGCCGATTCCAGGAACCACCGGGTGCAGATATTTGAGTCAAATGGTAGCTTTTTATGCAAGTTTGGCACTCAGGGAAGCGGCTTTGGTCAGATGGACCGTCCTTCAGGTATAGCCATCACCCCTGATGGCATGATTGTTGTGGTCGACTTTGGAAACAATCGAATTCTCGTCTTCTAATCTGTGTTTGAATTAGGAAGAAACTGTCTCAGGGAAATTCTTCTAAGAGAAAATGAAAAAATACAACGTTAATTCAAACCTACCTCATCTTTAATTTTTTTACAGATGAATGTACTTAATCTTTTCTGCAGGGAGTGAGCCTGTAAAGTTAAATTCTATCTACCTCATTGTCCTCCCTTTCTTCCCTGGTTTCTCGCCCCTTCCCCATCCCCACACACTCACAGTTCAGAACATTTTACCTCTCCCCCCGATGGGGTTTCATGCACAAACAAGTGTTGCTGTGCACATTAGGTGGTTTGTGTGGCGAGTTCTGTAGACTAAGCCAAAAAAGGCTCTATGTAACTTTTTAAATGGAGAAAATGGTAGTAGGTGTTTGTAGAGCATTTGTGTTCTTGACAAATGAACAAATGTACTGCAGTTCTGTGGGTGGGGACATGGGAGGGGAAACTTTTGTTTTTTGAATTGCTGCTGCAGCAGAGAACTTTTTCCTGTTCTCCTTTTTATACCTCAGTGTGTTTGATTTACTGGTGAGCACAGCGTCTTGTTCCCAGATGACTTTGAACATTTTGTGAAAGTGAGTGGGATTCACTTGCCGGGAAGAACAAGTTTGCATCTTTTTGGCATTTCTGTGTAATTTTTTTCTGAAACACAGTAATCCAACAGCACAAAGTGAAGCTGATGAAAATGCACAAAAATTGTTTAAGTTTAAACCAAATTGTTCATTTTAGTGGCTTAATGCAGTTGTTTGTAAAGTTTAGGTAGAAAGCAAGGCTTCCTTTAATGTATCCTGTCATTGAGTATTTCTTTTTACCCTTTTTACCTGAAAGCTAAATTAGTTTTAAAAAGTTACTGTTTCTTTTATCAATGCACCTCATCTGGATAACAGAGATTATAAGGAGCATTGAAACAGGGAAAATCAAACCCTTTTGATTTACTTTCTTGTGAAATGACTAGCTTTTTTTGCCCCTCCCCATAAAGAGACTTTAAGGGAATAACGATTGATGGATTTGTTAGACCAGAAGTGGTACCTTTTTCCAAAAGTAAGAAATAAGCACAGCTTTGGAGATTCAGGGTGTGTTTTAGAGAAGTCAACAGTTTTTTGTGTTTAAAGAGGATTGCAATAACTCTATCGGTAATAAAATTTATTTTTTTTTTCATCTTCTGGCTTCCCCAAAGAGCTGGACTGAAAAATTCAGGAAGATCTACTCTAGTTTTTAGGGTGGGGTGGGCCTGTAGCTCCATGTATCTCTTGCTACAGATCCAAGTGAAAAGCTACCAGTACCAGCATAAGGCAAACTGTGTCAAGATGAAACTTTGCTGCTTTTTTCAGGGCAGTACCAAAGAATTCTGTGTAAAATAAATGTATATGATCCTTAAAAGCTTGGAGTCAGGGGGAAGTTAGCCCTTTCAGGGATAAAAATAAACAGCTTTTCTGAGAAGCAGAAACTCATTGGGAGAATAGGTGTGGTATCTCTTTAGCAAAATGTGACTTTGAGTCACTGGAAGTATTTGGTCTTATTCTTTAATTTCTTGCATTCCAGTTTAGCTGTTAATGCAGATATGGTCTCTACAGAGCTGTTTCTTCACCCTCTGGATAGGGCATTTGGTGGCAAATAGGAATGGTTAAAGTAGGGAACGGAGTGCTTTTCTGTCTCTCTGCAATGGAAAAATTAATGTATCGGTCCTCTTAGGCTTGGAAATGCCATGGTATTTACCTTTCTGTTTGCAAGAGAAGATCTCTGAAACATAAACATGGTAGTTATCAGAAAGTCTGAAGAGCCTTAACCATCCTCCAAGGAAAGGGTTCATCTCTCTGCCAGCCACCATGCACAAAAGTGACCTGAGATTCAAAGGCTCTTCACAAGTTTGTGATAAATCACAAGGTGCACTTTCCTTCTTGCTGCTTTTCCCCTCCAAGGTGTGTTAACTTTCTGGGTTTTGTAGACATCCTGATGATGTGTGCAGGCAGATAGCTTCCGCTTTCGAGGAGGCTTAAACTGAAGGACCAGAAAGAGACAGATAGATTCATGAGATGGCAACACCTCTTTTGAAAGAAGGGTGAGAAAAAACCACCTAAATTAAATGGGATAAAATAACTGTGCTGCCTTTCAGCCAAAGCCTCAAGGAAGCAAACTCTTCAAAGCAGTATGTTTCAGTCAGGCTTAATTTTAGGATAGCATGGTTTAAAAATAGTCTTTAAAGGATAATCTTTTATACAGATGTCTGTCATTAAATTTCTGTGGCCACTCAAAATATAGGTATGAGAGAAAGCTAGTTTTCCTTCAGCTTTTTCAAGTTCTTGTGTACATGCCTCCCTTCACGGGGGTAGCCTACAGTTGTGACAGATGTCCATGTTTGTGTTGTATTATTCAGTCCAAGAATTATTTGCAACTTGGGCTGTGAAAACTAATAGCCTGCAAGATCTAGATACCAAAGAAAACTGGTTTAAAAAGCTTTAATGTTTGGTTTGCAGTGTCCTTGCATTTATCCTATCATGTCTTAATAAAAATGCCAGGTCTCTTACTACCTTGACCAGAGTGGCTGCTGACAGTATTGGAGTATGCTAGAAATGCTCTTGTGCTTTAATGCCTGTTGGGTTCCCCCACTCTCTGGGACTAGAAGGGAGTTGTTTTTCAGGCATTAAAAAAAAGTTAAGCATGCATTCAGGATTGTGTTGAACTGCAGAAACCTTTTTGCCCCTCTCCAGCCTGCACTGAATAGAAGGTGACAGACACTGAAGTTGCCCTTTGCTATTTTGTGTGGAGCCATTGCACAAAACCCCAGTTCAGAAAGAGGAATGACTTTAACTCTTTCTAAGTTGCTATTTAATTCAGTGGGATTTGCTTACAGACCAAACCTCAAGTGTTTGACCTCATGTGTTGGGGGGCTTTTTTTGTTTTAAAAACACTACTATTTAGCTACCCAAAATAATTCCTTATCTTTGTCATAGTGCTAAGCACACTTGGTCTCATTGAGAAGTCGTAGTGTAGCTTATAAAATGGAGTGGTTTATATGCAATGAAAGTAAGTAGTGGTAATATACAACGCCAACATCAGATACCCCATAGGGGCTTTTAAAAAAATAATACTTAAATGAGATTCAAACCTTGCTCTGTTTTCTCCATGCATATTCTCAGGCTATGCGTGTTCTCAGGTTAGTGCCCCAGTATCATAATATACATAGTGCAGAGAGAAAAAGCAAGGCTTTGAAGTTGGATTGCAAACTGAACAAGCATTCAGAGTAATCTTCTGAACTAGTGGAAATGGCCTGGAGAAGGGTGAGGTGAGCTTGTGCCTCTTTCTCTTAGCTCTGACATTGGGGAACAACAAATATGGGTGACAGACCTGTCTACTAGAACTCCCAAAGGAATTTCACTATGTCAGGTTAAACAAGTGGCTCGACAAAATGTTATCAGCAGTCAGTATGGCTGTTTTGTCTTCAGCCTGTGAAGCAATCTTGTCCTTTCTCAGAACTATTTAAGCAGGAACTTCAGTAGCAAACTGAAGCAGACTCAGTACTTGATAATGCAGGTCCTCCAGATAATTCACTCCTTTTTATTTAGTACCTTTTGAATATAATTTAAGGAAGCCCATAAACCTTAAACTTGCAGAGAAAGCAAGGGAAGGACGGCAACACCTGAAAACTAATACATATTGGGGCCACATGTAAGCAAGTTTGGGAGAAAGAAGAACAAGGCACTTGGATGTGGCATTGCCTTGGAATTGCAGTAAAATGGGCCCAGTTTGTTATGTTGCAGTTAAACCAAAATAAATTTCTGAAGAGAGCAGATTTATAGGCTTATCTTGCCATAACTTTGATAATAAGATTTCTTTGTTCAGTTCTGGTTTTAAAAAAAAAAATAAATGTGCCAGTGTTTTGTTGGGGTTTTCTTTTGTTCCTTTGTTTTTTGCAGTTTGTGGGGAATTTTTGGTTTTTTTTTTTTTGTTTGTTTTTTTTTAAAGGAGTGTAAGCCAAACGGTGCCAAAAGGTAATAGGATATTTAAAGATAGAGATATTTAGACAAACAGTTTGGAGCTGTATAAAAAATGAACACTGGTACTTGCGTTGGGCAAATGTTGTACCTTTGGTCTTTGAGTCCTTGGGAGTTTGAAACCCAGTTTGCTGTGGTACAAAATGCACAACTAGAGATGCCACTATCTTTTTCTTGAAGTTCTACCTCACTTTGCAGAAGTAAATCATCTACCTCAATTTAGCATCAGACATGTTTGAGAAATATTTGAGAATCTGCTTGGGGGAAGGATTCATCCTGCCTGTTGGACAAGCATTTTAATTGAAACAGAGATACTAAGTGTGTACAATGTGGTGACTTCTTGCTTTTGTTTGCTTTTGGTTTTTTGCTGTCTGCCCATGGAAATATTAAGCTGCCCTTGCTAGAGGATCTGTAAATAAAACCAAATGTTCAGGCAAACTGGACTGAGATACCTGAAACGCTTTTGAGTTTGTTCTGTTTTCACTACGAAGTATGGAAATGTAAACTTTTTTCAGTATTATGACACTACTAGCTGACATGACATACTTCATGTTCATTTGCAGTGTTCTTATGTCCGTAAGACCCTTAGGTCTTCTCTCTACAAGAGGAAAACTTTTACGCAAGCCTGCAAATATGTTCTGTTGGAAAGACTAATGTTACGATTGCTGTAAACACAACGTTATATCAAATGCTTGAAGGGAATAAGATCCTGATTTTTTTTTTTTTTGATTTGGTGATTGTATTAGTAGCTTTCTTGACTCAATGGGATTTTTTCCACCATGACAAAGCAACCAAGTTCCTATTCCTGGAGGGCAGTTTCAGTTCAGACATTCTCAGGAGAGGCAGTTTAAAATCAGTATGTTGGGGTTTTATGCAACTTTAATAGCGACATGCAACATGCCCCTTGTTTTACCTATGGAGTAAAGTTGCAGAAGCACATTTTCAGATTACTGTATTGAAAAATTCTTTTTTTATCCCCTGTTCATATTAGGGGGTGACAGAAGTGGGTACAGGAGACCCCTAATAATGACAGGCTGTGTTGGGTTTGGTAAATGTTATGGTGGAAAATGTACATTGATGTCTCTAAGTGATCTTACGGGTTAACAAGCCAGACTGGCATCTTTTTCCATCATTGTTTAACCAATAATGGTTCTAAAACTGCTTTGTGTACCTGCATGGTCTTAGACCTTCTATTAATGATTGTATCAACTTACAAACTCAGGTAGATAATTTTTTAAGCTCTTTTCATAGAGCCTTACTGACTGAATGTTAAGTGTCTGTGTAGTGATGTAGTTAAGTAACTTCCTTTTGAACTACCAGATTAGTTTAAAAAAAAGAAATTCCTTTTATAGGTTTGTAGAGTACTTTTCAGACAATGTAGTAGTTTTTCCTTCAGAGAGAGAGATGTCTGGTTCTGGGTTTTGTTTTTAGTTTCTTTTCTAAAATGACTAAAAAGTTTTTAACTAGTTTGTAAGGTGTGCTTATTCACCTGAGTTGGTGGGGGTTTCTTACTGTATGTGACTCTTGTTTGTACTGTGCATTACCTGTCATGTGCTCCTTGGTTCGTGCACAATTCATTGGAGTAGTGAGGGTGTTGAACACATGCCTGCAATTTAAGTCAAGTAGAAATTGGAAGCCTTGAACAAAATGGAGGTCATCCACATGAAACCAATGTCACAAACGTGCATTTTTCTCCCCTCATCTAATTGACTGTAGTTGTATTGCCCATCTTACAAAATTTCATTACCAGTGTGTAAGTAGAGTTGCCTTGGTGCAGGTTTGCATTGGGTTCCATAATGATTTTGTCGGTCCTTGGATGTTGGGCATCTTGAGTTGATTTGGCTTTGTAGTTTCCTCTCCTGTTGCAGTTGTTTCTTTTCTACTTTAGTGGTTAATCACGCTGCTCTCCTAATAATAATAGAAATGTCTCAGCAGGACAGACAGTGCTCTGCTTTTAATGAGTTGCTCAGAGCTTTTATATCTAATTATATCTATTATATCTTTTATATCTAATTGATAATGAGACAGGCTGTGACAAGAACTTCTGTGCTCCAAAAAAGGGCATCACATTTCTACTTGGACAAAATGTGACATAATTTTTAGATGTCAGATGTTGAGTACTGCAGAGAAGAAAGCATGACAGGTTATGTGCAAACTTTTATGTAGAATAAGTGAGCAAAATGTTAGAACCCTTGTGTTAATGGAGGCTTCTGAATGTATCTTTGTGGTCCATAGGGAAGGCTGAAGGATGTAGCAAGGAGATGATGTATCAGCTACTGGCAGCCTTAAAACAAAGTCAGTGTCTCTCTGGACTTTAAAATGTTCCTATGCAGTTTATTTTATTTTTGTTTAATCAAATAAATGTGAGGAGGTTTTTTTCATGGCGAATCTGTGTATGTGTGTTTCTGTATTACTCAGCCAAAGCTGCCTTTTCTGTCAGGATGGAGGGGAAAAAAAAAAAAAAAGAAAGCTCTTGCCTGAATTTGAACCTGGCTGCTTCCAGGTGATAACTACTGAAAACTTTAACCAGAGGCTTTGAAAGGAGAGAGGAGAAATGTGTGTTTAAAAAAAACAAACCAAAACTTTGATGCAGTGTCAAACTCTTAGTTGTCTGGTCTATTTAAAAAAAAACAACCTCACTGTCATGACTGGAAGAAATGGCTTTGATACTGGACTCACCACCTGTACTCCATGCAGTTTTTCCAGTGTTTTGCCAGAAAGTTCCTGGTTTAACCTTGTTGGGTCCATTTCTAGGTTTCCATTTCTTCACCTTTGCAACTGTGAAGTAATGCATTTTCTGAGTGGTAGCATAAAGCAAAGCCACCAGAACATTTAATAATGTATCTGGCATCTTGCAGAGCAGACTGCCAACAAAGTGCAGAAAAGGTACTCTTTTTCCTTACTATTCTGTAAAAGGTTTGAAAAGAAATGGTGAGCATGGGAAGATGCTCTTCAAGGAGGGTTTGAGAATTAAGGCTACTGACAGAATTCCCAGCATGAGTAGCAGTGGAGGTGGATTGCAGTCTCTGAAAGTGCTGACTGCAGTAGCTCTTAAAAGCTGAGATGCTTTTTGGCCCCAGCTGTGTACAACTGTAGGACAGCTCAGCACCATGCTGTGCTCTATCCATCAAACTCCTTGACCAGACTATTGCTTGCTCTTCCTGCTGGAGCAGCTGGTGACATAGCAGTACAGAGATCACTTCAAGTTGAAAGGAGGGAAGGAGAAGACCCTGTCAAGGAGGGGGAAAAGGCTGCGCGGGTGAGTTTCAAGACTACCACCTTGGCCAGCTTGGTGTGGTACTGCCTGTATTCCCTTGACTTCTTTGTGTTCTCTCCCTGAAGACAACCGGAAACTTGAAGCTCATCGAGTACCATGAGGTGGCTCTGGATGCTGCTGAGCAAGCACTGCACAGTTCTTGTGCCATGGTGTCGTGGTTTAAGCCCAGCCAGCAACTAAGCACCACGCAGCCGCTCACTCACTCCCCACCCCCCCACCCCCCCCCCCATCCAGTGGGATGAGGGAGAAAATCAGGGGGAAAAGAAGTAAAACTCCTGGGTTGAGATAAGAACGGTTTAATAGAACAGAAAAGAAGAAACTAATAATGATAACACTAATAAAATGACAACAGTAGTAATAAAAAGATGGGAATGTACAAATGATGCACAGGGCAATTGCTCACCACCCGCTGACTGACACCCAGCTAGTCCCCGAGCTGCGATTCCCCACCCCTACTTCCCAGTTCCTAAACTGGATGGGATGTCCCATGGTATGGAATACACCGTTGGCTGGTTTGGGTCAGGTGCCTTGGTTGTGTCCTGTGCCACCTTCTTGTGCCCTGGCTGGGCATGAGAAGCTGAAAAATCCTTGACTATAGTCTAAACACTACTGAGCAACAACTGAAAACATCAGTGTTATCAACATTCTTCACATACTGAACTCAAAACATAGCACTGTACCAGCTACTAGGAAGACAGTTAACTCTATCCCAGCTGAAACCAGGACATGGCCATGGTCAGTGTTGTCCACTTCCTTGCCAAAACCTTTAGCTCTAAGCCCCTGCCAGCATGTGGGCAAGGGGCTGAGATGATGGCAACAGGGGTTATGGTGCTTGGAGGGGGGGAAAGGGAGTGCAAGCCCTTTCTCTTGCTGTGGGGATGAGTCAGCGCATGGCTGCAGGGCTGACATTGTGGAGGCAAGGGGAGGGCAGGAGGAGAGGGGGACAGGCAGGCTTTCCTTCGGGAAGTGGCCCAAACCAAAATAATAAGCATTATTGACTTTACTAACTTAACACACAGCCCAGCTTATGCTGCTCCTACTCTCTTCAAGTAGCAATGCTACAGCCAGGCGGGAGAAAAATCCCAGAGCTGCTCTGGTCAGAGCAGCTGCCTTGGGGCAGAAGAGCAGTCATTGTTAGGGGAAAGCTGGGGCTGAATGCTTCTCCTCACATGCAAATGGAGCTGTGATAAGCAGCGTGGTATCTGGGGAACTACAACAGCATCCTTCATCGAGCCTCGAGGAGACCGTTGGGTGCCTCCGGGTGGAGCTGGGCACTGCTGAAGCCAGGCATTAGCATCTTTTGCATGTGAATTCCCCGCATTCCGGCGGAGGGGGGGGGGGGGGGGGGGTGCAGGGAATGGCAGAGAAGAATCTTCTCTATTCAGGGCTGGGGACCACACAGCGAGCATCTTTCTTTAACCTTTTTGTATTTAATAGTCAAACTACTTTGACTTGAGGGATGTATCAGCTCCCTTTCTCCCTTCTTTCAGAAATGGGATCTTTACCCACTTTTTCCCACTTGTAAACTGCTTGGGCCTACCTGAGGATGGAACGGGTACCACATCCTACAGTGCTGGAAAAGTTATTGAGAGTCAGCTACTTGGCCATTGGTCTGAAAGCCCTGAAAAGTGGCAAAGCAGCCAGTTATATAATGGAGGAGGGACAGTAGCAGGTTTCACGCTTTCTGCTGTTACTGCTTCACGATGGCTAGCTTCCTGCTGAAGGGACACACACTTGTGTTCGTTCTACAACTTGCACATGGTTTAATAAACTTACTAGTCATCTTCTGTCAGTTGTGCCTTGTTTGTTCAAGATCTTGGCAAACCCATGGCTTCCTCTTCTATCCACATCTGTGTTGCCTAATCCTCAAGTTACTGAGAGCAGAACTTGCAGGCCCTGCACCCCAGGTGGCCACTTGGGGTAGCAAAGCACAATGCCAGCAGCACAGGGAGATAAGGTCTACCCTGCAGATTAATCTGGGCAAGTCTTGGAATAGCTGAAATGGCACAAAACAGCCACGGAGGGGAAATGAGAGATGCTTGCTGGGCTCCGATTATCTTATTGCCTGGATTAAGTCCCAAGGCAGGATGGCTCATCTCTTCTCCTATGCTCACAATAAGTAACCAGGGGGTCCTTGCTTCTGCTGCTATCTTACAGCCTCTTGGTTTCTGCCTTTTGCTCAGTTTTTTGCAAGAGAGAGGTAATACTCTAAAGTGGAAATTGCATTTAAAAAAAACCCCACAGCACAGACTGGCTTTTTGCACGGGCTTGTACTGACTAATGACAGTTAAAGTCACTACTGCTTGGGAGCAGTGCAATGTTGAGGGTTAGAGCCCTAGTGTGTTCATATACCATAACCTCTTTGATTTCCATGACCTTCTAATGCTTTCAGGCCAGCAGCACAGCTGCTAGTTTTAAGAATGATAGACAGAAAGATTATTTGAAAGACACTGCTAACACAGGGTGGTAGAGCCTTGCATCATTAATACTGGAGCTGTGACTATCTGCACTTAAAATAATGAGGTAACCATAGGAAACTTGGGGGGTGGGGTGGAACAGAGGTGGCACAAACCTCTTCCACCCTTGGCTATGACCTGCAGAAAAAAGCTCCTTCCCTTGCCCCTAAGGCTATTTACCTGCCCATGCACAGACATACAGACACCTGTCCCCATGCCTGAAGGGGCAGCTTCAACTACAGCAAAGCACAAACTCCCAGCTGCTGCAGAGTAGCAGACTATAGTTACATCAACCTAGCAAAGTGGGGCAGAAGCCTCTTCTTCAAGGAATACAAAACCATACCTCATTGCACACTAGCCCACACAACAGCTCAGCTGCTATTTCAGCAGGACTTTAGTTCAGGTAAATGATACTTTCCTTCCAGTCACTTCCTTACCATATACTGTCTTCAAAAAGAGCAGAATTACACATTTGATGATTAACCATTTTTTTTTCTGTAAGTAAACTGCCACTCACATTCGAAGCATATACCAACCTCTCTTCCTTTATGAAATAACCTTTACAAACACCTCCAAGCATGCCTTTTTGTTTACATGTTTTATTAAAAATTTACATAAACGAACACACTCCAGCAACTGGGGTATGCAGGTGTCCTAGGTTAAAAAACAATATACAAAATCCCAAGCCCTTATGGGCAGGGCAGCAGCAGGTTGAAGCAGGACTTCACTTCCTTTGAACAGTGGTGAAAGCTGGCATCTGAATGGGCTGGATTGAGTGGACTGGCTGATACACAGGCTTCTTCCGCATGTCGGAGAGTGTTTTGACAGAAGGGAGAAGCTGGTTTCTCTTTATGATCTGCAGGGCCAGCTGCGTGTTACCTACAAGACAACTTTCAATTAAAAAAAAAGTACCTTTGTATGACTGACTTACAAATGTTCTCAGAAGAGAGCTGACAAGCCAGCCTTGGGCCCAGGCCACAGACACGAGCTATCTTCCTATTCAGTGAAATGCTGACATGGACTTGAAAAGTATTAGACAAAAGTAAATGTGAAACAACATTATTGCTTGATTCTACCTATTGTTAGCTGAAGACATCAAGCTTTAAGCTCAGATCTCGAAGATGTCAGAGCACCTGAAGGACACCTCTTCTTTGTCCCATCCACATATAAGACTCTAGATCTCACATGAAACACCCTCACAATGTGACATTACAGACAGTAATGCAAATGTCAAGGGTGTATATGAAACATGTTTTTAAAACAAGAAATCTGATTTTCTACTGTATTCATCCACCAAATGAATACCAATATGAATGGAAAAATTATTCTGTGTTAAAAATTAAACCTATAAAATTGTAGGAGAAAACCTGCTAAGTTCTGAAAAGAACATTGCTCCCTCTTATCAAATACTTTTCTTCCACTACAGTTTTAGTTTCAGAAGACATGTATAATTTTGCCACTTATAGAGCAAAAAATGTCTTCAGCTCCTTTTGGTTATATACTTAGAAGGGGACGAGATATGTAAATCCCACTTTCTACTCTCTTCTGCTCCGTACTTTGTTGCAGAAAGAAAGGTTTCCAAAATTCCAGCTTGGAAACATCTTTATAAGAAAAACTTTGTAGCTCAATTCTGAACACAAATGCTCAAGTCCTCCGCCTGCCTGCAATGCAAGACAACTGAAGGGGAACAAGCACACTGAACGTTTCACAACACTAGGATATTAAGCCCCAAGGGGCACAGGTCTGCAACCACAACAGCTTCAATGATGCAGCCACACCAGTCTGTTCACACTGCAGAATTCAAGTGCAATCTTTCCAGTTTCCCATTATGTGCAGTTTTCTTCCCATGCAAAACCAGTGAACCTTCAAAAGGAAGGATTTTGGAACAGAGTCATCAATATTACAAGCTTTGTTGCAGTACTTGCTACATCGGCCTTGACATGGCTTCTTTGGGAAACTTGGATTGCAGTTGTCTTTTAATGAAAAGTCTTTCAAGCCCTCCTTACAGTATAAACCTCATCAAGGGTTTTACTGAGCCTATCCAAGACTCCTGATTTCTGCACAAAGTACAGAAGATTTCAGCTCAGAAGACGAATATTTAGGAATTCTAGAGTGTGTAAGAACAGGATGACAATAAACTATGCAAATGAAGGTATGGATACATGGATCCATAGCAGTATAAAATGGAGACAGGGCCTAAAGAGTATCATTCGAAATACTGGCACAACTCTATAAAGACTAGGAATGATGACTACCGCCCTCCTCCCCTTGTATCCCAAATCTACATCAACAGAACATTTCAAAACCTACCGTTCTGTAATTCAAGATATACAGCCAGCAGAATAGCCTCTGGAGGGATCTCTTTGGGGTGGATCAGTGAAGCAGCCTTGTTGAAAAAGAAGAGGGTGGGGAGAAAAAGTGCTTAAGAGAAACATTCAGCTCAGAGAAAGTGCCTCTTGACAAGATTGTTACCACCATCTTAGCTAACAAAAATAACAATTCATGAACTAAGATAAGATTTTTTTCAATCTAATACACTCTATCACGTTTATGCATGCAAGGAAAGACTGAAAGATTATCTGCATTGCAAGATTGTTTCACACTAATTAGGAGGACCATCTGCTGTATGCTTATGTTAATATGAATCTGTAATTCTTGGGCCAATTTACTGTGGTTTCCTCATGAGATGACAGGTGAAGAAGGTAACCTTCACTGCTCCGAAGTTCAGAATACAAAGTTAACAAGGATCGTTCATTAGCTTTCCATAAACAAGTATTTTTCAGCTATGAAGTCAATGAATTTATTGTAGATGCAGAGACCTACTATACTTTACATCCACAGATGGCCTTACACATGTGCTACAGAGCCCAAGCACACACACCTGCCCAATCCTAAGAAGCCTCGGGAGGAAAAAGAGCAAGACAACTGCCTGAAGTGTTGAGAATCTCACAGAATTTGAAGCTGTTCACCTACACAACTACTATGAATTAATTTGGAAGACTGCAGTTTCAGTTTGCAGCTCAACAATGCAGACAGAAATGGCTGCAAAAAGAAACAAACATCATCATTGAAAGAGATGAGTCCCAGCCATAAGAAAGACCAAATGACACAGGCTAAGTGAGGACAGAGTTTCAAAAGCAGTACTTGAGAATTCTTGGGAAAAAAGGCAGGCATAGAACATACCTCCAGCAGAACTGCAGTTTGTTCTCACAGCCCTAAAGTTAATAGCTTGGATGGTGAGTTATTAACTGATTAGAAACAAGAAAACCCAAGGCCCTCAAGAACTTTCTCCTCTGAAATACAACAATTACTATTGGACCATTAAAAAAAAAAAACAAACCAAAAAAAAACCCCAAAACAAACTTGGTGAAAAAAAAAAGTGAAAAGGCTTCCTACTCACATTCCACTGTTTTGATATGATCTAGGAAAAAAACGTGCTTCCCATAGTGTTAATGAACTATTTACACATGAAAGAAATTTGGAATACTTCATTTTATGTTACTAATAGATATTAATTCATAAAGACTGAAGAAAGCCACCATATCAGCAAAGTCCATAAATAAACCTGGGCTGTGAAATCACCAGGATTTGCTGTGATCTAAATGTCACTTTGAAGGAAGTGCATTTGTCCCTAAAGCTGTCTTGAGATTTGTTTTTCATACCTGATGAAGACACTTTCGAGCTTTGTCATATTCACTCCTCAAACAGTAAGCACTTCCGAGGTTAAATAACATCATTGTTCGTGCAGATGTGACTGAACTGGGGTAACACTGTGGGGTCTGCTTGCCAGCTGCAATTAAAAAAAAAATTCTTTTTTTTTTCCTTCTTAAACTTCTATTCCAAACTGGCCAAGTAAGTTCCTGTGGCTGGTACTTACAAGATTCCATTGCCTCATTCTCTCCTTTGTCAGACCCTGCAAAGAAAAAAAACCCACAAAAAACATCATGTTCCACGAGCTTTTTTAAAGCTTATTACAAAAATAATACAAAGATACAAATTTGCTTCTTTCTTCAAGGTCTGACATTAAAGAGGGAAAACATATCAGTTTGCTCAAAAGTTTACGTCACTTAAGACTTCCTATCTTTATGGTTTGCTTTTAGATTTGCAGATGAGTACAGTGGAGTTCAAACTGCAGACATGTCACTGAAATCAGAGCTGCTGTATACTTAACTATACAGATGGGCTCTGAAGTATTTTTTTTTTTTTTTACAGAATAACACACTCCTAACTGGAAGCACTGCAAGAAGATTAAAGATGCAGATTAACTACATTCTCTCCACTCCTATCTCTCACTGAACAGTGGTCTTCACTGATAGTCCAAAGCCTGCTTTAGAGACTAAAAGCTGAAAGAGAAGGTATGAAGCCCAAACTTAACCATAATTGCACATTTAACAAAAGCAGCTTTCAAAAGTTACTTTAAACAAGGCAGAACATTACAATATACATTTTGGTTTATGTTACAGAATTAGCCACTTCAAAGGAATGACAAACATGCAAAAGACAAACCAAACACAAAGTAGGAACTAGAGCCAGGAAAACAAAACCACAACAACAAAAACACAAAAACACCCCCAAACAACCTACGGTCTTAAAACAAGATGTCTTAATCATCATTATATTTGTGTATAGAAAGTTACAGCAGGAAGCCAGCTGAAAGCATAACCAGTTCTAATGAAGTGTGGATTCATTAACCTTGGTCCTGCTCATTTGAAGAGATCCCGAGGGAAACATCAGTGACGTTCTCGGGGTTCAAGTGAGTGATGGCATCAGATATTCTGTCTAGAGAGATGAGAGCTTCTGCTGCATACAAATGCCCAAGAAACCTACAATAGCAAATGGTTAGGTACAAATGTCAGCGTAACAACCCCCACAATTTGTTATTTAAGACAAACTGAATGCAGTTTTTAACGTGAGCACATGAAAACTATTACTTGAAACACTTGCATGGAAGTTAGCTTGCTTTTAAAGTATTAACATGATACCCAGTTCTGCCATTTACTGCTTTTAGGCACTTATGTTGTGAAAAAATCTGCACCTGAGTAATGACAATTTATTCATGCACAGGAATTGCCATTCCAGAAAGACAGTACCTTGGTATGGCTTTATCTCAGAGAATTAAAAACCAGAAACCTTACAAAAACACCCCAGGTTATAGATACATCTATAATTTGAGGTGTTAAGTGACTTTACATTCAGTAAATATCAAACTAATTCTGTAAGATAGCTGCATTTTTAAGGACAGCAACTATACAGGCCTGTCCATGGGGCACAAACACCTTTCCAACTGCAGGTTTTGTAAAAAAATTAAGCAAGTCTGACATTTGACACTTGTAGTTCAGCTCAGCTAATCAGCAGCTTTCCTTTACAACTTTGGAACAGAAGGAAACCTATCGATCAAGAGCACAGTTAGTTTGCAAATATTTAATCTGAAACACAAGTTGAGCAAAAGAGTTCACACTTGTTCTATGCAGCTGTACACTTCAAACTGGCTGTATAGTTGGTTGTAATGAATTACAAAACATCAGGTAAAATATCAATCATCCAAAATAAATTCTGCAATTTAGATCTGATACAGCAAATGTAACTTTCTACATGCAATTTATTTCACTTAATAAAACAGGAACAGTTCAATATTCCCAATCTGCACAAAAGCCTCGTTTCCTGGAACCAAGATGCATGGCTCCCTGTCTTTCCAAAAAGCTGTCATCTAGCATTTCTTGCATTACATAATGGTAACACTGCCTCGACAAAATTATGTGTTACCTTGCAAACTCTAAAATCTTGCTTATACAATGACTGTGCAAAAAGATGAGCTTCTGCAGTACTCTGAAGCATGGGAGCCAAAGAATTTAATTGGCATGGACCATTTTAGAGTATGCTGCTAGCATATAAAAACAAGCACAAGTTACCTTGCTTTCTGCAAGTACACTACCAGTTTTGAAAAATATTACGACCATAAAAACCTCTGTTATATTTTATCTGTGTATGACACAGGAATTAAATGCACAAATAAGGTCAGAAGGATAGAGCTAAAGCTGCCTTTTTTTGAATTTGCAGAAATGTACGAGAACTGGTGGGTAGAAACAGAATGAGCTTTGAGTATCACTCAAAAAAATACAGTGCCAGATGAGAACTGAAAAAGAGAAACTGAAAAATAGAATCTATATAAGCAACAGTAGCAGGTGAAGTGACAGTCTTGCACACCCAAGATCTGGTACCCTTCTGACTGAGCAAACCTTCCCCTCCAAGGCTGTAGTTTCATAAGTGAATTTTCAGCAGCATGCTGTTTTGGGCTGATGTTGTCTACCCCCAGCTGCTCATTCCTGCCCCTTGTGCTGCGCCAACAGGAGCACATGCCGCCACACAGTGAATCAGGACAGAAATCTGACCGTCCTGCCGCTGCATGGGACCCATAGCTGGAGACTAACAAATTGCAACAAAAGCAGCGATAGATTCTGAATTACATGGAATTCGTACACAAAGGAGGGGACTCACGTTCCTGCGTGTCAATGAACATTTAGTCAGGGCTTCAACAAGAACAGGAGCGGGCCAAGCAATTCTTTGCATCAGATACAGAATAGGAAAGCAGCTACAGACATTGGAAGCTCCAACTCAGAACTCTCCAGCAAAAAGCAGGGCTGAGAAAGAAGAAATGACCACATCAGACTTACTTAAGAGACCCTGACAGCTTTGGTTGCTGAAGGAGTTTATCTGCATGATTCAATGCCATAAGGTTATCACCCAAAGCCAGAGCCACGTAAGCACTACACGCAAGTATTGAGCACCTGGAGGGGGAAAAAGAGGGGGAGGAAAGCCAATATGTTAAATGAAGAATTCTGTGATTCCAAATGTAGCTGTTAAGTTTCTTTCTTGTTAAGTACTGAAGAAATAAATCATAAACTTTCAATATATATCTTTGTGTGAAACTATGAAGTAAAGGAGCTAGTGTTCTGTTACCTGTGGCCTCAATTGCATTCTCTGAATTACAAGACATATACATTGTGTTCTACCAGTATAAACCAAGGACCATCATGGTATGCTCAGAAAGATTTTGCAATTTTGACCATAAATAACAGATTAAGAAAAAAAAAAAGATGGATCTCATCACATGTCATTTTTCTTATGGACAGTTTCCTTTTTGCACCCTCTTTTTAGTCTTTTTGCCTTGGACTCTCATTTGTACTTCCCTGCTGTCCCTTTCTGCTGCAGCAAAGGGTAGCAGATTTGTAGATTTCTATAATGTGCAATCTACAGACACATAGTAGCAATCAATTAAGTTGTACCATATTTCACTCTTGTATTGTACAGTGTTTGCACACAGTGTTTGCAATAAACACTGGAGAATTTGGCATTTCCAGTTTTGTCTTCAATTGAGAGCTGAAACCTGCTAGCAAGACTGATTGAATCTGTGGGATTTTGTTGCTGTCACAGACTTTCTTATCTTTCCAAAACCACAAGATCTCTGACAGTTCCTGTAACGAAATCTGAAGTACTCGCATTTTCCATTGTCAAACAATAACCCCACATCAGGATGCCATCATTAGGCCAAGCTTCACACTTTGTAATAAGTCCCCCTCTTCCCTAAACACAGCACTTGGGGATATTTTCCACTTTGTAAGACATCATTCAGTGCAAGCTGCCTTGTCCTCTGGGCACAAGCCTCTGCCCATGACGCCTTGCTGTGAGCACGGACTTTGTCCTTCTCCAGGGTGGAAGAGTGGATCCTCTTAGAGGGGTCTCATGTTGGGAGCAAAGGGAGAAGAGCCTTCGACTCTGCAGCGGTGGGCTATTACCGCATCAACCTTCTGGCAACTGTCAAGCCCACTTTCGGTCCAGCAGTAAGTCATGTAATTCATGGCAGGACCTGGGGTGCCTTTATTCCCCTTTCCCAGGAGGCATGCTCCTTAATTATGCACAAGCTGGATAAGAAACTTCTCTAGTGTTTCTCCCTACCCCCCACTTCCTCTCCACCGTGCCCAGATGTCACATCAAATCTGAACACATACAAAAGCTTGAGAGAGGGAGAGGAAAGCTTCACCAGCTCAAGTCCCAAACCTAAAATATTTCTGAAAGGTTGCGATTGGGGAGGGGGAGAAAATGGGGGGGGGGGGGGGAAATCTCTGTAGTAACAGCCTGCTTCTAACTAGCCTCTTTTCGTCTCTGCCTCAAGGAAGCACAGCTTTTAAACAAGCAGGGGTACTAAGCATCACCAGCTAAATACCCTTAGATACAAGTCAAGGCATGCAGAGGTGGTTGCTACTGCCCTTCACAGCAATGCGTCTTCTATTTCCCTCAGCTTTTTTAAAGCCTATTTTAGTTTCTGGAAGTGTAAATTCAAATACAAGACACACTCCAATCACAATAGGCAAGTCCAGCAAAACTGAAACCTACTCCTCTGCTCTAAGGACTCATCACTGTTTAAGCTATGTAAGAGCTGGCAAGATTTTTTAGCAACAGCTTTCTAAAGAACAGGAAAATATTCAGGTTTTCTTCCCTGCAGTACTGTTCTTGCACACTTGGATCCATTGTTGAGCCGGCTAAACCAAACACTCAGGAGACCTGACAGCTAATCAGAGCAGAAGAATTGCACCACAAGGGAAAAGACAAGCTAGTTTTTCACCCCGGTCAGGATTCTGACAAAACTCCACAGGTTGCCTTTGAGCACGCCAGACTTCCAGCATCACTGAGCCTCTGCATGCCCTAAAAAAACCTGCCTTTGCACTAGGAAAAAGAAAAATGTTTTTTTAAACTGCCAGATTATGTCAAACAGCCTCTTGGGTAGGTCTAGGCAACAAAATTTGTCAGCCCACACTGACTGCAAGTTTACAGAACCCAAACTCCACATCTGACTTGGCTTATTTCTCAGGCAAAGGACGAGCCAGAGCAAATCCAGTTCTTCAAAACTTACTATGAAGGCACCAAAAATAGCACTTCTAAACCATTTAGAGAACAACACTAACCTGAAGTAATTTCAAATAGCTTACTAAGCACAACAGTGGATATAAACTATCTACTTTTTACATTTCGACATAGGCAAACCAATCTAAAATATTAAGAAATACAGAATGCAGATGGTGCTTACACAATGGGGAAATTCAGCACCAGCAAAGGGGAAATGGGGGAGAACTACACAGTGGCTGAGAGTGAGGAAGAGAGTGAAACAGCTATGGGTGATAATCATTGTAAGCTTCCAGTATTGTGATGGAGGGGGGCAAACAGACCACTGCAACCTTTAAGTGGATAAATGAGACAAAACTGGGTAGGTGTGGAGAATAGACAAGGTATATTGGTGGGCAATGGTGGTCCTTACAGTCTTACCTGTCAAATTATTAGCAATGTCAGTGATGCTCCTGGAATACCACATACAATGCTAGGGTATGCACACTTCAAAAATACACAAGTACGTACAATAAATAAGGCATAATGATGGACTGGACATGGCCAACAGAAAAGTCAAAAAGAAAGGAAAAAAAAGGGTAAAATTGGATCACATGCCTTATAGCAAGGACTTGCAGTTCAAATCTGTTCAGGACAAAGCAGGTGATCCTTTAGCTGCTTTGAAGGGGAAAAATTAATACTCTCACATAAAGTTGTTCAATCTAGAGAGAAAAAGGCTACAACAAGGTCTGTTGCTATCCATCTCAACTTTTAGAATAAAATTCACAAAATTTTCCAAATGTAGCATCGTGGTCTACCAGAACTTTACTCCTGATGTATCCTAACAGTGTTGGGTTCTTCTGGCCCGCCGAAACATACCACAGGCTGAGAGCAGAACAGGGGAATTGGCTTCTTGGAGGATGAGAAGCAGCAAGGAGCAGAATTGTTTAGAAGAAACTCAGAAGAAAAATCTGGAGTTTCTACTTCCTATGCATAAATCCTTAGCAGTGTTGGGTGTCCTCAGGCTTCTGCCTGTTGCTTTTAAAACATTGCAATTGAATTACTGCTTATTATGAGAAATCTGCTCAACTAATTTGTGCACAACTACGAAACAATATATATGACACATAAGCCTTCTCTAGATGGTATTTTTAATTTTTAGGAACTACTTAGGGTTAAAGTCAGTCATTTTAAACTCGTATTAGGATGTGCAACTGTACAAAGTCATGCAAAAAAAGCATTTCAGTTCTAGAAGCAATAGTGGTTTTTCAAACCAGTGACTTTACAGGGAAAACCTGAACTGAGTAGACACCTATTCCTCAGGATAATGCTTGCCAACGTTCAGAATTATTTTTTTTTCTTCTTAATTTTCCGTGACAAGAATTTTAATTTTCTCACTTGGCTCCTTAGTGAGCAGGACTGAGGGAATATACTAACATTTGTGAAATGTATTTTGGTTTTCACAGCTATCCACAGAAACTTAGAAAGAGTTTTAACAGAATCACTCTCTAGGGATGTCTAGTCCTCTGGGTTTAACCACCAAAGCAAGTATTGGGAAAAAAAAAAAAAATAAAAAAAATCAATGCTTTTCCTTTCCTTATATGATGTTCTTTATGAGAAGCAGTGTAATTCTTGGTAAACTTGTAAGTTTTCCCTGACATGTTGTCATGAAACCTGACAACAGCTGATTGTGAAAGAAAAGACTATGTATTAAAAAAAAAAAGAAATATCACAATGTGACACCATGTAATTTTGACATGTGGCAACCACATTTTCAACAGTCAGAAAAAAAACAAACAAAAAAACAAACCCAAAAAACCCCAAACCACAACGAACCCACATCACTGTTTTTAATCCAGCCCTTTCCATTTCAAGTGGCATACTCTTGTACCACTTCAGAATAAATAATCAAGGTCTCAGCAATGTCTCCTCACAGATTCCTGCTATATTGCTTTTAAATGAATACAAGTAGATTTGCTACACGTAGTGAATCAAAGTTAAGGTTAAGCTGGTCATTATAAAATACAGGTTACCTGCAGTTAGACTGGAACAGTGTTTACCCAAGAGTTTAAGTTGGAAATTACTGTATGCTTTGTCCATAATGGAAACTTAAAACAGATTTCTTTTTTCTAAACAGGTGCAAGCTATAAAGTAAGAGTGATTTTCAGCAGACTGGCAGCCACCTGAAATAATTAACATTGCCAGCAAATTATAATCTTGTTGGGGAAAAGTAAAGAGATTCTAGATAACATACTTAGACACATGGAAGTTACTCTGTTTGGAGAGCACTCACACTGCTGAGCAAATAGTTTAAGGATCTTTGAGAACACGAAAAAAATCTACAGTCAAATTTTACCTATGTTCTTCCATGGTGAGGAAGTCAAATGCCTGGATAGAGGCAATTTTTATTTCTATTTTATGCAAACGACAGATTTACTCCTGAAAGGAGCACCGTTCTCATTTGAAAGCAGCATAGCTGCTTTTACCACTTCCATATTTTTTTTTTTTTCCCATCCAACAAGCATATAATGTTGTGGGAGCTGAATTCCAAACTAGCCTTATCAATGCCTTAAAGGGAAAAGGTACCATACAATAATTTCCGCTCCTTCCACCAATCACAACAGCCATTGTCAATTTTAGCTTTGTGTTTATGGGACTTGCTTTTTTTTAGTTTTGCCCAATATAATGCCAAGCCTATAACAGTGGGATCAGACAGACTGATCTGCCTTCTGAACTGAAGTCTGCATGGTTTCTATTTGTTTGGATTCAAAGCCCAGAAGAAAGGAAGCACACGCATTTGAAAAAAGGCATCCTTAGATTAATAGCTACAATTCAATGTTGCAAATATCTAAAAAAAAGCTAGGAATGACTCCAGAATCATAGTGGTAAATATTTTATATTATTTACTTGCCTTAAATTTTCTAATTCCTGTTTCTTCAAAGGCGAAGATGGTGGAGCTGCAATGAATTTATCCCCTTCATGACTTTTATTGCTAGAATAAAACCAGATTAGTTATAATGAGTGACTGTAAATAATTAAAAAATTCTCAGTGTAATAGGCACTCATATTTATTCACTCCATTTAAAAGGCCAGCAAAAATTCTATAGCCTAAAGAACAGGGAAATGAAGCTATGCAGAAATGGAGGCACATGCTCTTATCCTAACTGTTCTATTTGAGAAGGAAGAAGGAGGACATTTGCTGGGAAGGATTTGACTGACAGTCCAAACAACCCCCACCATTCTCCACAGCCTTGAGCTATTTTTGAAGTTCAACGTAGGACAAGAACTTTAAACTGGAGAGACACAGAACACACTGCATTTGTAGCCTCTGTTCTTTTAGCCTGTAAGTAAAGCAGTAAACTAGTTCTCTCCCTACACATCCTAAAACCTAATTACGTAAATATTCTAGAAGATAACCCACAAAGTGCTACAGCTTCCTTTAGACTTCTAGCTGCCCTTAATTTTTATTATTATTTCAAAATGTCTTTTTTTTTTACCCCCTAAATAAAATTCCACTTTCTTAAAATTACACTTGGCTCACTCTTTTTAAAGGGTATGCAACTTTGCTTTCCAATAAGCTGAAAGCACCTCCTTCTGCAATGAGAACTGAAGAGAACGCTAACAGCTGCACCTTGGCAGAGAGAGACACTAAGGTTTAGAAACAGATTAAAAAAAAATCTGAATTGAAACCGAGTCTGTCCACTTAACAAGAACTTTTTAATTGATAGTTTCATATCTGTTTGTTACAAACAGGTAAGATAACTCCAACTTAGCCCTTCAAAGCAGATAGCAACAGATTCCAAGGAAACCTGTACTCAATACTGTTGTATTGTATATACTTCATGCCTTTGCCAAAAATTAGATTAAAAAAATACCCTTAACCACTGAAAGTATTCACTGTTTTCTTGTGAATAGAAATTCACTGTTCCTGTGAAGAGAAGAATCTGCCTCAGAATCAGCTTGCTCAATTAGTGGGATTTACTTCAAAACCATCCTGTTCAATTAGTGTGATTTTGCTCAAATGTCTTATATGTTTTACTGTTCTCTCACAGAGGGTCCCTTGTCAGAAGGAACAAATCCTTAGAGAACCTTTCAGAATGTGACACACAAATTCAAGAACAGCCTGCTTTGCTGCTGGATATTTTGAAATTGACAATGACCACTGGGAGATAAGAGGCAGTCTTTTGTAAAATTTTTTTTTAAGCTGAAGAAGCATCTGGGTTTTCCTTTCCTCACTCCTACAAGAACAAACCAACACCCCATCTACCCCCCCCAACAAAACAAAAATGGTGGTCTTGTCTGAGTAAGGGCCACCATTTTGTTTTTATCACTGCCCCTCCATGGGCCCTGCAAGCTTAAAATTGAAGTCTCATTTAAGCCAGAGAACCTTCATCTCAATGGGCTACATACAGCTCACCAGGAGAAGTTAGTTCATAACCTCCAACCTTGGTAAGGAAAAAACCCCAACCAACTCCCCCCCCTCCCCCCCCCCCGATTTTTAGAATTCATTTGGTCACTTGACAGAAAAGATTGTCATTGGGGAAAAAACAGTTACACTGAACAGCCTTCAAATATTGCTGTAGCAGTAACAGCCACCGACCACCAGCCCTAGTCTATCCCCAGGCAACCTCAGAATATATGAGGATGCACCTTGTGCCTGTGCAACACAGTGTATGTGCAGTAAATCCTGCCATGTGACAAATGGATCTTCTTAAAATTTATCTGTACTTGGGTCCGACAAAAACATTGTGGTTTTTCATTACTCTAAGTAGTTCAAGTTCTGATATATCCACTTTTTCCAGATTAGTTCTTGTCTCACTTCCCTTCTCAAAATGGTCGTTAATAAAGGTGCAGGCTATAGTCAACAAAGTTACACTTCAAAAGGAAGTTTGGAATGTTATCAGGATCAACACAAAATATTAAAAGACCTTCTTGCTATTTAACATTTGACCTACGTTGTCTACCAGCTACTTTTTTCTGAAGCTTTGAGAAGAAAAAAAAAAGATATTTTTCTTAAACTCTTTTTTGTAAAATGCAATTTATTAAGCAATAGCTCCATGCTGCTTTCCTACTTATCTTCTAAATCTAGTTTCCCATTTCTAGTCTAAAACAAACACAACAAAGCATAGTAAGGCTGATGAATGTCAAATCTTACCATGGGGAATTGTTTACAACTGAGTCACTAGACATTTATATATTGAATCAAGTACATGGTGCACGTGCACACACACACACACACAAAATCACTGCAACATGTGAAACTTCACTTACAATTAGAGAAATACCAATATGCACAGCAGGAGGGTGTGGGAAAACAGCACAGAAAAAAAGATGGCCAGTGGAAAAAAAGAACTTCAGTATCTAATTCATTAAAGTTGTTAGGAATGGTAGGAATCAACTCAGTATTTTGTTCTTAAATTAGCATACCAGCAATTAAAACAACGAGCAGCCAAACAATTTCCTTGGATATCCCAACACTACTACGAGAATTTACAAATACGTTATTTTTTTCTGCTGGCTAAACAGACACAGACTGTCAGCCCAGAGTTACTTTGGACAAAAAGAAACGTTTATATGCAATTTTGTTTACCTGCATGCTTCACTGCTTTCACTGTTTTCTGTATTTCCCCCCAGCTGATTACTAGTTTTAGATCCATTTTCCTGCTTTGGCTCCTGCTGATCTTCTGGCAGTAGCAGCAAAGCATTTCTTAGACAAATCGCTGCAAATTCCATACTGGCTACAGGTATTGCTGAGGACTGCCCATCACTTAAAAGAAACACAGAAGTTAGCCAGTGAGTAGCAACCCTACTAAATTAAAAAATAAAAGCAGAGCTCCAGAAAGATCTGAATGCAGAGAAAACTTTATCCTAAAAAAAGTTAATTCATGTTTTAATATAACACATTTAATTTATGAAGACATATCTATCTTGCTATTCTTATATATGGGAAGTACACCACGATGCTCAAATAGAGCGAGCAGATCCAACCACATAATTACAGGAAGTTCTCTTGTTTTTCTTGACTTCACTTCCTCAAGTTTTATGACAGAGCAACTAGATTCTTCCCGCAATTTTCTAATGCGGATTACTGAAAAAATATATTTAAGTGAGAAAACGAGGACAGCTTTAGCTAACTGGAAACATAAATTTCAGATAAATCAATTTTAAGCTTTAATGCCCTTCTTCGTTACAATTAATACACAGTTAAGCCCTCTGCTGGCCATCATAGAAGAGGCATCCAAATGATGTTTAAACAGGACTTATCAAGCATTTCAGCACGCCTCTCTCTTCACTACATTAATAATTCAAAAATGAACAGTTATTCCATGACAGTTTTAAAAACTCCTGATAAACAGATATGTATCCTTAAGAGCTATGATAACAAAATAAATAGCCCATGGAAAACTTACTTACTTATAAACAACATTCTGTATTGACTGGGATGCTAGGACTATCTTACGGTGGTAGCCTTGACCTACTATAGATTGCACAATTCCCTTCTTGCTGGGAAGGCCTTTAGTCTCTTGTTCTGATGTCTAAAAGGAAGGAAAAAAAAAAAGGACTAAAATATCAAGGTATCAAGGCTGTTGAATGAGAGCTTGACAAAATAAGTGAAAGCTGGAAGAAGACTTTGAACCTTGCTAAAATGTAAGAATTAATAGTTTATATGGGTACAGTTTTAAATCTTAAGTACCATGAACAATCAGGCACCTTCTATTGTCTTTGTGTTGCACAGGGATATTACTGCACACAGTGTAACAACAGATTAGTTCTGACAGCTTGTCTCATAGCCTACTGACCTAGTTTCTCCTCTGTTTTGAAAGCTAAAGAACAATGAACCAAGTTGTATTAAAAAAACTCCTAGGATATCTAAAAAGAAATCACACAATCAGACAAATAATATTCAGAACTAGCACTGTAACACTTGCCGTTTTCTCCCCTGCTTATACAGCATTCAAAATGCTCTCTGAAAAAGCTGCTCTCAAACTGTTCCATGGGGAGCATGAAGCTGAACTGCAACATATGCAAAGTCACATTAACTTATTTAACAGAATTTTGAGTATGCAGATATTCTGGGGGGTCAAATGAACTTAAAGCATCCTAATTGTAAGTCCCAAGAATTATTTCTACACCACATTTACTAGGGTTTGTTTGTTTTGTGTTAAGTAAGGTTAGTGATGAAGAGTCACAGTTGTAAGAAAAAATTATCCTAAATGTGTGTTTTAAAAGGCTATCACTTTTCAGAAAATTTATCAGAATCTATTCTGAAAAACAATATTGACATTATAATGGCATTTACCATCAAATAAAAAAATACATACGAGTTTGGATATGAAGCACATATTTCAGAAAAGGTGTTAAAAAAAGGCAGAATAATCTTCCATCTATATTTTATAAACTAAAATACCAAAGTGGGTGAAAGTTCGCTTCAGTAAAATTACTTTTCTGTATGCCGTTCAGAGAATAAATATGAATTCATACTTAGATATCACGGAATATTACTGCAAATTGAGTTACAAGTTTAAATTAAACACACTAATGATTTTAGGGCCTTACTTGTCATGTTGCAAATCTATCTTACAATTTAAGGACAATTCCCCTTTGTCTTTAATATTAACAGCATCCAAAGTTAATTTTTTTCTCTAAGATTCCAAATCCAGGAAACAGCAAGCTGGTTTTGTGACCCAAATTCAAGCTCCCTGGTATATGACAGAACATCACAACTGTAGGAGGAATAAAGCTAGGCTTCAGGAGCCTGGCATGATCTACTGCTTTGGCTAGTCTGTAGTAAATGAAGTGCACCGTAAGAGTCTGTCTTTCCTTTTTCCAGACTGCTAAACACTATCCTTGTAAACAGAATCCTAGCTTTGTTTTTTGCCACAAAACCTATGCTAATCCAGTCTCCCATACCCAGCTTTCCATTAGAGATGATCAGCTGTGCCTTCTTTATGTGTGATTTGTAACCAGTAGAAGAGACACAGAAAACTGCAGAAATCAGAAAGCTGTTCTTCCTGCACTCACTGTGCTTTATAAAACTCAGAACTATCTGACAACAGCTAGCACATACACAAAATCAGTGCGTTTTTGACCCAACACTCTTGAAACTTCAATGCTGTGCCTGTGAAATAGTGATATAAGCAAACCTCATCTATAAAGCTATAAAGCTGTGAATATATTTCTTAAATTTTCTGAAATAGACACCAAAACAATGAGCACCATCGAAATTCCCAAGGGAAAATTTATGGATTTTGTATTTGGAAGGATTCAGATAGTGTGCGGTAAAAAAAAGGCACAGAGGCCACTCTAAGAGGAAAACCAGAAAGAATTCAGGATCAGAAGGAAAAATAGAGTGAATATACCCATTTGTTCAATTAATCCCACCCATCCTGTGCACCAAGTGAAATGGACATACTGTGGAGAGAACTGCATGGGATCATGTAATTATAGATTACATCATCCCACACAAGAAGGGTGAGTTACAGTTAAACAGGGAATCAAGTATGGCATCTCTTAATTTCACAGATGTACTATTTTGGTGCAACCTTCTGTTCAAAAGAACAAAGGATCCTGTCCCCACCCCTCTGAATTAACATAAGGGCTTATCCTAAACAGACATGGATCAACAGGTTGAAACCAAAATGCCCCAGAGGACATGCAATACATCTGCTGTCACCAGGTTTCCACAAACTGCCAGCAGAGGAACAAGTCTCAGCAGTCAGGGATTCAGTTCCCTGGTCGGTGGCTGTGATTGTGACAGCTTCAGGATGGAGAAGGCTGATCTCTGCTTCCTCAGCCTGATCTCTGCTTCCTCAGCCTATGCCACTTTCAGGCTAGCCACATTACAGTCTCATCCCTCTCAACCTCTAGTGGCAACTGAGTGAGGAAATGGTGACTCTTTAGATGAGTTTTGGCTGCATGAAGAGAAGGAAGATCACATGCAAAGATTTCAGTGGAAATGAGAGCACATCTTATTGTGTCCATCCAGTTTAGACCTACAAAAGGAGGCCATGTCTGAATTTGGATAGTGTATTTACAGTAGACAGAATTAAAAAAGAGAAGGAGTTTATATTACTTGTACATCAAGAAAACTGTAATTAATTAACACCACCCTAGGAAGGAAGCTTCTCTTTAACCACATACTTTTAGTAGTCCTCTACAAGAGTCTTTGCATCTTCCAATAAAGTTCTAGGACACAGCGCTATATTTTGTTTTTAAACAAGATTATTCACCAGTCTGATCCAATAACCATATTCATTAAAACATAAAACCCCCTAACCTTACTGTCTGCTAGAACAGTAGTAACATACTTTCAGTCATATCTTTTACACCATAGTATCTAGCCTTAGAGACAAAGGATCTCTACTGGATAGATATATGTTTTCTCCTACTACTCCAACTAAAATTTAAGATAGAACCTCATAGTTTCAAAAGTGGTAAAGCAATTCCTAGAGTCTAAACATGAAAATCCAAGATGTTTCTGTCAAAATTTTTCAAAAAAAAGCATTAAAACAACCCTTCCACCTCAAAATATCAGCAACAAAAGTTATCAGATTTGTTTCTGTGCATCCAGCCTCAAAGTGAATATAAAACCTTCAAGAACAGCCAAAAAACTTTTCCTTCCTTAGACACTACAAATGGTCACTGACTCCAATCTCGTCTCACTCCAATCTGCTATCCAGGAACAGAAATCCTTGGAAGTACAGGGAGTACAGAGAAAAGATCCTGAGCAAGTTTAATTCTTCCATTTACACAAAAAAAAAAAAGACAGAATTACTTGCGAGGTGACCAAATTACTTGTGAGGTTGTTTTGTTGTTATTGTTTGTCTTCAATATATACCATGTATTATTTTATATGGGTTTTACGTATATATAAATATAGATAAACCCCAAGATTTTTCAACCTATGTGAAATGCATGTGGAAAGCTGAGGCATCCCAAAATATCCATAAATAATAATTCAAACTATTAACGTCAACACCTACGTTTTAAGTAGAGAGCATTCACTACAGAAAGAACATACTGTTTCCTGTTATAAAGTGATACCTCATTAGAGAATAATACAAGTTTCTTTCCAAATAATATCTTTATGTTTATTTCTAAAATTATTTCAAGACAAAGTAAGGTAAACCATCAGATGACTTGGAGAAATCTAACATGCTTCAAACGAATTCAGGATTACCCATTCAGATTATGAGTTGGAATGCCAAAGGGGTGTGACAGTAAATTGCCAAAACAAAATTATGCTTAACCAGTCTCTCCAGAAAAAAAACTTGTAACTTTGTAGAAGAGCAGCTCTAACAGCCACTTACGTGCTTTTGTTTCATCTCATGCCAATCTTTTGAATAGCCTACTCTAATTGTTCTGATCTTAGAAAAGTCAATTAAACACTGGGTATCAAGACACTGTTTTTATGGCAGTTTTCCTCCACCTGCGCAGCTTCAGATTAAACACACAAACACACGTATACAGAAAAATAATTAATCTGGACTTACACAGAGGTGTTGCAACATTAGGCCTTTAAAATGCATAGTTCAACTCGATATTATTTCTTCCTTTCTGTGATCACATGTATTTATTTCATAACTACAATCAAAATAAGGAATTTGCAAATCTACTTACCCCTTTATTGGCAGCAATGCAGCATTCTGCTATTCTCAGCCAAAGACGAGGGTTTGAGTGATAAACCTGGACAGCCTCAATCAGGCATTCAAAGGCAGCTAAGGGCCTCCCAATATGCAAGAGCTGAATTCCACAGTTGTACAGCAACTCATACCGTTTGTTAGTCAGTAGCGTACACATGGGTCTCCCTGAAAATTTTTTACCTGCAGAAAAGGATTACATCATATTGGATGTGCAGCTCAGGAGAGCAGAAAACATAACTCTGGGACAAGGAGGGAAGCAGTGAAAAAACACCCCAAAACTACCAAAAACCCCTTTCATAACAGAAATTCACTCTGTAAATAAATTCCTTCCACATCAAAGCTGATATCAAAGACAAATTAATTGTAGTCTTAATAAAGGTTGAAGGTTGAATTTAACAGTATTGCACTCCATGTTTTCTGTATGTTCCAAGTTAAAACCAAAACAAAATAACCCCCCCACACACACATCCTTCAAGTCCTGATGATTCTATCTACTGTCAGCAGGACTATAACTAACATCTTTAATGATGCATAATAGGTCACAGAAACTTTATTTTGTCATATCTCCCTGACTGATGGCCAAGGACTATGAGAGAGGAGTAATTGTCCCAGCTCCACGGCACATCAAAGACGACAGCAAAAAAAGAACATATTTTATCATCATCTATTTCTGGCAACAGCAACTATACTCTGAAATCAAGTTACAATCAAAAATCTTACCCTCCTTATCTTATCCTCTGCAAAAAGATGAAATAGGAATTTTGCTGATAATTACTGAAAGCTTCTATCCTCCATTTCCTTGATTCACCCACCCCTCTTCCACCATCTATTTTCATCTCTTAAAAGTCCTACCTGGATCTGAGCTGCCCGTTCCCAGCTGCGCACACGCATTATCGTTTTCTTGCAAGGCTTTTTTAAAGTAAAAAATTCCTAAATTGTGCTTTCCCATTGCAAAGTGGATGCAGCCAAGATTGTTCCAGAACATACACCTTAAACATTCACCTGAGAGAACAGAAAAGACAATCTTTGTAAACTGAAAAATATCACTGAGCCCATAAAATGCTCCCACCGCTCTCTCATGGGTCAGCATATTATGGCAGTCTATTAAAGATGTTCTTCAGCACGATGCTCATGGATTATGCAGTTAGTCCCTGTCTCACAAGCATTTTAATAACCTACATTGCTGTATGCCATTCTAGTTCTTTTGGACAGTTGACCTGAAATGACCTATGTATAAGCAGCCACAGATTTCCAGATCTTGTGCACCATATTCTAAGAGAGCCAGTTATAAAGCAAATGTAACAGATTGCAAATTCAAGTTCACCTAGAGGCTTTCATAGAACTTCGCATGCAAGCACTTCAAGTTTTGTAACAGACAGCTCTTGTAAAAAGGAAATTCTCAAGTGATGTTATCTTCCTAAGTTTTATAAAATAAACAAATATGTTAACCTAACCATACAAGCAGGAAATGCACTCTCTTTCCTAAATATATAATGTTCAGGTAATACTGTAAAGAAGTTCCTTCTAATTAATAAAGAACAGAAAATTAAACTTTTGACTTATCTACTGCTAACTGCAGCTCTACAGGGTTACCACTGATAAAAAAGAAAAAAACACACCACCACTCTAAAAATCCAAACAACCAAGAAAAAGACCAGTAACAAAATAACCAGACATTATTTTAATTGTAACCTAGGAAGACTATTTAGTGAACATTCTACTGTGCAAAAAAGCTAGTGCAAAAGAGTTATATGAAAATAAAACTTCCCAGAAATTTTTAAGTTATAAAGAGAACTCTAAGCATAAAAACTGTCAGAAAGATAAGTTACAGTAAATTCTAAAAGACGTGTCAAAATATGACAGAATAGGCATTATGGCAAATATTTTGAATGTTTTCTATGAAACTTATCTGTAAATACAGAAGTTTAAAAAATTTACTCAGAGGGCTAACTCTGCGACTTCTATCATCTAATTGCAATCTATGCAACAATATCTACTAGATAAAAGATCTTACAGCACAAGAAATTAAAAGTACTATCACAAAACCAGCATTGAACAAAGTAGTAAAGAAATTCAGTAGTTTTAGAGTACAAGTATTTTTTGAAATCCTAACTCTCTACTGACACAAGACAACTTTCTCTCCATATTTTTCAATTGATACTTTAAGCAGCCAACTAAAATTTCAAATATATTTAAATAATACCATATACAGTGAGGGTATATATACACAGCATATATATTTATAGTATATAATTAACTTTTATATCTAAAACATTATACAAATTTATGTGCTGTTACATTTCTGTGCATGTCTACACATATACACTTTCTAGACAGAGAAGTAACTTAAAATGGCATACAGTAAGAAGTCAAACCTTAACACTTCACGAAACATTCACATTTCCCCCCACAATCTTCATTATAACTGCTATAGTCTCCTCTCTGAGTACAATCTGAAATCTGATTTCTAGATCTAGTATGTTGCCTTTTGTTTCATGTCTTGATTTAGAGACCCAAATATGAGCCTTGCAAATTCTACACTTACACCTTCACAAATCCATTTTCATAGAAAATCACTACATTGTCTACCAAAATGTTCAATAAAAACACAACGGTGTTACATGAAGGAGCACAAGAAAGATGAAAACATATCCAGCATATAAACCTAAGACATTCAGAGCCTACTCCCTTGAGTAATCATTAATATGCTTACAGTTAATATCAACAAGTAGTCCTATTACAGTACACATTTAAGTACTTGCAGGATGAAGGTTTTCTATTTTACCTGTTTTCATGAAGCCTGGATGTTCAGCAATGTTTGCACTGTTTAAAAGTTTGACGGCTTTACGATAATTGCCCCTCAAATATTCAAAATTGCTCTTAAGAAAGAGAGAAGGAGCTGACTGTGAAGGAGAAAACAATAGTTAATTATCTTGTTTTAGGATTTCTGCTGATAGTGTTAAATCACTCCACAAACAGCTTGGCTCTGCTGTCATTTAAAAAAATACATGGGCTTAGGCACTAATACTTTCAAGAAGTAGCATTTCTTTGTTGAGCACCTGATTAACACTCACCTCCTCTGAACTACAAAACTATGCATACTCTTTGTTACAGCTCTAAACCCCAACATTATTCTAGAGAACTCTGTCATGGCAATGACTAAGTGCAGAGGATTTTTTTATTTTTTTTTTTTTAAGAGTATCTTTCTCCAACCTGTCTTCTAGCACACTCCTCCCTATGCTTCCCTCCCTGCAGAGTTCAACAACTTCCTCCTGGGCTGTCATCTTCCTGGTCTGCCAACAGAGACCTCATGATCCAGAATGATTTCTGTCAAACTAGCAGCTGTTGAGACTGGCAACAAATGGGAAGTGCTCTCCTCCCATTCCTTGCTCCTCAGTTAATGTAGAATTTATCTGGGATGGTGGACGTAATTCTGAGTTGAGAATTCCTATATAAGAAAAGAAACTGCTTTCTAGCAAGAGGTAAGCCTCCAAAAATTTTCAACAAAAAGAAAAAACCAAACCCCTGCATATCCCCGAATTAATCTTTTATTAACTGGTTTAAACCACCAATGACATCAGAAGTTTGTAATACCCAGAACATTTATAGTAAACTAAAACTTATTTTGCACTGCTTAAATTATAAAGCAAACTGAACATCTTTATTATACAGTGTTTCACTGTTATTTTGCTATCGTTAACAATAAAGGGCATTTTTCTGAGCAACTGAAAACAGCACAAATAAGAAAATTGTACATTAATTACACTTGCAGAAAAGAGATTACAACCCCAACTGACTACATAAAGTGTTATTTCAGACATCCATCCTCAATAAGACTTTCATTTGTAAAGAAAGTTAGCAAATACAGTTTTAAGATAGAAAACAGATCTAGATTAGAAAAACAATAGCCTTAAGAATACTTACATTCCCAGCTGTATTCATAACAGACTTGATCTCCCTTTTGCAGGCTTTTAGTGACTTCATCTGGATATAGGCTCTCACCTTATACTGTTAAAAAAATTACAATTAAATTTGTTAAATAAAAACCAACAACTTGTGCAGGTCTGCAAGTTGAACCCTATCTAGAGATTTAGTACAGAGTATTCTATACACAGCTTAAAAATAGGTAGTAAAAAGCTGTTCAAAAAGCCTTCCTAAAAAATAAATTCTGTTCAGACTTTCAACAACAAATTTATAGGCTTCGTATTTACAGTAAGCAGATGTACACTTTGTTCAATGGTCAACAGCTACTCTATATTCAAACACAGATACTAGCACTTAAAATGACAAACTAATTAAAATAATCTAACCTCTTAATTCCAGACATTTATCTACTAAACTGAAAACACCAATAAGTGAATGCTGATAGAGAAGCATTTTGTTTCTTCACATATTTTTCCACAGAACAGTACAGTGAAATAAAACCTCAGCTTTAGACTGTTGGAGGCCTAACAGTTATAAAGTCAGTACAGCTAACTGCAGTTTAAAAAAATTATGACAAACCGCAGGGACTAAAATAGGGTTTTTTTGATGTGCTAGGTCAGTTTTTCCTCTACATGGATCTTACAAAAAGGAAGAGTTTGATAAATTCATTCTTTTGTTTTACAACATGAAATTCAAGGAGAGACAGAGTATCACAATTCATGCTGAACGAGATTTGAAGCAGATGGCACTGTTTCAAGAAAACTTGAACCAACATTCTTATATAAATAATATGCAGACACTTACCTGATGTATCTTAGATTTAGCAACTTCTATTAAAGCTCCACTTTCAGCTTTTTGGTTCGAAGAATCTTTATTTGTATTATTACCTGACTGTCAAACAAATAAAAGGAAGTGTTACTATCAGTCACCTTTTAAATTCAGTTTACAGATTCTTTCATAGGCTATTTTTATCACTCTCACATGAAAAAGAAAAACAAGTATTTAATAGTCAAAAAATACACATCCCACTAAATACTGTAACTTAAGCTTAACAATCAAAATCCATAACCACACCAGCCTGTGAAGAGCAGAATTATATATTAACATTAGTGTTACACTATGCTGCTCTGTGGTTGAGGTTATTTGAAGAATTCTCTCACCCAGAAGGATGATATGCACATTCTAGAGTCTCTCTAATATTTTCTTCAGTAGAATTACTATATACTTAAAGATAAAATGCTTTATCTTAAGTGTGACATTCCATCAACAGGAAAAGACTGAAGAGTCCTGGTTTCACTTCCAAACCACTACCCATTCTACTGATTTTTCCAAAAGACTTCATTCAGGAGTATGCCTCATACTTTCAGATGCTATGTAAAAAAGATGCTTGATTTCCCATACTATGGTATGCAATTGCAATTCCTCTCTGACACTGACTTCCCCTTTGAAACTTAGGGTCTCATATGGTCAGAATCCAAAGACAAGCAAGAAAAACTATGTACGTTTGACCCTGAAGACAACTGTCCTTCCAATGCAAGTCTGACTTAAGAAACATTTCTTAGCTCCCTGGGAATAAGAGAAAAGGGTAAAAGGGAAGGAATAAACAGCTGCTGCATACAATTAACTCAGTTACTAACATGTATAAGTTGCTGTCTGAAGTTACAGGTGATCTAACAGTTTTATAATTCAAAAGTATTTTCAAAGAGTAATTTTGGATTGAGTTAAAGCATACTTCTGGTAAAGACTTAGTGGCATTCATATGATTTTAACCTTACCTCATTTTTTCCATTCTTGCTGTTATTGTTTCCCTGTGAAATCATTTTTTCAAGAACAGCAAGGAGATGCAAGGCTTTCTCAGCTTGGTAAGTTAGCAGGTATAAGTCTACAAGCAAGAAGCACACAGCCTGGGCAAACTTCTCTTCTGTATAAAGCAAAGAAGTAAAAATGATTTTACAGCTCTAATACCAATCCTGCCAAACATGACTGAAGGAAAAAAGTTAACTATGAAGTGCATCTATGTTACACAATGAGAAAAATAAATACATTATGTAAGAAAAAAAAATGCAGACATCAACACAATACGGGGAAGTACACATATTGGGGAAAAAAGGTAATTCATTCAAATGGCATCAGCATAAAAGCATAGACTAAAGACAGCTTAACATGTATATCATGTTTCTAGATTTTGAGGATTGGTCTAAGCAGATCAGCAGCAAAGATCCAGCATCTAAACAGACAGATGGAGCCATATACATATGTAGAATCCCACAGAACTTGAAAGGATTCCGTACAAACACATCTCTGCTTGGCTGGCCTCACAGAGTAAGTCCCAGATAGGCATATTGAAAACTGGGAGGAACTGAAGAAGAATAATGGTAGCATTTACTTAATTTATTGAGACACACATATACATCCTTCTGCCTTGTCACCTCTAAAATTCAATGAGAATTATGAAATTACTTCATAGAAGTATGGCAATTCCACTATATCGTGTGCCATAGCTCATAAAACCTGGAGACTTTATATTCAGATATGAGCACATACAATTATGTATGACTTAATGCAGGTATTTAAAACTGCGAGTGCCCTGACAAATACAGACCCGCCCATGAAGTTGTATGATGACTCAATATACTAGATTTTCAATAATGCAATTAGTTTGTACATATTATTTACATAAATACATTTTAAAGTTGTCAAAAAATCCATTTCAGTTTCATTATACTTGTCTGCTAAATGTCTCTGAAATACATTCCCCCCCAAATCAATTGTTGTCCTTGATATAAGTAAAACATATTCTTTATTCTGAAGCCTACCTACTTTTTAGAGCCATATTAGGCAAATTACAAACCACTTGTCTGATAGTGAGAAAGACTGAATGATCTTCCTGTAGTCATTGCATGAACAAAACTCTTCTTTCTGTCTACATACCGAAAGGCTCTATAAACTGGTACAGCTTCTCCCCAACTGATATAGCTTCAGTATACTGACGCAGATGATACAAAATAACAGCTTGATTGTAGTACAGCATACTATTTTCAACATCATCTAAGCCATCCATTTCTTCCACAACAGAGTGAACCTGAAAAAACCCCACTCATTTCACTTAACTTTCAATACCTACAACTTTAAAAAATGTCAAATATTTAAAATAATAATCCTAAAGTATTAATCTGTCTGAAGATAGGTCAGTAAGAATTATAAGCTAATAAAATGTATTGTTGTTCCACATAAATCTAGCAAAAAATTTACAATTAAATAGAAAGCTGTTAATTGAGTAGCAAAGTAACATTTTCACTTCTTTATTATTTCACAAACTATTTCAGGTTAAGGAAATTTCTATTGAAAGAACATAGCAGATCTTTCTAGGGCTATAACCTCTGAAACATTTCAGCTTCAGATCAATTTCAACAATAAGTAAAAACTTAACTATAAAAAGTGTCCTAAATGATTAAACAGACTCAGAGGTTTAAAAGTAATGTTACTATCTTATTTCTTTATTAAATCTAGAGGACAAGGGGCAGAAGTTTTATTCCTATTTCACTGGAAGATCTCACCACCATTAATAGTACTCAAAATCAAGTACCATATCAATATCTTTGCATTACCTGGTTCTTCAGCTGGTTAAGGGTTTGTCTCAAATTGTCTGTTGTAGTCTGGTTACTTTTACAGAACTCTGCAACTGCAGTATTCAAAGTTATTTTGTAGTCATCTTTGTTTATGTCTTGAAGGGTATTTAGGTGTTGTAAACAAGCATCATAGTTTCCAGCCTGGAAATTGCAAACATACCAGAAACATGCATTAGAAGATACAAAGTTTAAACTAGCAGGCTACTAAGTTTTAATGAAAGTATCTTCTGTAAGTTTAGAGAGCAAAGTAGTATTTCCTTTTATCAACAGCAAGTGAAATGAACTAAACCTCTACACACATGAGATCATGTCCAAACTTCAAAAGAATTTTGTGGAGGAAGGACAAATGGAGTAGCCGATTATTATAAACAGATGTTTCCATGAAAAGTATTCTGATTTCTCTTTGTTGCATTATTTTAAGTTTCAAGATTCTTTATTTCCTCAGTTTTCATGGTCTTTCCCCATCACATGCATACTGAGCAGTTTCAGTTGCTTACTTAAGTCCCATCCTATCATTTCATGTTTATTCCTCACTTAATCTGGAGAGACTGTGAGTTAAAATTTAGTCTGTGAAAGTCAGCTTAAGACAGGTTGGAAAAAGAAGGTGTCACTTTCCCAGTAAAGGTTTAAATAATATTTTACAAGTTTTAGCTGTTGAATGAAGTATTCAATCATCTAGGTATGTCTAAACAGAAACTAGGATCCAAGCATGATGCTCCTCTGAGGTGTGATTATAATCAAGAAACCCTTTCTTGGACCTCAGGAATAAGCAAGGACTTCAGAATGGCTCATTTCTTTCTGCTTTCGGTTTTAGTCTTTTCTGTGTTTGTGCAGAAGGTATTTAGTGGCATCGAGGAATGAAAGAGAACTCCAGACTCTTTCAACTATGTTAAGCCTAAATGATCCTTTACTCTCTACTGTTCAGTTACTATACAGGAATCATCACCTCTTCCATATCAGGGTTACTTCCAATATGGTCAGTCAGATAAGCAGATTCATTTCTATCTCTGTCAATGCTTCACAATCAAAAGCTATGCTCCTGGGTACCACGACCACTCTCCACTTCCTTTTTAACTGCTATTCCATGGAGCTTCTCCTGGGCTCCTGCCTAACTTCCTCTATTAAGGGAAGAATTACAACAGAGAAAGGCTCTGTGGTCCATCTGCTCTTCCCAAGAAAGTTGCCATTCTGCAGCTACTTTCAACAGAGCCATCCCAGTTCCTTCAGTCCCCTGTGAAAGCACAGTTATACAATTTACAGAGAGGTAGCAGGACCCTGACACACAGTATTTCCACAACTTTAAGTATTGACAGCATGGATTGCCTAGTGATCATGTGCATGAACACAGGGACTTGCAACTCAACTGCTAGCATGCTCTTTAATTAAGACAGTTCATCACCCAATGATTTTCTTCACATGTTCACACTCAGAGCTTCTCTTCAACAGGAGTAGCTTTCAGATCACAGCAACAAGGCTTCTAACCATGGTTGGACTAAAAACTTTGAACCCTTAAATGCTCAACCTATTTTGTGATGTTTTCCTCAGCTAACAGTCCTTTACTCCACTCTACTAGACAGGATATAGAATGTACTATACAATTCTATAGTAATTCTATCGAGACTGAAATCGGAAGCACAATACGATAAAGCAGCACACAAGGCAGTCCACAAAGGTATTTACAGCAACTTGGTAGCAAGCAAAATTGGCAAACAAGGCACCAGATTAATGCTGCTCAGATCTGTCACCACCTCACAACTCCATGAAATTAGGGAGTTCTTAAAGCAAGAAAAAAAGTCATGAGATAAACAAGATACAGTGGACCAGTATAAACTAAAGATGAAGTCATCAGCAGACCAAAATATTTTAGCAGATAGATCTGTGGGCAAGGTGGAAAAGAGACAACCCTTTCACGTGCCTTCAGTTCTCAGGATCAAATGCCAATGAGCAAAAAGTTACTGAAAAAGAACACTTGAGCTAGAAAGCACTCAAGACATCAGTGAACAACATCAGCTATAGTCAGCTTAAGGACCAACTACATGCACTTTATGTCACAACATTCCAGACAAAATGAAAGTAATGAGTGAAATATACAAGCAGGAATCTCAAAAGACAGTATTTAAATTCTTCCCCTGATCTATTTAACACATCCAAAACTGAATTATGCAAGGCATTGTGATAAGAGCACAACAACTGAAAGGAAAAGCAATTATACTTCCTGTCACTTGCTACACTAAATAAAATTAGAAGACAAAGAAGTCAACTGAAACATGTGGTACCTGAATTTTAACACACGCACACATAAAATCTTCCAAGAAGCACAAAACAGGTAGTAAATACTGCCTGTAGGTGTTATGTGTTGAAGAATATGTTTTAATGTAAAGTGACAGAATAGTATACAATGCTTTTTTGTGAAGGAATACAGCAAGATGCTAAAATGAAAAAGGTTTGTTTGGTTGCTGTTTTTTAAATACATGTGGTTCCTTTAAACACAACATTAACACAACATTTTTAGCCTGAAGCAATTAATTCTTCAGAGAGATCATGCATTTCCAACACTGATACAGAATAGCAGCCTGCTGCTTCTAATTAACTCATTATACAGCTTTTAAGGCTACCAAGTTTTGAGAATCAAGATTAAACGTGCTCTTGTACACTTTGTTCAAGTATCCCCTTCAGTCTTCTCACATCATAGCAGACAGAAAATGCATGTGCTGGCTTTATAACACTATTAGTGCTACTTCTGATATAATATCTCATTAACACATTTGCAACTGTGCTAAGAAAACAGGAAAAATAATTATATAGGCCCATTTAGCAGTTATGTGGTAAATTAGAAGTCTCAGAGTTTGGCTTTGTCTTACCAGAAAAGCTTGTAATGCACTGCTTGACAGCTCCTTTTCCTGATCAGTAATCCCAGAGGTACCTGCTCCTTCATGTTTCTCAGTACCTTGATCTGTAAAGCGGACAGATGATTACAAGAAAGTTTGCAAATGTGATGACAGCTATTCAGCTCAAAAATTTTGTTTCTTCCAGTTCTTAAGATCCTCCTGCCAGTACAAGTAACTTTCCAGGTAAATGCAGCACTGAATCCCTACTACACTAAAATATCTCAAGTTATCCTACACTCCTGGTAAATTCCTCTCCAAAAAATGTAAATGTAATAATCCTAGCTAAGTTACTGTACTCAATCAATAAGCAAAGTCCTACAAGTTAACTGACAATGCATACACTTTAGATTCCTCTTTAAAGCTGCAACCGTACACTAGGATTGTCTTTATTTGCACAAAAATTAGCTGTGAAGGCCACACATCATAGAATAAGTACCACACTGGGCTAGATGAAAAAACTATGCATCCTGCGTGCTGCTTCCTAAACAGCAAGAGATACTTTAAGGAACAACACAAAGAACAGAGCAAACACCAGAACTTCCACCCACCTCCCTGCTTTGGAAGAATAAGTCTCCCTAAATAAGAGGCTGCAATCAAACCATCATTAAAAATAACCACTGACAGACTTGATATCTGTTTTTAAAACTCTCTATACTTTTGTACTCTTTAGTATACTCCATCAAATATTATCTAGTGATTATACTGCACGACATGAGCAAATGCTGCCTATTCACTTTCTCAGTCTCACTCCTGATCTTGCAGATCTTTCTTTGAATCGTCTGTCTTCCAAGGTGAGCAGGCACAGTTTATTCTGCATCTTCTCCACCTTTTTCCCAGAATCTTCTCTAGTTCTACTATATCCTTTTCCAGCTTAAGACAAGAACAGCATGTAGCAATTATGATGGTGGCCCCTTTGAGCATTTATATTCCAATATAATAAGGTTTTAATTGTCTTCAATTTCTTTTACATAGAATTCCTAATGTTTTACCTTTCAGTCACTACTGAGCATATTTTTCAGAAAGGAGTCCACTGAACCCTTCTGTCATCACGCAATTAAGAATTCAGTAAAGTTGCATGAAAAACCACAGCACAGATATTCCATGTCAAAGAAGCTGAAAAAAACGCCACCAAACCCTTCCTTGTACTGAACACAAACTACTGGAGGAAAAAACCCAATGCAAAACATGACACAACCACCACACCAGACAGCTTATTTCTAGAAGCATTAACTCATGGTACAACATACAAAAATAATTTAATGTTTCTGAAACAAAGACTTTATAAACCAGCAATGGTTTCCACTCTTGCAGAAAATTATTTCTTGAATTTCACAGTGGAAGCTTTGTTCTAACCTACCTTTTGCTATCTTAATAGGCTAGGTAGGCTTTGTAAATTCAATGCCTCCTTTCTCTTTCCTAGAATTCACAGATGTAATGCAAACTCTGCTAATTTTGTTTTCACTTTGAACAAATGAAAACACTTATCTGTGAGTTCCACTGCAAAATCCATTCCCCATCACCACCAATATATCTGGATCCTCTGCTACCGACTATGAAAATTTACAAATATAAGACAAACAACAACAGTAAGGGCAACCAAACCTCAGAAGATTCATCAATTAACATCCACAGTAGGAATAAACCAGACTTAGTGATCTATTTATAGTTTGTGCTTGTGGCTGGGAAGATAGCGAGATTCCTTCCATTGCCCTAGGCAATAACACATTTGAGAAAACTGGAAATATTTGGTTGCGATTTTCATCCTGCATCAAGATGCCAACAAGGTTCAGATTTTAAAATCTCAACAATCTTCCATGTGCAAGTTACAAAGTAACCCACTGTGATTTGAACAAAACTCAGGATTCAGCAATTTTAGTACTCCGGAGGGATGGATCCTCAGGGGGCTACAGAACTGCATGCACCTGCTATAAAATCTGACCATGCATAAGGCACTGATCAACACCACTTGCACTACCTTTTCTTTGAAAGGGAAAGGAGGGAGAAGAAATTAAAACAAAAAAGCCCAGAAAATTTTTGACATGCCAAGGTTTTCTGCCGCAAAAGAGGAAAGGAACCAGCAGCACTTCTCCTTTGAGCTAAATATAGTCTAGATCTGATTCCTGCTCTAAATCTTGTGGTTGCACAGCTGAACAGAACAGCAAATAAGCAAATGCATCTTCCCTCAAATTTCCATGCTAACAGTTACATTATCTGCTTTACTTGCGCAGCACACCCTTTAGATTATGCTAGTAAAAGTAAGCATAGTGCAGAGTCTTGAGACTCGATAAGACTTCTGAAGTTGATAATGCTCAGTCTGGTCAAGAGTTTCCTCACACGGAGGTTTACATAGCAGAGTGCCATCAACTACCGAGTGCATTACTCATTACTGCCATTGTATGCAAGCTCGTCAAAACAAGGATCTCAAAAGAAGGTGGGCTTATGGAAGTCTGAATCCCGAAGCAAAATGACTTCAGTTAAGTGAAAGATAAACCAAAGAGACTGTTGTCTAAGTTGTGTAATAAAAGCACCACTTACATAGCTGTTCGATGTATTTCCTAGGGAAAAATCAGGATAGGTCTACAAATTTCACTGTGTCTCTAAGTCTGCTGGTACATTAAAAAAAACAAACAAATTAAACTGGGGAGTATTTTAAGCAAAAACAGAGCTGTCCCTTCTCCTGTAAAGTCAATTTTATGGCTGTAATCTAATCAACTGGACCTACCTCGACTCAGTAAACAAAGCAGGTTTGCGAAACCTGAACTGGAAGCTTATCAAGAAAGAATAAAACTAAAGTCCTGCTGACATGGTTCATGGCATAGCTCTTTCCTTTGGAAAAAACCAAAAACAAAACCAACAAAACCACTTTGGCTACTCTCTACCCTTTTAGCCCAGACACACTTGAAACATGTTAAAGAGCTAAAGGTCCTTCTAATCTACTGTAATCCTGCCACTCTTGTTTAGACCAGGATCTACTGCTTCAGCTGATCTTTATTATCAAGAGATCTCACAGACAGGAGTCACCTAAAAGCTGGCTGGCTCAAGATACCGAAAAGAACCCTCCAATTCCACCTAAATGGGGGAGAAAAAAGTACTCCTGCTCTCTCAGCTGCAAATGGCAATCAAGTGCAAGATCACAGCAAGTAAAACTATTATTTCCATATTTCTTGAGGCATTTGGAAATGAAACAGGTAGAGGCATTGTTCCCTGTCAAAACATAGAGCATGCCACTTGCTCACTCAGATCTAGTGATCTTCAGCATTCTTGCAGAAGCATGTGGTGTGGGTAACACAGGGCACACCAGTCACTACCAACATGCTCCTATCCATACAGTAGCTACAACTATGAGCTGAAACATCTGAAATGATGCAGAATCTCTGTTTTACAAATGACAGGACTCAATTTATCTCTCTAAATGGTATTTACACATGGACCTGTTAGTTTAACTTTTCATTTTTCCAACTTTCACAAGTACAGAGCAACTTTAAAACTAATACACATCAGGCTAGCGATGAGGGGCAAAAGGGGCAAACTGGAAAAGGATGTAAAAATCAACTGCTCGGATTTTGATCTGGAGGAAGCTGCTGCACTGAGTTAGAAGTTAAAGAAGCAAGTGAGGAAATTATCTTCCTAGTTAGCAATCCTGGGGCTGGGCAGCAGAAACACTATGTCACGGAGGTTTGTTTGCTTTGCACAAGCAGGCAGTTGTTCCTACTGGAGAAGTTACATCACAGTGGACAGCAGAACTTTGGAAAAACTGGCTCTACAAGAGGAGAACAAGGAAAAGCATGAGACTGCCAACTCAAAAGGGAGATTGCTCTCCTCATTGGCTTGCTGCCACATCATTTAAGCAACAAGAAACCACATCTCCCACATACACATACCTGAAGACACCTGAAGAGTGACTGCAATCATTATCCTTCTCATACCTGTTCTCTGTATCTCCAAGCACTGCTATTCCTGAGCTCTCTTGTTCCTAGGCCCTGTAAATTATGCATGAAGTGTGCTGTTGGATACCAGAGCACCTCTGGAATTATCTTTTATTTCCAAACTCTACAAGCAGGGGGATAATCTCTTCCTTGGAAGGGGAGGAATCTATCATCTGACCCTTGCTCCAAAAGCATTTTGAAGGGTATGAAGACCAGCCAGAGCATTCAGCCTTTATAAGATGACAATTTGTGGCACCAAGACTACAGTTTTCTATGAGACACTGTACTACTAGTATAAATGTAATAGACTTCAATATTGTATGATAAAAAGCAAACACTTCTCAATGGAAAGTTATTTGTAACTCACTGCTATGAACAAGTACAGCATGTAGAATATCTTGCCATCTCACATCTTTGATTCATTTGGGCACATACTTTCTTTTAAGGAAGTACAACTGAAAAGTTCCTTCAACTCTTCCAAGAGCAACAACAAAAATATGAAAAACTTAATGTCATTTTTTTTCCCTTGTATTTTAGGAGACACTTACAGTGCTTATAAACAAAGAGGGGATAGTTTAGTACACATCACTCAGTACAGTACACTAATTTTTCCCACAATCTTTTTCCAATACTGAGGAGTTTCATATTTGGCATCCAGAAAAAAAAATGCCTAAGGCAAATTTAAATAAAGCTCCCAGCCACATAAAACCAACTGAAAAAACCCAAAGAACACCGGTAGATCCCTTTGGGTTTCCTCCGCATCACCCTCTTCTCCGTCCCCACTGAGTTGCCATCTGAGAGGTGGACAAGCAGTAGCTTATCAATGCTAATGAGTTACACAGCAACTGTACTTGAGATTTATTTCGGGTGTTTACCAGAAGATGATTTATTTTTTATCTCGGTGATTTCTCTCCACAGTGTCTTTTCCAGCCCGAGCTTAGGAAAGACCCACTCATCCCCTTAAACCAAAGCGGCAACTCAGAGGGAATCAGACTGAATTCCAGAGATTAAGTAGCAACACGAAGCGTTCAAATCTCGCCAGCTCTTTCCGAATGCCCCAGTTTAACACATTAACCCAGAAGATCAACTTCTGCCGCTGTTGTTCAGCTCTAGGAGACACCCACCCCCGCCAATACGTCCGTAACGCCCTCCCCACCCAGCCCTTCCAGGCCAGGAGGCTGCAGCTGCTCAGCCCCCCTCGCGGAGGGCACTGGGGACCCCGTCCCCACACGGCCCGCCCGGTGACCCGCCAGGACACGCGCCCACAGGCGGCAGGCCTCGCCGCCACCTCAGTCCTGCTGCCGCGGGGGCACTACTTCCTCGGCGGAAGGAAACAGCACCGAGCGAGCCACGTACTAGTTTCTCCTTCCGCCTGGGACGTGCCGGCACTCACCGCCCCCCACGCAGCAGCGTATCCCTCCGCGCCAGGCGGCCCAGGCCCGAGGCGGGCACGGCGGGCGGCGACGGCGGCTCCCCTCGCACTCACCCGTAGCCTTGTCCGCCGCCATCTCCCCGGCCGCGCGGTGCGGCCGCCCGGTCTGAGCACGCCGATAGGGCCGAGGTTCCCCGCGCTACGCCCAGCGTCCACCGCACCACCGCCAAACGGCCGCTGCCTCCCGGGACTACTTTGCTACCGCTGCCGCCCTCCGCTCCCGCCCCGCTGACTGCGCCACTCGCTCCTATTCGCCCGCCGCTTCCGGGTTCCTGGCGGCCTCGCGACGTCCGGCCGTTGCTGGGGGACTGCGCGTCTGATGTCAGGACGCTGCAGCGCTGCCGACGGGGGGGGGGGGGGGGGAGGGTGGTGAGGCGCATGCGCATCGCGCCGCGCCCCGCCCCGCCCCGGGGGCCTTTGAGGCGGGGTCGGCATGGTGGCTGTTGGACGGCCGTGTGAGGGCTGGGAGCGCGGGAGCGGCCGGGGGAAGGCGCGGGCCGTTTCTGTGTAGACGCTTCTGCGGCATTGAAGTGATTGGCAAGTGTCGGCCGCTGCCTCGAACGTATTTTGTCTTTTCTGCCCGGTTCAGACGTGCCGGGATCGCCCCCGGGGCAGCCAGTGCCGGTAGCGGTGACCCGGGGGCTTCCTTCAGGTGTCACCAGCTGGTTACGAGGAAGCTTTCAAAATGTTAACTGGTTCATGTGGTTTTATGTGGATTATGTGTTGTTAAGGTGCTCATCACCACAGTAATTAATGCCGACAAGGTGGCCTCCTGTCTGCATCCTGAATTCCTTCCTAAGTGGATGTCGGAACACCCATTTAGTCCCGCTGGCAGACCCGAGGAAGCCCAGTTTCATGCCGTGAGTTTGGAGTGTCCTTGGAATTCAGTGTGCTGAGGGGCAAATTAACCTTCATCAGACTGAAGACTCCAATTAGCATTTGTTATTGTTGTCATTGTCTTTGTCAATAAAGTACCAGACATGGGATAAATGACATTGGCAGAGTCATAAATATTCAAGATTCTTAAATGTTTATAGTGACTTGGATGTACTATATAGACTATTAAAGCGCTCACCTTTGCTAAGAGGTATCTTTGTAGGCTGGGCAGCCGTGTATTGTTCTGACTCTTGGGTAGGGACTGTGGATGAGTCTAGAGTCCACCTTCTCTCCTGAACCCCCCTTATTATATACAATGGGAGGTGGGATGAGGTTAGGAGAAGGGGCCCCGGGGGTGTCCCGTCCTGGGCACCATAAGGCTCCCTGTGTTTCTTTCCCTTGGATTCAAGCTCCTGAGACACAGGGACAGTTACCCTTCATTGCCATTCTGTGAATGTGGGCTTTCATTGTCATGCTCTCTGTGTCACAGTGGGGATCCTGTAAGATGCTGCTTCCATAATTTTGTCATCTGTTAATATGGGAACACTTTCTTGTATTATTTCTCCAGATGCAGTTCTCCAAGACGTCCCCCCTTCCTCATTTATTCGTGTTAAACATCAACGTGTTTTTCTACTTTTGACAGTAAGTGTGGATACACCTGCTTCTGATTAACAGATTCTGCATTACATGATTTTGACCTTGTTGCCAGGTGGACAACATGTGTCAGGAAAGACCAGATCTGAGGACAAAATTTGTCCTGGGGGAAGTCAATGGCAAAAGTGATTTAGCGGAAGCAGGGTTTCTTCTTATTAGCCTTGTGGCAGGTCTCCAGCTACGATCTTTTCCCTAACTTCACTTCCAAGCACCTCAGAGAGGTAACATTTGTAAGGAAAGGTGATACTTTATTTAACAGAGGGATACAGTTGGAAAGAAAGAAATGCAGTTTAGACACACCAGCTCTGAATACCTTTAAACCATCACAGCTTTTAATGAGCCAGGCCCTGTAAAATGAAAGATTCTGAAAACATTATTTAAGGAATTTCAAGAGCAGGATGATTCTTTTTATTTTGTAATTGAAATTCTGAATATTCCAAATTATGTTTAATGACTCTATTAATCACCGCTTCTCCAATTCCTCTTCACTAAACTCTGATCTTCAGACTTTCTTTTAGACATACATGTATGAGAGAATCCTGCAATCCTTATTCATAAGTATCTTATTCCAAGTCTCTGAAGTTGCTGTATCTTCTTTTGTAAGAAACAGCTGCTGGCCCAGATCATTAGGTTATATCTGTATTATAGAATATCTGCCAATAAAGTTGTAATAGCAAGTCTCCCTAATGTGTATATATTTACCAATGTAATTATTTGTTTATGCTGGCATTTTATTTATATGTGTATTTAAATACATACACATATATATGTGTAAAAACCATAACTGGTTTTGTTGTTTTGGTAAGCAATAGAACCTATAAAAACAAAAGCACTGTACAACTAGTGTAACTGCATATCTCTCGGACTTTTATCAAAACAAGAAAGTCACCAAAAATCCACCCTGAGTGACGGAGCAAGAATATCTAATGTGGACCTGATGTGAATGTACGTCTCCCTCTCTCACAGGCTTGGTACGGTGCTTATTGCCAGTATCTAAGCAGTAGTCTGCTTGTTCCAGAGCATGCTGCATCGACATGGGCACCACAGTGAATTTACTATTCCCTACTGTACCTTTACTTTAACAAACTTGTCAAAGCTCATTCAGCTTCAAGTATGGCAGCCCTGGTATCCAGCTTCTCATCTCTTCTACATCATGTCATCTAGAGGACAGTTGTGAGAGTTCGCTTTATCCATCTGTGGTGGTGCGTTTCTTTCCCCCTTTCCAGGCTGATTTATGAACTCAGGAAGGCTCACTAGGCCTCAGCATAAGTGTAATGAGTTGGGCAGTTAAGCAACCCTTGACTGTGCCAGGAACTCTTACACAGCTAAGACAAGGAGTTATGCTGTGCGTCTCAAGGACTCCTGCTGTCCGGCAGAGGCGAGGGGGCGGGAGTAGAGATAGCCAGTTCTTATAACAACCTACCGCCAGTTCTCTCTTATAACAACCTTGAGACATTACAATCTTCCCCTGACACTCTTGGAGCATCCTGTACCTATGTTTTAAGTTATTCTCAGTCTTGGAATTTTCCAGCGCAGCTGGGATTCTAGCAATTTGTTGATGACGAAAGTCAATCATCTCCCAAACCTATAAAGAGCGGTACTAAGTGAGGCCCTTTGAGCTCTCCTGGACCGCAGCAGGCTGTGACCAGCATCTCCTTCTGAGTAGGATGACTCTTTGCACAAATCACAAGAAATTAATTCTTTGTAACATTCCCTTTTACCCTATTACATTTTCAGTCCCTTATACGTAAGTTTAGTGTGATTCTATCTTAATTTTCCTGTGTGCATTTCATCCATGTACTAAGTAATAGAGTGAACCTTGCCATCGAATTGTGAAGTTGTGCTTTTATACAAGTGTCTATTAAATCATTTTTCTATTGCTAATACAATTGGAGGTGATTCTTTAAGCGATCTGACCTCCCCTCCCCCCTTTAAATCCCCCCCACGACACCATAATGCTATAGTTTTACTGCAGGGCTTGTTTACCTGAGGGATACTTAGAGCAATCTTTGGTATATCTTTCAGCATCATTTTGCCATGTCTGTGGCTTGCGCTTCCAAAATATTTTCTTTTTCTGTTTCTAAGGAACAGACAAAGCAATTTTTGTCAGCTGGCCTTTTTTTTTTCAGTATAGATGATTTTAAAAAGGAACTTAACACAAATAAAATCGGGTTTCCCTCTCCACCCTTCTTATTAATAATCAAATCTTAATTGCTTATGTGTGTGGAGGGTACTGAAGGAAGGGAAGAGACACCTGCCCTTCATCACAGTTCAAGCATACAGTCATGCAATTGAAAATATTGTGATAGCATGTCCTGGGTTCAGCTGGGATAGAGTTAATTTTTACAGGAACCTGGGAGGTGGGGGCATAGCCGGGGCAGCTGACCTGAACTAGCCAAGGAGCTATTCCATACCATGTGACATCCTGCCCAGTATATAAATGGGGACCGGGCCGAGGGGTGGTCTCTGTTTTCGGTGGGGGAAGTGGCGGAGCGTCGGGTCCCGGGTGGTGAGCAGTTGCACTGTGCATCACTCTTTTTGTATACTTTTTTTCATTAGTGCCGTTGTTGTTGTTGTAATCTCTTTTGTGTTTGTCCCAGTAAACTGCCTTTATCTCAACCCTCGAGGTTCCAGTTTCTTTTTCTTTTCTCTCCTCCGTCTCCTCCCCATCCCACCGGAGGGGGGCGGAGGAGTGAGCGAGCGGCTGCGTGGTCCTTTGTTACCGGCCGGGCTGAAACCACGACATAGCATCACTACCTTCCTGTCAGGACAGGGGAGAGAGGTTCTTGACTGCATGTATGTATAATTTGCATTCTGCCTGAGGTATAATAGATCTTGCCAAGTGAGCAGATCACAGAGAGTGTCTCTGGTCTTAGTGAGGCAGGTATGCCATCTGCTGTGGAAGATACGGAATAAAATCAAATACCATTTGAGAGAATAAAAATAGTGTGTGGAAAAAAACACTTCTAAAATATTACCTCTACTGGAGTTTTGTTTTTTCACGGAAGAAATGACCACAACTCAGGCTTCTCGCCCAAAACTCAGTTTGAAAAAACAAACATGGTACACAGATGGGCAGATTTTTCTAGGTTTGTTTTGCCCATTTCTAGGCTAAATCAAAAGAAGCCAAAAGGAGCCAACAGCAATTTGTCATGTGCGGGGGACAGGGAAGTTTCAGGAGGAATAAAGCGTATCTGCTCACAGACAGAGAGTAGTCCCAGCATCTCTTTCCTCCCTTGTACAGTACCTTCCTTCAGTAGACTAGGTCAAGTAGAAGTAGGCCAGGGTTTCCTCTCTGATTCTGGCCTCACACAGCAAATTTTTCAAGGCTCTGTTTTAAGTTCTGGCAGACTCAAAACCAGCAAGACAGCAATCTCCTACCCAACTTTGCAGCAGTAGGTGTAGGTAACCTCTCCACTGATCATAAAAGCAAGACCTGGCTAGTAAAGGAGAAAATCGGGATTTGTGACACCCCCAATCACTGCCAGACTATGGAAGAGGGAAAGTATATGGCCAGCTCCAAAGGGAACTGTGAAGGTTACAATTCTTCTGCCAGATACAACGGTATGGAAATCTCGGCAGCACTTTGTTAGCCTAGTAAATTCCAAAATACAAATTATTTAATGTAAGAAATATTTTCTCTGCTATTAATAGGGCTTCCTATCCTTTGCCACTCTAAAGTTTAAAAGCTTTTAAGCCCTAGGTGGCACTATACAATAAAGTGAGGCATGTTGAAGTACTATTTTTCCCCTACAGATGGAGTTCTTATTTAAAATGTAAACTAGCATAAATTTGAGTATGTTGAATGCAGCTATTAGTCTCAGCTTAGTAATCCTCTTTTTCTGAGTCTGTCTCTCAAAGTGAATAAAATATACTGCTGTGAATCTCATTTAAATACAGTATTTTTGCTTTCAGAGTGCTGTGGAATATATTTTCCTGGAAAATTATGGTACATCACAATCTATGACAGTTTTTGTTCTGTCTGTGAGCAGTGAATAAACCAGCATAGGCTGTGTTTACTTTAGCAATTCACTTGGAGCAGCAGGAGTAGATTGACAGCTGTAAATAGCTGGTGCTGAGGTTCCTCACATCTCCAGTATATTCTCACACAGATGTTTTGCATCAGGTGGGACCTGGCCTAGCACCACACATCTCCATTACGCATTTTGAAACTCCCTGAAGTAAAGCTATCTCACAAAACTTCCTCAACCAGGGGACTTCTAGGAAGCAGCAAGTTCCCCTTCACCTGTCTCATGCAGATGTTTCACACCAGCCTCCACTGCCTACATAAAAACTTCACAGGCGGAAGGAAGCCCTCTAATTTTTCTCACTCCTGCAGTTTCTGAGTGACACTGTTTTACTTGTTTTGAATCCTGCTCTTCACATGCATTGCTTGGTGCTGCAGGGGAGTAACACTAGCCTTCACCCTGCAACCACAGTAGCAGTGCCAGGAAAATACCTTAAGGAGGGCCTTCTTACACCTTGCTTTCGCAGACAAAAATCGGCAGAATATCTTTCTGACAGTGCTTACCACTGTGACAGCTTTGCTCACAGTCAAATAGAGATTGGGAGACAAGCTTAGGCATACAGGAGCTCATCAGCATTGGGATGTGGAAAGAGAGCAAGCGGGTGCAAAACTTCTGAGAGCAGGGGGGTACCACTGAGAAACACAGAGAACAAAGGAGCATAAGGGATTTTGAGGAATGATGCCACAATATTCTCAATAAATTTCTATGATTCCTCTTTTGAAAAGAGGTACTCATATTTTCCTCACATTATAGTACCTGATAAATAACTCCTTCATGGCCTCACTTACCTCCCCCTTCCCTCCTTCTAGACCTGCTCTGATTTGCTTGATATACAGTATTGTTATGTATTTTCCCTCCATTTGGCTCTCATAATAGCACTGTTACGTTTTTCTGTTAATGGGTTTAAGTCCAGGGATCACCTCAATTGTGCCATGCAAGGCTTTCCCAGGATAAGAAACAAAAAATGGTTTTATATCATCTTTGTAATTTTTCCCTTATGGTGTTATCCAGAAGAAATTTGCACACCCAATTACAATTACTCTGGAAATCAAGGTGGTTGTGGAAGGAAAACTATAGATATATCACCATATATGTTGTGTTGTTTACTTTCCTGTAGAGAAGGCTAGCCTAAAGCTTGTGGAACTTTGGTTTCCACTTAAACACTCAAATTGACAGAAAAGCCTTTATTTCAACAGAAGTATACTAAGGCCCAGTCCTTAATTTGCGGAGGGGCAAAATTTCCAGTGTTACACAGTTAAGACCAAAAAGATCAGGTCTCTAAAACGTTCTGTGATTACATCAGTGCCTTTTAAGACAAGCAGGAATTGATTTATTCATAACAGTAGGATGTCTGCATGACATATGTGTTTATGTCCAACATGTCAAGCACTACTTTATGCCCTTCTACATTGCAGAGCGCTTTGACCCTTTCTGAGATGCAGAAATAGAAAGCGAATGTACTGTGTTGAATCAAAGGCTTTGAGTAAACGTTGGTTCTTTCAGCCCAGTCTTAAGAATTCTTCCTGTGCCAGCCTAAGCTGATACATACACTTTGTAGGGAAGTCTAACGCTTGATGCCTTTGGTATTGCAACAGTTAGGAAGCTGGAGTTCATTGAGAAATTATGTCTCCAGGCAGTAATAATCTATAGACCAGAAAAGTAAATTCTTACTAATTACTTGTTTATGGTAGTTATTATTCTCAGCACTTCCCCAGACATTCAGAAAGAGATGGTTTCTCTCTTGAGAAGTGTAAAGCAATTCTTTTTTACCTAAAGATACAAGTGAAGTATTTCACTGATAAAGCCTATACGAGATGTTGCAAAAGCCAAAGAATGTGTTCAGTAGTTTTTCTACCTTCACACAGTGCAGTAGAATCTTTATGTAAAGTTATTACAGGCATTTAAGTAAGTTTACATTATTTTTTCCTCCAAAACATCTAGGAACTTAAGAACATAAGATTGAGTGTATTTTATATGTCACACAATTTGCTGAAAGATGCTAAGACTATTCTGATGGAGTTTGTTTTTTAAGAGATAGGAGGTTTGTTTATCTATTATTTGCCTAAAATAGTAGGCCTCTGTAAAACTTGCATCTAAATGCTTTCATACTGCACCTCTGAAGATTGTATGAAGATATCCAATTTTTTTGTTTGTTTGTTGTGAAAACCAACAGGAAATACCCTGTTGGCAGCTACCATTGTTCTCTGTGTGAGACTGTAAGGTTCTGACTCAGGTGGTCTCCAGTTCAAGTTGAAACCTCAGTATTTAATGATACATTATTAATTACAAAGGTATTCTCTTTTTTGAGGCATTAAATTTTAACTTGCTATATTACATACCAGCAATAAAATATTGTATATGATCCTAGATGAATCCAGGAAAAAATCCCAATCCATAAAATGTTCTCTTTACTTATAAAGACAATGTAGATTTTATTTTGTTTCAATAGTTCACATTGGCACTTCAAGTTCCAAATGTATTTGACTGCAATAGTAATCTCTGAAAGCTATTTTAGCTTCTTTCTATCAGTCCTTTCTGCCTAATCTAAATCAGTTGTAAATGCATGTGGCTTCAAAGGAAAGAGAAAAAAAGCATAATGAAAATAGTCACATGTTGCAAAATGTTAAAAAGATGGAAAGCTATTTAAAGAACAAAACATGTCTCAGGAGCTAGAGAATCACTGTGGACTGACATGTGGTAATTGTATGTCAGCATATGCCTGTGCTGCATCTACAGCATATATACATTTGCTAAATTCTATTTGTGTCCAAAATTGTAACAAGATCAAGTTTCAATGCCGTTAGAAAAAGGTAGAAGCATGATGATATGTTTAATTTTTAGTTTTCTGTAGAAGCAATCTTGCACATTATTCATGCTTTCCTTGCTCCTTTCCCTGACCTCAGAGACCATGCTGACAGTTAAAATAAACTTACCCATCTCACCCCCTGTTAAATTCTCAGTGTCAGGGAAGATGGGACCAGTGCTAAGGTTAACTAGAAAACAGGCACTACAGACTTTATGAAGTTTTTACTTTGTTTGGCCTCTGTGTGAGAACAAAACTGCATGCAATCTCTTCAAGTCGCAGGGAAAGGGGAAACAGTTTCAGCTCCCTACTCTGAATCTAATAATTTAATAACCGAACCACTGAGTCATTGTGTGTATTTGTTTCTCATTTCTAGACCAGAAATCCCATTCCAAACATGAGAAATCTCCCTTTGGAAAATTTTGCTGAACTTAATATAATTTTGGTTTCAATGAAATAGAAAAATTATAAAAGTGCTGGGAAATTTCCAACACTAGTCAGCTGAAAACTAGCTGCGAGATATGAGCTAACCCCAATTCTCATGTTGTTTCCCCCAAAAATATTCCTTCCTCCATCCCAAAGTTGAGGATAGCTGTTTGTTCCAGTTTCAGGGCCTGCATTAGAGCTGATAAACTATGTGTTTAACTATTCTGGCAACTAGAAAAGTAGGTTATTATGAGCTGCAAAAAACATCAGCAATTAACAGTAATAATAGTGAATACTGTGTAATACCTGATGGGTCTAAAATTTCTTCATTTACTCAAGTGTAAATGGAAAGTGAGCATTTTACTTGAGGGTACTGCATGATTGTGAAACAGGTTTGAGTGAGAAGAGAGACAAAGCTGTAGAACTTCCAAGTGTAATACAGTATTGTTTGAATTACACAGATAAAGTAAATGGAGTATGTATTTCCCTTCTATGCAGAAACATGCAGTGAAGAACTTATATTTCTAGTCAGAAGGTCAGAGAATGGATTCTCCTCTCAAGATAAATCCAAAATAATTTTGCCAAAGGAGCATCGCTAGATTGACACTGTTATACTTGAGATGAGAAATTCACCCACATTTTTGAGTCCCAAGCATGAATAAATGCAGCAGAGCAGAAGCAATCATTTAGGTGTTTGGTTTCATTAAATGGGACATAGGAGAACTACATGTGTCAAGAGCTAGACAAAGGAAAGCTACTTTTAACATACATAGGTCCCGGGATTAGACAATCACCAGGATTTCTGCCCAAGGATTGTCGTACTGAAGTGTATTGAAGGGTTATTGTCATAACCAAACATGGAGGTGGTGGTTGAGGACAGGCTGTGTGATGTTAACTGCGGTTTCTGCTTCACTGCATTACCTTGTAATGACATTAGCACATATTTTACATTCTGTGAGGAGAATGCTTTCCTCCTCCCTGCCACTTAGAAACAGTGAAGAGATGAGATCTGACACTTCAAAATGCTGTAATGCTCTGACCTTGTCAGGGTATAAGATGGTCTTAGTAGATGCAGAAAATTCAGCTGCCCGGAGTATTTTTGCTTTGTCCAGCTGGTGTCCTACCATCTCCAGTACGATCTAAAATATAAAGCTGCTTCCAGACAGCATTGCTTTGTTATTCACTTGACTTTACTAGCCTTGTCAGAGTTAATTGGATTTGTGACATGGTCAGATGTTTCTTTCTTGATTCTGTTGTCCCTTGCCTTACAGGACACATATGCCAGGGGAAACTACAGTACATCTAGCAAATACTAAAAATATGAAGACATACATGGACATGCTAGCAAAATTTATAGGAACTAAATTTTAAGTAGATGTGTGCTTAAAATATATTTATTTAATTCTAATATATGCCAATATTGTCACTTAGTTCCTAATTTATCAAGATAATTAAGGCACTTACAAATCTTTTTATTTAAATATATCCATAGCTCTCTAGACAGTCTAATATCACACTTATTAGTTTGGTCAGACATAAATGCCCAACTAAATCTTACTGCAGATGAATGCTGTTTCGGGGAAGAATGCACATAAATCACAGAAATATGAGGTTACAGTTGTGGTAAAATTTCTTGGTTTATTAAATATTAGAAAAATCTATACTGTTTATTAAAGCAGTAATTACAGCCGTAGTTTTATTATACTTTCCTTTGTGTAATAACGTTTATGTTTTGTATATGAGATGACGGTCTCAGGCTATAAAACAGCTCTTGTGCAATTCACTTTCTAAATATTTGCTACTATTACTACTGTAATATTATGCTGTAAACATTTTTAAATACAATGAAAAACAAGTATCAATAACTGTGATAAACATTAAGTGATTCAAATGAAAAGCTACAAAAGAAGAGGACTTCATTTACATCTACTGTAAAAAGCACGAGTTTGGGAGCAGATTCACTAGAAAGGATTTATTCTGAAATGCAGTCTATCTAATTACAGAAGTTTTGGTTAGACAAGAGGCCCATACATTGCCTTTGATAATAGATACACACACACACGCTTACGCCCAGAGTGCACACACACACTCACACCCAGAGCATACCACTATGGAAGTCACAGTGGATAGTCTTTTCTTTGGGCTTGGAACAAGAGTAAATCAACCATGGGTTTGGGTACAAAGAACATATAGAAATAGCTGAACATTCATTTGTATGTCAGCATGAGTGTCGCAGTTTAACCCCAGCCAGCAACTAAGCACCACGCAGCCGCTCACTCACTCCCCCCCCACACCCAGTGGGATGGGGGAGAAAATTGGGAAAAGAAGCAAACCCCATGTCTGAGATAAGAACCGTTTAATAGAACAGAAAAGAAGAAACTAATAATGATAATGATAACACTAATAAAGTGACAACAGCAATAATGAAAGGATTGGAATGTACAAATGATGCACAGTGCAATTGCTCATCACCCACCAACCGACACCCAGCTAGTCCCCGAGCGGCGATTCCCTGCTCCCCCCTCCCCAGTTCCTATACTAAATGGGACGCCACATGGTATGGAATACTCTGTTGGCCAGTTTGGGTCAGGTGCCCTGGCTGTGTCCTGTGCCAACTTCTTGTGCCCCTCCAGCTTTCTCGCTGGCTGGGCATGAAAAGCTGAAAAATCCTTGATTTTAGTCTAAACACTACTTGGCAACAACTGAAAACATCAGTGTTATCAACATTCTTCGCATACTGAACTCAAAACATAGCACCATACCAGCTACTAGGAAGACAGTTAACGCTATCCCAGCTGAAACCAGGACAATGAGCTAAATTTCATAGATTTTATATGATATTAAGAGCAACGAGAGAGGGAGAGAAGACAGATTGACAAAGCAGTTAAGCATGGGCTTAACTTTATACATAAATCCTCATGAAGTCAACAGCTATGCAGTTGGAGCTATGTCAGTATGCAGCTGAAGATATGACCATCATAGTCTGTTGTTTTATACAAGCACGTTATTAATTTTGTAAGCAGTAATGGAGTTAGGCAACTACTTTTAATCTGTAAATGTTGTGGAAAACATGCTAGCAAGATTTTTATATTGACTGGTGCAAAAGAATAATAAAATCAAAGAGAAGCTACTTGTCATCAGTTTCAGCAAGAAACAGTGTGTATGATTTATCTCTATTTCATTCTAATTTCATTATTAGCACAGCTCCAATGCTTTCAGTACACATAGAGCTGGAGTAACACAGAGGCTAATCAATTGAGCTTCGTTTCATTTTGGACAGCTCATTGGAAGCATTTGCTAAATGCACAACAAGGCCAACTTTCTCCACCCTTAGGGAATATATTGTATTAGCTGAGAAACAGGAAGGGAGTATTTATTTTATTTTTTTTAATTATAGTGCTTCCATTCTTCACACTGATTTTGATGAGCCATTGGTCCAGTCAAAGAAGGCAATGTTTGGTTCTTCAGTTCTTGCACTGCTAGATAACACTGTATAAGCAAAAACATTATCCACCTAGATTCTGAAACCATTATTCTACCTGACTAGGAACTTCAGGAATGAACTTACCAACTTTAGTGAGTCAAGGTATGAAGTAAAGTTACTAAGTAAACTTGCTGAAAAAGTTACAAAGCTGGAGAAAATCTATCAGAATGTCATCTTTATAGTATCATTGTTTCTGTTTGACAAATTAATGATAAGAAGCATTAATTATCTTATGCTCCAGTGTATTTTGTTAATTAAAAATTCTTCATTAAATTTCCTTGAGGGTAATTAGTTAAAAAAAAATTATCATCTCCAGGCAACAGTCTATAAAATATTTGGTGTATGACAGTTGCTTCATTACATTAACATGTCTCTTTTAATATCATTTAACTGCAGTAAAATAGAGATTTATTTACTTATATGGCACATAGTAGCAATATACAAGCAATGGCTGGAGCAGAAAAAGTTGTTCTTCTCCAACCATGCCTACTACTGTGGAATTGATTTATTTTTGGAGCAGAGGTCTGTTAGGAAAGGTAAGTTTTCTAACAAGCTATTTAAAATGCAGTGAACTAATAAAGAATAATCAGAAAAAGAAAGCAGAATTGCTTTGTGTGCTTTTATTTTATTAACCTGTTTGAGTAATGGTTAGCACTTACTTTTATACAAACATGAAGAGTTACAATCCCCAAAACTTCACTAGCATTGGTCTGTGCTATTAAATTTTACTGTTCTCAGCACTAAAAAGATAGGAGAAAAACTGTTAAGGTCAACAACAATTTACACATCAACACAAAGTTTATCAGCTTTTATTTACTATTACAGTCCTTCCACAATACATTATTAATACCAAGGGTGTATTAACTACCATGAATATCTGAGTAAAAAATTGCATGTTAGTCCAGAAGATATTGCTGAGGTCTGGTTGAATCTAAAATAAGATTGGATATTTGTAGGAGAAACAAGAATGTCTGTTAAGATAAAAAGAAAATGCAAAACCCCAACAAAACCTAACCTCTGTCAGAAGCCAAATTTCAGCTTAAAAAGCAACATTCCTCTAGACATGCTGTTGCATTTTGTCATTTCTACTTGAACCGTGGAAGCAGGACTGCTACAAAGTAATGTGTTAAATGCACACATCCATCTTTTCAGATACAAGGTCTTCCTTAGTGACAGGAATAGGATGTCCACTTACAAAACAATTTCTTAGAAAACTACTAAAAGCTGGCACAAGATAAAGCATCTCCAGACCTGAAAGTTTCTTAGCCTACCTCCCAGCCTGCTGGGAGGCTGTCTGCACAGCACATCACCCCACAATGATGGAGTCCCTTTGGGTGGTACCTCAGAGAAAGTCCATCTGGCCACCTGCTCTAGAGCCTGTGGCCCTGGAAGTGCTTGCCATCCTTGACGCAGAGGCAGCTGCAGCTTTTGGAAGGCTGGGTGACCTGCCAAGTGGATGGGTAGATGAGCTGGCAGGGAACCAGCAAGTTTCTGGCAAAAATCTGATAAGCTTGGGTTCCACAATATTTCTTATTTAAAACATAAGAATGCTCGCTTCTGTTCATACCAAAATACTGCATAGTTTATATTAGAAAGTGCATTTTGTAAAAGTCCATTTCCTCCCTCCAAAATACACACTGAGTAAAAGTTAACCTGACAGTTTTTCATCAAGTTCAGATAAAAACACACATTAAGCAATATATGCCTAATTAGAAAAATTAGCATTGAAGTAAGTAGAATCATATAATCTACCTGCTAAGTCATGTCATCGATTGCCTGCACAGTGCCATACAGTGCATTGTAGAAATTCTGCAACCAGTTCCAAGAGACATTGCTGAAATATCACTAGCAATGTGTCTGCTTAACCATGGCACTTCCTCCTGTAGGCATGGGCAGACATTGACTATAAAAATGGTTTAAAACATTATCACTCTCCCATGTTTTTGTTGGCTTCCCTTAGCTAGAACTAGTAAAAAGGATAATGTGATCTCCTGATTTTGCTCAGTATGAAATTGCCACAGCACAAACTTTAATCAATCTCCAAAAGTATTTCAGACATCAAGTAGCGCATATTTATGTTAATGGAGTTATATTGCTTATTGCATCCAAGCTAGAACCTTCAGCTTGGATTGTGCAGAGTTTGCTTATTTATTTAGAAGACCAGAAAAATCTACAGCCCTTCCGTTGCCAAAGAGTATAATAATTAAGTAATTAAGTAACAAGTACTTAGCTCTTGGAGTAGCTAAAACCTAAAGAAGTTTAGCAGCCTTTCTTTGTAAAACATTATTTTGGGACTGAATGTTGAATCCATGCTGATGAATCCAATTTTCCTTCTGCACTTGTGTCAATGCTTTACACTCTGACCAGGTGTCTGGCAAGCCATGACCCAAGTACATATTGCTTTACAGCCAGGAGTTCCTTATAAGGAATGCTGACAGCATTGCCCCCTGTGAGTATCTACATCTCACTGCATTTGGTTTTCAATATTCCTCCTTCATCAACTCAGAACAAATGCAGGATTCATGCACCCATCTAAGTATTATTTAGCCTGAGGCCTATCACTTGGGAGCAAAGTAGCTTTATGCCATGTTATGTTCCTTCAGCTCTTAAAACTGCTAGAACCAATTTTGGCTGTTATATACACTCTAAGTTCTGCTTTTTTGCAGAAACCTAAAGAATCTGTTAGGGAAGGTAGGAATCACTGTAGCAAAGAAGGATCCACATCAGGTATTCTGTCCATCGCCAACAAGAAAATACAGGCATGTATGACACCCTTTTGCAACCTGGAATTTCTGTTGTACCAGTACAAGTCTTCAGAAGGAAAATATCTGGCAAAACACAATGAAAAGTGAAAAGGCTTGTCTCAAAGTTTCCATTTTATATATTCCACAATTTAACTTCTTTGACAAGGAAGGTGGAGGCCAACTCTTCTTTCCTGATAGCCAGCAGGAATAATAGAGCATAGAGGTAGTCAGTACACATTTTAATTTCTCATGCATTCTCTGGAGCACCAAAAGAAACTGTGCATTCCTATAAGGCTTCCACTATAGTGAATCTCATCTGTTTGTCTCCCTTCCTAATATCTAGCAGCATCCAGCATACATGCTCATACTGTATTAGAATATAACAATAATTCTGTAAATGTGGAAAATAGCCACATTTTCTGAAGTCAATGACTGCAGCTTGCAAAAGCCATACCATACATAAAGGACTGCACTGCAGGAGCTGGTCAGACCACCTTGTGTCAGTCATGGCCTTTTCTACAGAGAAGGATACCTTTATTTCATGCATTGGTATTAAGCTGAATTTCTTCTTGCACCTTATATGTCCTTGGTCACTGGCATTTTTCATGAGACAAAGTAAATGCCGATTCTCTATGGGCTGTAAGGGAAAACAGCTGCTAGTTATAATGGGGGTTTCAAGAGCACTTGGTCAACCTGAATCTTCATATAAGGCTTAAGTACCTCCAGACTGTATTACATCTGTCAGAGCAGCAGCAAATACAACATAAAATGTAGAGCAGGTCCAGTTTTTAGTGTGTCAGTAGAATCAGCCTGCAGTTATTTTTAACTGCCTTGGAAAGCTTAGCAGGCAGATACAGTTAATCCTTTAAAGGATTTGCAGGTATTCATAGCTTAATAAGTAAGCATACTGGATTAAACCAATAGAAGATTGTAGACAGACAAAGACAACCTTTACATGCTAACATTCAAAAAATAAAAAGAACAGTTTCTTTTATATACTTTTTCCTGACAATCACTCTCAATTGTCGGTACGTGCCAGAATCCCATACTCTGATGAAATAAAAAAGTTAATTAGAGCCATTAAACTCAACGTGTGATAATTAAATCATCAAATAGCAGTGAATTTCTGTTGTCTTGTTTTCCCATTATCCTACAAATTCTTTGAAAAGCAGAACTACATGGTGAAAATTAATTAAAAATGCATCTACTTATGCAATAAATAAATAATGGAACTAAAGTGGTAAAAATTCGTTTTAGGAAGAAGAAAAAAAGGATGAGTGATTTTTATAGGTCAGATTTTGTACTGCTTGTATTCTTTTCTTCATAAAGAAATATTCACACTGAGAAACTGTCAGGATTCACTGACATAGGCTTAACTGAGAGATCTGGGCCCTTCAATATATTCATAAATGATGTGGAAATGTACACACATAAGACAAAGAAAAAAATCAGATGACACAAAACTATTAGGCTGAGGAAATCTAAAGCTGGCTATGAAAAGCTTCAGAGGATGGCTCAATAGTGAATGGGTGACAAAATGCCAGAGGCTATTCGATGTCAGTAAGTGTAATGCACATCAAGAGAGGAAGGGAAAATACGTATATACAAGGGGTGTTAGTCAGTATCACCAGGAAAGCTGAAAACATCTGGTGCTTAAAGAAGCAAACAGAAACTTAGGAATTATTTAAAAACAGAGAACAAACACAAAAAGTCTGCCCTGTATGCTTTCATGCCACAGACATATTATGAATACTATATGCAGTCATTCCATTATCAAAAAGGTTATGGTAGAATTAGAAAAATATCTGAAGAAAGATATCATAGAAGTGTTTAAGTCATTATGAGAAACGTGAGCTGGGAAAAGTTATTCACTAGTATTCATAATATAAATATTGGAAGACATGCACATTTTTTGGTAATAATAAACTAAACTCATTTTCATTAGATATTGCAAGGCCCAAACTATACACGGATCAAAAAAATCATGACTACATGAATTCAGCAGTTCTATTCAGTAGGTCAGCAGTAACTATTAAACAAGAGTCTCCTAGCCACTGAAGGGTAGAAGAGCATGATGGAAAAATCGCAGTAAGCATGACTGCCTCTGTACAGTTTTTCCATAAGTATCTTCTTACTAAGACAGGATACTAGATTAGGTGGACTTCTCATCTGGCTGAATTCAGCAGTTCTCAAGTCCTCATGACTAGAATGACTGAAATCACGATGTAAAATATTGCATATTTTTACAATAAATTCGACCAGGACCTGCCTGGTTCTATCACTGTTATTTAAAAAGAATCAAGATTAAACAAAATTGTTTCATTAACCATACAACTGAAGAAGCCTAATAACCTAAATATTTTTAAGCTTATATACTCTGACTACCAGAGAACCCATTCCTTTCACCCCTCAACTCTGTTAACTGAAATATATATATATAATATTTGAAATATATGTACATAAGATAAGAGCAGATTATTACTCCACACAGTTATAATTAGGACCCTGCTCTTCCCAGCTTATTCAATAGTGGAATTTTTTTGTTGACTCTGCCACTTGAACAGAATTGTGAGACATAGGAGCATACGACTAGAAGGCAACTCTTATACTTGCAGTTGTAACACTTAATCCCTTTCAGAAACTGACCAAATCCCCTTTTATAACTACTTGATCAGCTGGCAGGCCCAAAGTGCTCTACCCTGGCAGAAAATTCTTTTTGATTTTTAGACTCAACATATTCCTAGTCAGTCAATGACTTATGCTCTTCTACTTAAACAGAGCTTTACCTCTCTGGTGGCATATTCAAAGAAAGAAATTGTATCTTCTGTTAATACTCATTTTGCCTCACTAATCAAGTCAAGCTCTTTTACAGCACATCTATCTTACAACATGGTATGCAACGCGAAATGGTTCAAGCCAAGTGGGACACCATGCCAGTCAGTGCAGCACAGTGCGGACACTCTTCACCCGCATGCCCCTGACTCTAAGAGCTGTATAGAAATGTTAGCACATTCCTTTCAAGCCAATGTGCCATGTCACCAAGACGGCCAGTCTTCCTGACCATGTATTCAATGCCAAACTAATGTGGTTGTACTGATTCACTTCCAGAAATAGTTTAGTGGTGGTTAGATCAATTATTTCTATACCATACTTCACTGTGTAGCGTAATCAGGCTTCTTAATCTCACACTGTACACTTCTAATCCCATGGATCACCATACTCTTCCTCCTCACTGACTCTGTACTGATTTGCCTTTCTGGAACACAGAATTTCTGTGGAACAGACTCTAATTTCTTCCATACATATCAAAGCCTATGATAATCTTTGACATGCAAACTGAAAAGATTTTCAGAGTTTGCACCGACAGCTTTGCTGGAATGCTTAGCCTTACGAGTCACCACAATGACTCTAAAGTTTAGTGACAACTCTATTATGAGCATGACATCAATTCTTTTCATTTTGGAAGAAACATCTCCTTAATATAGTAGTGGCAGATAACTGGTATCATCACCAGGTTCCTAAGAGAAGCCCAAGAAGGGAAAAAATGCAGTTAAACCAGTAAGAAATTAAGATTGACAGAACACTTGACAGTGGTTCTGCACGTGTTTTTGCTTTTTTAAGAACAGTCTATCTTAATTTCTCACATATTCCAATCTTTCCCCTATACAAGCCAATTTGCTTAGCTAGCCTGGACATCTTTCATTCTTCATGGTTTCTCTGGCTCTGTTCCACACTGCAGATTTCTTACTGCGAGTCAGTCTTACTCGCAGACACTGCACAGAGAATGCAGTTTCAGGAAGTCTACCACTTATCTGACTGAATGCTTCACTGTCATACTAGTTAGCACTTCTTTTGAATTGAGGAAGGGCAGGGGTCTACAAGTGGGAATGAAAGCAATTGCTTGGACAGTGGACTCTATCCTGGCACAGGCATGAATTGAAGACTGGCACAAAGATCAACATAAATCTTAAAAAAAGGATTTGAAGGCAGAAAAGGGCTCTAAAACACAGGGATGTAGGAAGAGCTTTATCACAAAGCAAAGAAAACATGAGAAGCTCCAGGACCCTAATGGCCCAGAGTGACTTGGTGGATGAGAGGATATGGGGCATTCATGTTTTATAGATGAATTAGAAATCATGAGAGGAAAAGGGCTGTGAAAGACACAGTGGATTAGGAGAAAGGACATACTGAAAAACATTTTTTAAAAATGTCAATTTTTAAAATGTGTGGCCTTCTGCACAAATTTAAATTTAGTTATTGAATATAACAACATAACAATAATAGCTGTATATACATATTTTTTCTTATAAAAGCAAGGCAAAATATTACTAAAGTCGAATATGCAGACTATATGTATTTACCACAACATGAAACCATAAAATGTTTATTTTAATGTAATTGATAATGATTACAACTTGCAGGCTTTAACACATATTTTGGAAATCTATAAAACATCTGAAATCAGACTATGTAATTAGAGAACAAGCTGTATTTGCTTAGTAGAGGAAGCAGGGCAGTGGTACTTCCTCATTCCCCTTCTGCCATCATGGTAGATGTCCTATTGGCACTGCACCTGGTTTCTGTGTTCCTCACATGTTGAAGCAATGAATGAATAAGCGGAAACAGCCTGCAGAAAGTCTCTGTGCTTGACTATCCTTTCCACGCTCATTTTGTATTGCTGCAATAGCTCTGGCTTAAGCGAGGTTTCACTTGATTTATTTCAAGTCAAGAGAAGAATCAGCCCCGCAATGTACCTCACCACCACTGAATCCCTATACCTATGCAACAAACACTTTAATGTTCCTGACTAGCATTTTGAACGTCTGTCCAAAGGCAAAACAAAGCAGAGATTTCAGATGCAATCTGAATGTAATATTATATGAACCAGACAAATTCTTCAACTGAAGTGCCACTGTTAATCTTCTTCCAAAACACAGAACATTGCATTAATAAACATCGATACTCATTTCAAAGTCTTCAGAATATCTAGCTAAAATACGTTTACTCTACTGCTACAGTCAAGGGTGAGCAAGTTTCCTCCATAAATCATCACCTCAAAGACAGATGCCAAATTGGCAGTTTGCAAAGAATTTGGAGAAAAAAATTCAACCAAGCCCAGCAACCCCCACTGAGAAACGGAATGCTGGACAACTATCAATAAACACTTTTTTGACAAAAAAAATCTTAATTTCTTATAAAATATGCCATGTTGAATAAATCAGTTTCTCTGATACTTCTACTTACTCAGGTATTCTTGCAGTGAATCAGTTTCATAGCACAGTACTTCCCTGAAGTAAGATTTAGTCCTTTTTCTTTACACTAGCAAGATTCTTACCAAAGTAATGAGAAATTGTTATTATTAGCCATGAGGTGCAAGATTTATTCCTTTATTGTGAATAAATAAATCTATAAAATATTCTGTGTTTTTTTAATTATTATTTTATTTTTATATAAAAGCCTGAATCACATATTTTTAAATGCGGATAATATTAACATTTTTTTTAAAGACCAGTTAATCCTCAGCTACATCCATAGACCTGCTCCCACCATATAGGGATTAAGAATTAAACAGAGGCCTTTCACTTGAGCGTAGCTTCACTGAGTGAAGGCCAGGGACAAGAACTTGGGAGGGTGCTGTGAAAGGGACAAGAGCAGAGCATCTGTTCCTGCGTAGATTTTTCTGTCCTCCCACACATTAAACGGAGAGAAGCATATGAAGTGTGTACAGTGTTTATTTTTAGCCAGTCAGGCAAAAGGCCATCACATGGCCCTGTCCCATTACCCCATTTATCTCAAGGACAGCTACAAATGCCTGGTGCTGACATCTGATTTTCTCCACTCATGACCTGATTCCGCTCCCTGTCCCTTACTTTTTAGATATTGTCTTATATGTTAAAAATGTGTCTGGACAATACATCTTCTTGGCACTCTGGATGCAGTTCTGCTAATTGTTTTTGCACATAACATCTCTTAATACAACATAAGGATAGATTTCTTCAGGACTTAAATAAAAGCCAAACCCCCCCCAAAACAACCAGACCTCCTTCCACTCTAAAGAACCTTTATAATTCTGTTTTACTGGACATATTATTTCTTTAAGGTTTGTTTTCAAGTGAGAACTCTTACTGCCAGTATCTCCCTTCTCATCATATCAATAACTTTTTTTTAAAAACCCAACTATCCTAAGACACTGTGAGGCTATTCTAAGGCAATTCTTCATATTGCCAATTTTTGTTTATTTTCTATTTGGGCTACATTTTACCATCAATTCACAGAGAGTAGAGTACAGGTTATTCTTACATTCATAACTTGATTATACTAACCAAAGTCATCCATGTATGCAGTTCTGAGGATGAGGATGATTTTAACAGGCAGTTTTACTGAAAAGGACATCATCCTTATCAGAGATATTATTCACAATTCACAGGTATAAAAATATGGAAAAGAATATCTTCCTCCAACATATGAAATAACATATCACTTAGTTAAAATAGCAATTTCTAACCCAGTAGTTTAAGGAAGTATATATATATATATTTATTTCTGAACTCTGTAGATCTTCAGTGACTAGACTTTTAAAGGGGAAAGTGGAAGGAATGACAGTGGTTTGTGTAAATAAATAAAACAAATTCCAAAGTTTTTGCTTTTTAATGTATAGCAGACTAAAAATAGAGATGTCTTTTGGCAAGTAACAAAACCTGTAACAAAATTTCTAACAAAACAAGTAACCTCTCCTGTGCAGAGGCAGGATAAAATGGGACTAGGTCTCAAGATCATTAAGCCACTCAGATGATGAAAACCTAAACCCAATATATTTAATACAATACTCACATAACTAGACTATTTCTTTCCAAGCTAAGCACCCTAGAATGCTTACTTAGGTGGCAGCTAAAAATACTCAGTGTCTTCAAAGGAGGACTCTGAATTTTGAAACAGGAGCTCCTTTTAGGGTTTTTATAACTAGTTTTGGAAATATCACCCAAGGACTGGGCCAGAGGGAAACGACCAATTAGAAACCAAGTGCTGTAGATAAGAGATTCTCAGACCACACAACAGAGCAGTTAGGTGACAGTTTGGCAACCCCTGCTTAGAAGAGCACATTTACATAAATTATTGCGAGGTGGCCTGAGTACAGGTTTACACCTTTTTAGCTACTCTGCAGTAATTGTCTCTAAGAACACTCTTATTTTGCAGTAAATGGAAGATATCTTACCTTATTCCTACTGAAGATAGAGCAACTACAAATTTCTTCACAGATACCTTCAGACAACATCCATGAAATAGCTACCACACTACAAACACACATACTTCCTTTTTTTTGATGGTAACCTGTCCAAGTAGCCATGCCATCTGACAACCAAAAAGCCAGTATAAAGCAAACCAGCTACTCAAGAAGCAGTCACTCAGCTCTCTGAGGTAAAGAACTGACTAAAGGAGCAGAATTGTAAATAATGCACAAGGAAATGCCTGCTGCTGACTGTCTCCACAGCAATTGGAGAAATTATTCATTTGTGTATATTTTTCTGAATAACCAGTATTGCATTAAAAAAAAAAGTAACTAAGACATATCTCTCCCTGAAGAAATGATGCTGCTCAGGCCAAAGGAACAATCATATTATCGCGTGGCCCTGAAAGAGCTGAATGTGCTCTGAGAGGGAATATACCTGGTCTCCTGATGGAAAGTCAGGGCATGCAGCTCTTGGCTGATCAGATCCTGCAGAGTTACCTTCTATAAATGCATAGCAAGTGTATATTTTTAATCATCATCCAGACATGTATAACATATTTTAAATCCCATTGATTCCAAGCAATTTTAAGGGTGTACTTAAAGATATGTTTAAGGTGCTCTGCCACATCTGCTGCAGAATGGTAACAAATATAGATTAAAGAAATAAAACATTGTCTCTGTGAAATGAAACAGTCTTTGTCTCCTTTGCAGCAGGCCATAATACTCTGCTTCATAAAATTAGTTAGCTCTGCACATTCTTGAAAATTTACAGTGCAGTATGTAGAAAATAAATTTAGAAGTAAGGACTACATTGTTGGATGGCCTGCAGAGCTTATATTACCGACCAGCAAAAAACATCATTGGATGAATAACAAGACTTATACTTGGTCAAGCAAAAACCAGAAATGTGATACACAAAACTGGTCATAAGCTAATATTTCTTATGGATTCATCCCATTAAGTCTCCTGAGATGTGTTTGTTATTCCTAAGTATTATCCATATAGTTTATGTTAACAAATTTCAGCATACAGATTGAAATATTCTGTGTTGATGTTATCCATTTGCAATTTGTGCTATTGTCAACTATTCAGCTAGGTCATACAGTATTTTTTCATTTCCTGACAGAATAACTTAAGCATTGTAAACAAGAAAATAATCAATAATTCACTTTCAGGATTAGGTTTCAGATGACTAGCTGTTAATACTACAAAAAAGGCAGTTTCAAAAATCATTACCACCTTCATGAATGCTTTCTGAATATTAAATGCACACAAATTCAGATCAACAAATAACAGCAAATCACACGTGTCTTTCTCTTTTTAAGGTTTAGGTTTGTGCTGTTTAATAAACTACAGCCAAAGGCAACAAAACATCTTGTTGGAAATTCTATGTATTTTGCTTCTTCATTGCTGCCTTTTCAAAGAGATGTTTTCTGCACAGTGAACTACTAGTATGTATTGAGCACTGTGACCTTTATGATTTTGGTTTCAAGAAGGTCAACATTGCTAAGAAGCCAGTTTTGCCTTAAAGGCAAAATCTCTCTAACAACCCAAAATGGATCTTTTAAATGTAATTGAACTATAACAATTCATTTTCATAGGCTTATGAAAAAAATGCCTTCTAAATTTGCAACCAATTTTATAGTATTTGGCCACTGATAATACATGTAGAGAAGCTGGCCGATTACTTTTTGGATTTCATACAATGCCAACTCAGACAAAAGTTTTTATGTGAAGAGAGACAGCCAACAAGGACCCCTATGTTAGGAACAAGCAGAGGGGTACAGAATAATCAAAGCACATCAGAAACTGAATAGGTACAGAGTATGAGAGAAACCAAGACTCCATTCCTGCAATCGTTAACCAGCTGTGCGCAGGAGGTGTCTTTCCCTGTTGGTCCCTCCCTGGTCAGCATGGCATAGCTAGCTCACAGCTACACAACTGACCCCCTTTCAGGGTCTGCACTTTGGCATCGCCCCAGGGCAGCTCACAGAGATATGCAGATCATGCCTCTATTAGGAAATTACTTTAATTTGCCAATGAGATGTTGTCATAGTTTGCCCTTACGTATACATGTAGTTAAGCCACTGGCAATGCTTTTTCCAAGTTAAAACTGTTGCTAACAATCAAAAGCTGAAACAATGTTATTTCTCATTGCAGCTGATGGACCTGATTCTTCATTATCTTTGTATATCTTGTACAGTCATACCCACCTCTGCAAGTGTAACAGTGACTGGGTATATGATACTGTCAAATCAGAATGGTTTAAATCTTACAATTTGATAGTCAGGGAAAACCTTATATTCACAGCTTATGTGCCTGGATAAATAGATACAGGTTCGGTGAGGTAGGAGAAAATGAGGCTTTTATGTTTGCTGTGCATCATTAACATCAGTTCCTCTTCACAGTTACCTTTCGGAAAATGCTGGATGGAATGGTTGTTCCCACGCATTCACAAGATCATTTTGCCAGACAGAAACTTATTTTAAAGTGGAGGAAAGGAAATAATGCCTTATTGATTCCCCCCCGCTTCCCGCTTTCCTACGGTTGCTCCATCTTCATCACAGGCTTTTCCTAAATTTCCTCTTGCTATCATGCTGCACAGCTAACTTCATGAATAATTTAATTGAGAAACTGTATCAGCATACTGCACAGTTGATGAAGACTTGATTCTCTCAACATTTTTGTTTCCATCTTGATTTTTTTTAACCTAATCTAATCTGAGAGTCTGATGACCAAGCATTTCCATTTTCACCTTCTCTGCAGCTCCCGAGAGACAAATAAAATGGAGAGGAGGCAGAATAGGAGGGAGGCATTGCTTCTGGTAAAGGTAGCAAATATACCACACAACCATCATTAGAACTGTCAGGTCTGAAAATCTGGTAAGTGAATCCTCAGAGAATTGTGATTGTACACATCTCTTTCAAAGGCACACAGCAAAATCCTCCATTACAAGAGGATGAGACAGTGAAAGCCACCTTAAAAAAACTCCAGAGTGAATGGATGTCAGGGGAAGAAGGAGGGAAGAAAGAAAAGAGGTGGTCTCTCTTTCACTGCAAATAATCTTTGGTAGATTTACAATCACGAGAATTTTTATTTTTTTTTTCCAGCTAGCAACATTAGCCTCTATAAAAGCAGAAGAGCAGGAAAATTGCACTGTCTTTTCTCAACATCAGTATGTTCCCTACTCAGCACAAAGCAATATGCTCTTACAATAATTCTTCCATGTAGCCTTTTATTTTCTACTACTTTCTCCTATTTAAATATTACTCCCTGTCATACACATTCTGGTTTCAAAAAAGTCCTAGGGGAATATCATTTACATAGCTCAGTTTAATATAGTTCACATGCAAACAATACGATATGGAACATCATTTAAAATAATACGATATAGAGCATCATTTAAAATAATGAGCAACATGAAGTAGCTTAAAACTCTCATTATTTTCAGTGCCTTTGTGAGTGAGGTGTTATAAGCTAATTCATTGAATTTTAGAGATTTTCCATATTTTAGTACAGTTTTGTAAAAATCTCAAGACCATACACCCAGATAAATAGCAATCTATTTGTCATATTGTGTTAAAACCAATGTTATCCCTTTTGATTGAAGCTGCTGAAGTTGAAGACTCTTGGAAATTGTTTCAGTTAGGAAACATATTATAGAATCTGTTGGGTTTTTTTGTTCGTTTTTTTCCTTTCTCTTAGAACTGCAACTTGACCTGCAGCTGAGCCAACCTAAGTGTTAACTGTCACTGAAAGGGCACGCCCATCCCACTGCTTTCCAAATTCAAACTCCTTCTTCCTTCTGCTCTTCCCTCTCTCCTCACTCTCTGGTCAGTTCGTTCCCTACCCTTTGTTCTGGCTCTGCCACTCATCAAACCTTTTCCACAAGCTGATTCAACTCACTAAATTGGAAAAGTTCTTCCGCCATTCTCATAACCAATTTTCTGCTATTTGAGTGATTTAAATCAGTTGACCCAACAGTGATGAAAACCAGAGATAAAAGAGATATGAAAGGAATTCATAGCAGACCACAAAGAGGCCTTGTAGGGTCATGTAGCAAGTGTTTTTTCTTGGTGGCTTTTCAGCAGCATTTCTCTATTTAGCGGTCACTGTTTACTGGATGACACATCTCCACCAAAACTTTGCCAGTTTTCTGCATCTGCATTCTGTCCACAACAAACTACTTCTGACCAATAACTGTGCACCTGTTATGGCACGTACATGTAATTCAGTATATAGCTGCCATCATTTCACCCATCTTATACTTAAAGGACCTTACTGAAATTTACTTTCATGAATGGTGACCTACAAGTTCCAACACCTGATCTCTACCAAAACAATACATGAAAGGAATGTCCATAGTTTGGGTTGCAAAGCAACAAAAAGCCACTGAGAGAACCACATGGATTAAAAAAAAAAAAAGGATAATTTTCTTCCTGTTTTAAAATACTACTTAAAAATCAGTCTTTTCTCAGAAAAATAAAAATTAAACACAGCAGCAAGAAAAAACTTAAGGTCAAACTGTTGGCATATGTAAGTTGCTAATACAGCCACTAGTCTTCTGTATATCCAGAGGCTCTGAGAACATGCATCCTTGGTTGGAAAGAGAGACACACAGGGAAACATCCCGTGTTAGGTTTTCCCTTAAGTGAAGGGACAAAATTCACCTGTCAAAATTTACAGAATTTAAAGCCCTTCATGTGTTACCCTAGAAAACATGTTACCTCTGTAAATTGAGGTTAAAGAGTTGACATGCTTTCTTGCTTGCTTCTTCTGGGACTTTTAGCAAGAGTCGAGTTGTGAAAACGATAGCGATTTGACCCATCTTTTACCAACTCTAAGGCGATACTTGTGAGAGAAGAACAAGTAACAAGCAGGCCTCTTGGAGAAGGTAAGACCACCCTGTCCTCCCAAAAAGGCATACCTTATCCCCTAGCCGCACTTACTTTTCTTAGATGCAAGGTGCTTCCTTCAGGGCTGGGGCTGCCTAGGGAGCAAACGGCACTCTGCACACAGCCGCAGCAGCAGCAGCTCCCGGCCCCACAGCAACACCTCACAGCAGTAACCGGCCCAAAGGCAGACGACGGCCGCGTCACCTCACTTCACCAGAGTGGCCTTGCCTGTGGGGCTGCGACCTGCACTGGAGACAGTCCCAACGAAGGAGCTCCCCCCCCCCCACTCACGGCCTGCCCTGTCCCCTCCGGGGCGGCTGACCTGAGAGGACGGCGGGAGCCCCAGCACCCCCAGGCCCTCGCTGTGGGGAGGGGGAGGCAGGCGCGACGCCCTCAGGAAGAACGGCCGAGGGGGAAGCACTCGCGCGCGGGACCCCAGCGGCTGCCTCCGAACACCCCCGCCCCGGGCCCCGCCCCCCCGACCTCCCAACATCCGGGTTCCTGTCAGCCGCCGCGGCGCCGCCGCCCGCTCCGTGTCTCAGGGAGGCGGCGGGGCAGGGAGGAGGTAGCGAAGATGGCGGCGACGGTGGGAAGAGCCGGTTCTTTCGGCTCCTCTTCGTCCGGGCTCGGTTCGGCTGCCGGCTTTTCTTCTCCTTCGTCCGCCGGGACGGCCATGACCAACAACAACAACGCGGAGCTGCGGGCAGGCGGTGATGAGGACGATGGGCAGAACCTCTGGTAACCGCCCGCCCCGCCCCGCGGCTGGGGGCCCGGGCGCGCGCACTGACCGTTGCCGCCCTCGCAGCGACTCCTTGCCCTGCGGGGGAGGCGGAGGGGGGGAGGGCTGGTTAATCCCCCCCCCCGGCGTTCAGTCCCCCTCAGTCAAGGAGCCGAGGGGGTGGGGGGGCTCCTCCCCTTGGCAGTGGCAGCTCCTGCCCTGCCCCCCGGCCCCCATGCCTCCCCCCGGCCCCCGGGAGATGGCGAGGGTGGGGGGCTGGGAGGAAGCGGGAGCCCCCTCCTAAGCGTTGTCGTCTCTCCGCTCCAGGTCCTGCATCCTCAGTGAGGTGTCCACGCGCTCCCGCTCTAAGCTACCTTCGGGGAAGAACGTGCTTCTGCTGGGTGAGAAAAGCATCCTGATCCCTTTCCCTTCTCTGCCGCACACAGGCTTCCTCCTTAACCCTCTCTTGGGCGTCTGGAGCTTCTCTTGTTTAGGGCCCGAAGGGGGAGGGAATGGGGGGGGGGAATGAGGGTGGCAAGGTGCTGGCTTAACCCTCTACCTTCTTCCCTTGCATGTTTTTGCTTCGTTTTGGATATCCAATATCCAGAGATGCTTTAGATATCCTCCTCATCGTAGGTACCTCGCCATGATACCCTCACTATCCTTCCCCTACCCTAGTTCCTTAGGTAGAGATGGCTTGGAAGGGTGGGTTTTTATTGTCTTTCTACCCCGATTGAGTGTTGACTTCGGGGTACGTGCGGGTCCTTCAACCTTTTCTGAAACCTCTCCCGTTCGTGGAACCAGTGCTGCTTGCTGGTCCTTATGGTGTGTCATACAAACACAAAAATTGCTTCCGTGGCCCGAACGGTATCAATGACGGCTGCACCCAGTTGGCCGGAGGGCGGGGTAGGCTGGATGGGCGTGTTGGTTGTGTCCTGCCCACATGCACCGAGCCTGTCAGCAGCAATATCATCAGCAAGTTGTGCAGCAGCAGCGGCATCGTTCACTGCTGCTGGCTTTCATTGTGTTCAGTTATCTCCACCCAGAGCATTAGTCCAACCTTGCGTCTGGCAAGAATTAGAAGTTACAGAATGGGACTTTGATAGGACGATAATGAGAGACCCAGCTATTATTCAGTGTTGAGGGAAAGAAGAAAAATAATATGCCAGGCAAAATTTAAAAGTTCATGGGGGACAGGGAGAAATGGATGCTCTTAAATGTGTGTGTGTATATATATTATTGCTGTTGTTATTGGGGGGGGGGTGGGGGTGGCTGAAAGACTAGTAAATACTGCTACCAGTAGACAATTTAATGAATTCCAGAGGATAGATTTGTTAAGTAGCTGCTGCTTCTCTCCTTTGCCACCATCCCTGTCCCCAGAAAGAACTGTGTGTTAGTATTTGGAGACATGGTTAAAACCCAGTAAAGATATTCATGTGGACTCTATGCACGCTATGATTCTATGTAGTCTTGTGGTTTGTACTCTCTTGAGGTTTAATTTTTTCTTGAAGTTAATTTTTTCCCCCACCATAATCCTAAAGTAATCACTGTGACCCTTTTCTTCCTGTTTTCATAAGCTGAGCGGTGACTTAAAACTGACTATGAAGGAGAAAACTGCGCAAGGATGATGGGATGGTCTAGTGAACCTGTTACAAGACTACTACCCTTTAATTTGTTGCTTTTTATGTTAAGTAATTAAGTAGGATATTGAGATCTGATGTTCTAGTGATATTAAAGAAAGGAAAGATTTCATAATGATTGACAGCTTTTTATGTGATATTTTGAAACTAAATTGGATGATTGTCCTTGTTGAAGTTGGGAGGTTCTTCAAGCTGTGATCCTTGTCAAGAAGATTACACTTTTGTTTTTCCTGTCTCTTCGTAGTCGGGCAATCCTTAGTACTCAATAACTGAAGACCGCTTCCTTCAGAACTAGAGGGAGCACCACAGAATGTTTCCAAATACTCATTTAGTTTGTGCTGTTTAATCTGTTGTATAGAAACTTTTTTTTTTTACCCATTTAGGTAGAGCTTATAGAATGACTTAATGTAATACTTTCTTTTTTTTCCCCCTCCTTTTTTGACGGAGGCATTTTTAAAAATATCTGCAGATTTGTAGAAGAAATTCTATTTCTTTCTTAGGAATTGCGTTTTCTAGAAGGCTGTGGTCCAAGGGAAGAAAAAGTTTGGCATGTGTTTAGGAAAAAGAGCATCAGATCTGAGGAATGGCCAATAAGGACCATGGTCATGTTCTTTGTGAGAATACCTAATATATGTATTACACTTTGCTGTTCACTTGCAAGTCATGATACTGCTTCTGAAGCACGCTAGCATAGGAAAACAAGAGTTCTTATGTATTCTGTATTGCATGGATTCAGTATGTGAAGTTCTGTCTCTTCAGGTTCTTGAGCTGTGTGTTTGTAATTTCTCCATTATCTCGCATTTCCTCTATTTTTAAGCTTTATTCTTTTAAACAGTTTTGTACTAGCTTTTGTTGTTAATACAGATTGCTTCTTGCCCTGGCTATTTTCAGTTTCATCATTCTTTGAATACTTTTAAGCAGGAATTGTAAAGCTGACCAGGGTCTTGATGGTATTCACTCATTTTGTGGTAGGCAAACTTGCAGTATAAACAGTTACATTGGTAAAACCTTCCCAGCTGAAACATGATATATAGTGACAATGCTTATTTTCAATACAAACTGCATTAAAACAAACATACAAAAAAACCCCTAAGCCTCCAACCTGCCCCCTACCACACCACCGCCACACCCTGCCCCAGAAAAACCAGCCAGAAAACCCCACCACTTAGTGTTCTTTTGTTTGCTAGGACAAGTTTTCCAATTTGCCTACAGCATTTATATTTTTTCAAACCCTGCATATACTTGTATGTCTAGTTGTTCTGCGAACCTGGCTATGTCTGGCATGCTAATTCTGCTATTTCAGTATTTATTTTTAGCTATGTTAACACCTCATTTTTAAGAACCTGGAAAGCAGTTCAAGACAACACAGAAATAACTAAAGGAAACTGGAATGCCAAATGTTAATCGCTAGATATGGCACATAGTTTTGTAAAGTGAAGGTTAACATATAGTACTGGTAATTCTCTGCTCAAAATCAGCCCCCCAAAATTAATTAACTTATTGTTTTACTTCTCAAAAATCATTCACTTACATTTTTTTTCAATAACTAATTTTCTGTGAAGACTTAAAACTTTGATTGGGACTGCATGTAGCGTAAAAGCATTTTTGTGTTCTTGTATGAACAGATAATAAAAATGCAGACTTTCCTATACTTTTCTGTAAGGCAAGTATGCTCTCCTTCCTAAGCAGTTCTGTCACAGTGACCATAGCTACCACATTTAGCAAAGTATACCATTAGAAAATGTAAGATGTCCCTGCTTTTTTAAGGAAATTGGGTGCTCTCAGTGGCATTTCTAGGTACTTTTTGCAGATAGCCAAAGGAGTGTGTTTTTGTTGTTGTTGCTGGTCTTTTTTTTTCTTTTTCTTTTTTTTTCTCCTGGACTGTCTCTTCTGCTCACTTGGGTAATAAAGGTAGCTGATCAGAGGAGATACATTTTGTTGAGCGTGATGAGAAAACTGATGCTTGTAACTGGGAGCTCTCTTGTTTGTTCTCTTCCTGGTATATCTGAACCAGCAAGTGGAATAGAGGGAGCAGCTAAGAAGTCAGTGACCATTGCAGGTTATGGATGGAATCCATAGTGCTACAGAATGTGTGACAGCTTGGATTCAGAGACCCGAGCTAGCCATTTATCCAATAAAATGCAGCATGCGTTCAAGCAGTAATGTTCTAAGTCATTCCAGGATGCACAAGAAAAGAGGCTCCCAGCTTGCAAGTGAACTGAATAGTTGCTTTCTATCTGGCTTTGTATTTCATACGTTCCTCTCTCTGAAGCATAGTAGATTCTCTGCCCGCAATTCTCATGATGTCAAACCATTCAGTGACACGTGTACAACTGATGTAAGGTCTGTTGCACACTTATGCTTTTACTGAATCACTAGCATTTTGGTTGTCTTTATGCATTTTACCCCACTTGATGATAAAGGCTTTGATTTTAGTGGGCAGTGAGTGTTCAACTGCTTTGTGTCCACATTTTCTCTTTACCCTAGACATCTCACTTTTCAGAGCCAGGCCTGTTTGTTTGAATCTTTGAGCTCTGCTCCTGTCCAGTGGCTGTCAGGATGCTTGAGAAGAAGCTTCCACAGTCTACAGCTAATTTACAGGTACACTTTTCTGCGTGTACATGTATTGGGAATGGCTGTCATTGTAGAAAATGGTACACCTTGAAGAGCAGTTTTAGCTTGCCACTTTCTTCCAGTGGACCCATGGAATGTAGTGAACTTCAAAATTAAGTTCTGATACAGCAAATTGTCATAAAATCAATATAAAATTTGCTTACTTAAATTTGTACTCAACACTAAAAATTACTTTTCCAGTTTATTTTTTTATTCAAATAGCTGAAAGTTTCACTGTGATCAGTTTGTCATTACAGCTGATGAAATACTGCTTGTTGATATAGTCCATATTGTTCATCTCAAATATTTCTTAATTCTCTAGTACTACAGAAGTTGTCAGCTTCTTTTCCTCCTCTTTTTGCAACTTCTTTGCCTTCTACAGGTGATTAAAGCCTTCCAAATGTAGCCAAGTTTTGTTTCAATCAGCAGTGTTACAGTTCTAAAGTATCAACTGTTTTGATGGGGCATTGACCTAGATAAAATTCTAAGTGCTTGTTTTGCAGCTACATTTTTTTAGAACTAAGTAGTACTTCTTCATAGTGTCCTTCCTGCTATAATCCCTTTCCAAGAAGCCAGAATTATGTGGATGCTGTGTAGTAAAAAAGCACAGGAAGTTCTGAAATTCTTGAATTGCATTTGTTTTAATTTGTCTCTGCTTTGCCAGAGGTGCTGCTGCTTGCTGGATCTATCTCTGAAATAGCTCTGAAGGTGAGGAACAGTGAAAGGAATTGTGCTTCTGCGTTCTCCAGGCAGGTTAGTGGCAGGAGCACCAATAAAGGTGTCCTTTTGATAGTAACACAGGATTATTTTATATACACTAGATGACTTGCTGCTGTGTTAAAGGAGAAGGCTTGCATTAGAGATGTACGCTGTTCATATTCACTATAGAATTGTCTGCAATATTTGGCTTTCTCTGACTGTGGCTTTCTCCAAGCATAAGTAACACTGTTACTGCTGTACCTGTTTCCACAGTCAGGCCATGTATTCTTCTGCAGTACTTGACAAAAGGCATGCTGGAGCAGTTGTCTACAATCTGCTTTCTATCATGGTGTAACACAGAAGTGCAATTAAGGTGGTCCTCAGAAAAGTTATTTAATTTTTCAGTGCCGCAAAGAAACCGAATGAATCATATGTGAGAGGGGGGAAACTTAGCTGGTAGAGTAAAACTTAGAGGAGAAGTTTTTTTTGTCCAATGAGTAAATCATAATTTAGTGCCAAGTTATTTGAAGACTTGATATGACCTACTTACTCTGAACTTCCATGTTGTTTTGAAGGATTCTAGAGAAGGTTCTCATCAGCATAATTAATTTTGTTCTTCAGTTCCCTGAAAGCAAACTAAATTTGGCTTACTCTGATTATTTTGGTCTTCTGCAAAAGGCATTCTTCAATTAGTGTAAATAAGTCTCTTTCACTAATAGGCAGCTGTGGAAAAGGCAGTTATTAGCTTGTGAGAAGTTTTTTATCTTGAAAATAGCTATAGTATACATGTGCTTGGTCCTAGCGGGAAGAAGACTGTTATGCCTCTACTCCACTGTGTTAGGATTCAGACATTCCACATGGTGTAGAATAGGGATCACTCTGTGATTCTGGGAAGGCATCTTTGCCCTGTTTGATAACTAAGGTTTGGGTTTGATGACTTTGTGTTATCATATTTAAGTAAGGTGGTATTTTTCTATTAATAAAAATAGTCAATTTATGTTAGAAATATTAGATGTTGTGAATTGTTCTATACAGAAGCTGTCTTTTGTTTTGTGAAAAGTATAAAGCTACTTCACAAAAATATGCCTTTTGGTGGGTAGAAGGCTTAATTAGGACCATTATTTCTAGTTTTGCTTGGCCTTGCTTGAACATTTTTTTAGAGAGGAGTTGTATAATTCCCATATCAAGCTGAATTTTAATTGATGGTTTTAAAAGCAAGGAAAAAAACCTCCATCAAGGAGCCAGTAGGATTATAAAGTACACACAATTAAGTGCTTTTCCAGAGCTTTTCAAAGAGCTGTTGGGGAAAAAATAATAATAATAAAAAAATAAAAATCAGAGGCCTGGATGGAAGCAGGGCAGACCAACAATAGTGATGACACAAAAGAAACATTCACTTCTTGCTTCTTTGCCTTGCCATATTTTAAACACACTTAACACTTTACAGTGGAGAAACAATTTAAATAAAAAGTCAAAACTCACATCTGTCCTGGAGACAATACACTGATTGCTCTTCCATGTACAGACTTCTGTGAGAAGTAAGAAATTTGTTTTAAGACAAGTGAAAATCTAGTCTGTTTTCATTTTCTAAACTGAAATAAATGTGGAAATAGCATGAGTAGTAAATATTCTCCATTTTAAAATGTTTAATTGAAAGTTTAGAGAAGCTCTGTAATAGAGAGCCTAAGTTCTCTCTAATGTGGTAGTTTATGGTTGAAGAGTTTAAGTAGCAGTTCATAGATAAGTGCCAGCTTGTCTGCATTCACAGGTGATTCATTCACCTCATTGCCCATCCTTCCCATTTATGGGTGACCGTTCTGCTAAATTCTGTATTGTAGGAGAACATTTAGTGATACTCCATTTTCTGCTCAGTAAACATGCTTTTTACCTGGAGTAGTGAGAAGGGAGGAGGCTGGGCAGGATTTTGTATTATGGCTTCCTGTACCTTTGAGGGCAGCAACAAGAAGGATGTCGTCAAACTCTGTTTTGTAGACAGAGTAGCACCTTGGACAGAGAAGCTTTGACAGGCGCAACCCCAAACTTGAGCTCATCAGAGGAGTGAAGTGTAGCAGTGTGGGGATAAAAATGAAACTGCTTTTGTTTAGCTGAGTATAAGACATCCCATTTTGTTAACAAGACGGTGAAATACTGTGTGTAAGCAGATTGGTTTGGCTTTGTTTCAACTGCTTCCTAGCCCAACTCTTCTGCAAAATTAAATCTGTTGTCCCTCTTTAACTTGGGTTCAACTTTGATGTATAGCACTGCTTGCTAGAAGCATCATTTCTGTTTCCTCACTGTAGTATTAATGTACAAGTGCAGTTTGATGTAATGGAGAATTTTAGTTCTTTAGGATTTACTCTGGAAAAGGAGGACCTTTTATGTTACTTGCAAAAGAAGGATGCAAAGTCTTAAATTTGCAATGATCTACTTGGTTTTGGTTTGGTTTTTTTACCTTGTGTTGTGGTTTAACCCCAGCCAGCAACTAAGCACCACGCAGCTGCTCACTCACTCCCCCCATCCAGTGGGACTGGGGGAAAAAATCAGGAAAAGAAGTAAAACTCATGGGTTGAGATAAGAACGGTTTAATAGAACAGAAAAGAAGAAACTAATAATGATAACACTAATAAAATGACAACAGTAGTAATAAAAGGATTGGAATGTACAAGTGATGCGCAGGGCAATTGCTCACCACCCGCCGACCAACACCCAGCCAGTCCCCGAGCTGCCATTCCCTGCCCCCCACTTCCCAGTTCCTAAACTAGATGGGACGTCACATGGTATGGAATACATCGTTGGCCAGTTTGGGTCAGGTGCCTTGGTTGTGTCCTGTGCCAACTTCTTGTGCCCTGGCTGGGCATGAGAAGCTGAAAAATCCTTGACTTCAGTCTAAACAATACTGAGCAACAACTGAAAACATCAGTGTTATCAACATTCTTCGCATACTGAACTCAAAACATAGCACTGTACCACCTACTAGGAAGACAGTTAACTCTATCCCAGCTGAAACCAGGACACCTTGCAATTATATATCAAGAATTGTGTGTCAGAAATGCTTTGCTCTAAGCTTATGTACGGAAGTGAATTGTTAATTTGATTATCACACAGTTAGTAATAAAGAAGCTAAAGGATTTTCCATCTCAAAATTTTGGAGGGAAAAGGAGGAGGATGATGACTCTTTTTGAAGGTGCATGAGGCTCTGTTTTATATATTGCTTCAGTAGTGCTTTAAAAGAAGTCTGTTTCATAATATTAATATACAAAGGTGTTTAAGTCTGAGAAATATGAAACTTCCCTTTTGTCTGGAACTAAGCAGCATTACTTTTTCATATACTTTAGAGATATCCAGAGACAACAAAAAAATAATACGCTTAAATGTCTTCAGGTTTGCAGTTTCAAATGCCATATAGTGTGTGTATATGTATTCTTAGAGAAATTACTTTTTTTAAAAGCATATGTAGTTTTATGTATGTCCCTGGTAGTACTTAACACTAATAGCATTACTATGCTGTACATTATCCATCAAATCTAAAATAGCTAATAGACTTTAATTTCCTCACAAATATTTACCCTCTCTTCTGGTGGAGAGCAGCTTCTATACGTACTAAAGGCATTACAAGAAAATGTTTGAGTTTTGAGAAGTCTTAAAAGCTAGCATTGTATGCACTTAGAATTAATTTGCTAATGAGATTTGTGATAACTATTCAGGAGTTTTAGATAAACACTAGTTTAAGATTGATTTGTATTTTCATATCCTTGCTGAAGAGTAACCACATAGCAAAATTATACTGCTACTCTCTCCCAGCATAACTCAATATATTCAAAGTGTGTTGACTTTTCAGGTGTTTTATACTGAAGACTTTAGGTTGGAAAAAATAAAATAATAACAAGGATACAAATACATTTGCAGCTGTCACAGTTTTAAAAGGTATATGCAAATACTAAAAATAGAAAGTAGAGGTAGATGGAACCTCAAGTCTTAGCATGTTCTCTTGGCCAAGGCAGTCATCTTTACCTAACTTTTTATGATGAATTGTGTGGGCAAAAAGAGGAAGTCCTTACGTCATATGCAATGGTCCTGGTTTTACTTTCTGATGGCTTTTTCCATAATATTGACTCTAATTTGTCTTAAATCTGTTGAGAACTCTGGATCTCCTGTGGAATAGGGCGCATTTAGCTAGGCAGCTATCTTGCACCCTTGCGAGTCATCCTATTTGTAGACTAGTTGGTTTATGCATTGCTAAGTTGTTTTGGACCACTTGTCAGTATTGCTTTTAACCCTGTTCTCTGCAGATCTTTTAGTTTCTCTTGTATCATTTGCAAACTGTACTATTCTCTTCATTTACCTGAGTAATTAATGAAAGTAGTACCAATCCCTTCAAACTTCACTGATGCATCATTCTGGCTTTCTAATGAATGATAAGCGTTGCTCTTTGCATGCAGTAACTTGTATGATACAGTTATGTATGTCAGTGACCCACCTACCTGATCTTGCTGTTTTGAAATAGGTGGGTATTTGCTAAGGAGAAGGGAGTAGAGAATCTTCTTCACAGAACGTGTTAAGTAATTCTGTGATGGAAGGCTGAAATGACTACGGTGTGTGCCTATGTGTCCAAAGGCACTAATTTTACATCAAATCAACTTGTCTTATGCTGTACTTGATAAATTTTCTTTCTGTGTAGGGTCTGAATATAATTACTGCAAAAACTCAAGGAGGGAAAATAAAATTCCAGCTCTTATTTTGCCGTAAGATATTAACTTAATGGTATCAAACTTCAGCTTACGTCAGGCATTTGGAAATACAGGGGTGGGGAGGAAATCACACAACACAGAGCTGTGATAAGTAAGGGGTTTGTGGGATGTATATTTCAAGTTTGCCTGTATTGTTTAGTATGAGCACTTTCAAACAATAAAGTTGCATAGATATTAGCATTTGCTAAGTATGTTTTAGTTTAGACTGCTTAAGTGTATCTTTCATCACATTTAGAACTTTTCATAACCACAGATGTTTCTTAGACTTAAGTTGCAGCCACTTTTGTTAAGAACTGGCAGATGTACTTTGCAGAAGATGCTAAACTTTCCCAATGCAAACAAGTTGTAATCTTTATTGCCACCTATGTGAAACAAATTAGTATGCAAGAGAGCTTAGCTAGAGGTCAGCTGTTCTGAGAAACTATGAAAGCTGTTAAGTGCAACCTCTCTTTAAAAGGAATAATAAATTTTGTTTTGTCTTACCTTTTGAGCCTTCTGCTGGCACAAATTAATTGAAGCTGCCTGTTCAAAAAGGTAGAATAACAGAATGAATCATACAGAAATTGTTGGCAAAAGCGACTTCACCAGCATAACATGTCAGTGCAGCAGCTCTTAGTAAAGTCTCTCTCGTTATTTGTAGATGACAAATTTAAGAAGCTTGGATAAGTACTTGGGTGAGAGCAGAGGAGGAATTGTAATTCATGTCTGGTGATGAAGCTTGAACTCTTCACTTTTTGGGCATAATTTTTATTTAAAAGAATATTTTCAAAAGAGGAGGAAAAACTTGATGTATGAATAGAAAATAGCTGTACTTTCCAATGTTTATTTAAAACTAGCTATAACTTTTCTTAGGTGCATCTTTATTTAATAGAGTTAAGGAACTAGTAAACAAACTCTTAAATGTTGAAAATGTTGAACTGATAAAAGTTCATTTTTCACTTAACTTCTCTATACTTAGGACCAGAACTGTGCCTTTTCATTTCATTGACTATAATCCCCTGGGCTACTTAAACAGTCTTGTGCTTTCTGGTAGCTTCTAGACTATTAGTGAAATCTGAACGTAAAGCTGAACTCAAGACTTTATGCAGTAATCTTGGGAATGATACATTGAGTAAATTCAAAATCAGTCTATCAAAGTATGATTTTTCTGCTCTTTTCTGTGGTTATATCTGTAGTCTTTTTAATGTAGCCATAATATTGTCTGTAAGATCATGGTCAGTTCCCTTTAAAATGAAAACTTCATTAGGTTTAGCAGTGAAAATTACTGTCCTTGAACTCTTCTCTTTGTTATGTAGTTGAATATGTATGAATATCTCTCCCTGTATAGGAGAGACTTAGAAAAATATGTTCTGTTTGGCATAAAACTGATAAGGTACTACTTAGGAACCTGGTTTTAATCTTAATTTTATAACCTGTGAGTTGAGTTCAAAGAATTTTCTGATGTCTAACTGTTACGTACCCATTGTACTGCCAAATTGGAGTGGCAAAACCCGGCTTCGTGTCCAGATTGAGCTTGGTTACTCTTTCAAACTGGAAGAACTGCAGGTGAAGTTTTCCAGCTCTGGGACATATGGTTAGAAATAGAATAGTCCCTGGCAGTAGCTGAGGTGTTTAGCTGTGCTTATGCTGTAAGGTTCACTGGTTATCAGAGCTACCTTTGGAGAGGAGAGAATAGGAATGAATGGATCTGGATTGCAGGCTTTTCACTGTGTGTGTACCCAAATACACATGTATTGTAAGGTAATGGGCTTACTGTTTGTCACCACCTTTTTAAGGTTTCTTTAGACCTGTAACAGAGAAAAGATTCAAAGAAACCAACCCATAAAAGCTAAGGAAGCAGATTTGCCTTATTCAGCCTGGTGGTCTGTGCTGTTTGATATGAAAGAGTTCTAAATTGTATTCTTCTGATTGTAAGATGAGGTTACTGTGACTTGAACTCTACTTTAGAAAGACTTTGTTAATGTTTTGGTTGCAGTTGAAAGACTGAAATTGTTAACTAGTCCTTAAGGTATCTTTTTAAAGATAAGTATAAAAGCCTATTTCAGATAGGGTAGTTAGTGGCATAATTGCATTTATCAATAATTAGAAATAAGATTTGAAGCTGAGGCATGCACTTTGAACAGATGGATGATTTGGGCAATGCCCGCTATGTTTCAAAACTTTAATAAGCTCAGTCACCCTGTTAGTATTTGGTTTTCTTCTTGCCCCAGGTGGATTTTAATATGTAATTCTGATTAAAGATTGAGCAGTATTTAACTTCTGTCTCTCCAGGTGAAGATGGAGCAGGTAAAACTAGCTTAATAGGAAAAATTCAAGGAATAGAGGAATACAAAAAAGGAAGAGGAATGGAGTATTTGTATTTAAATGTGCATGATGAAGATCGAGATGGTAAGTTTGTATTTCTAATAATACCTTAAGCCAATTTGAAAGCAGTGGTTCAGTAGTATGAAATTTTGAATGATTGTGGGATATTTTTCTTTCTTTATAATTTGCAGGACTCCAGCTTAGGCCATGAGTGATTTGTATCATGAGGAAGTTTCTCAGTGTAATTCCTTTAGTAGGTACCATGAGTGACTGCTTAAGTGGTAGAGGAGGAGAAGAACCAGTCAAAAGAAAAGGCTGAAAAGATCAGGGAAGCAGTCTTAGCTGCAACATTCTGAATGGATGTGCATTCCTCAGGCCTAGAGGAAAAAGTGCCTAGGCTTTTGCCTTGCATCTCAATTATTGTAGCAAGTACTAACCTTTTTGAACATACAGAGAAATCTTTGTCTTGGTGGTATCAGAATCTGCAAGACTACTTATTGTGTATTGATGGGTAGGAAAATGTGCACAATGCTAAAGGAGATTTTTAAAAACAAACAACAACAACAAAAAAAACCCCACTCAAACCACCAACTGAGAAATTTGGAGGAAGAAAGAAGTGGTGTTTCAACTGGCTTGAGTTGGCTTATGGCTAGAAGGTAAAAAAGATGTTTAAGATCCTGACCCCAAATACCTGCAGTTATGGAACAGGTAATTGATGCTTATGTATGGAGAAACAAGGGAAGGAGTATGACCAGGAACTGTGGAGGTGTGATGAATTATCTAGAGGCAATACTTGGAGACAGTGGAGTGTGAATAAGGACATACTGGGAGCTGTGGGGGGAAAATGAGTACTCTTGTCTATACTATAAGAACAAATATAGATAGAAGGAGAACCAGAAGTTGGTCCCTTTTGTTTTTCTGAAATCACCTGCTTTCCTGACTTCCATGTTTGGCTATTGGTCTCGAAGATGACTTGACCAGGGTTAAGAGGATTGGGAGTTTGATCTAAATGTCTTCCTCAGAACTTCTGTAACAAGTAATAAAAACTTACCTGAAAGCAAAATGTTAAGCTGTCTAATTTTGAATCAACAGCTCTTCATTTACACTGCAGAAGTGTCTGTGAATATTGGAGTATGGTGTTTTGGGGGGAAAAAATCAGTGGGATGGTCTATTTGTATGGTGATTGTCCCTTTGCAAATCTGAATAATAGATGGTCTGTTAAGTCCATCTAAGTCATTAAACAATTGCAGTTCTGTTCCAGTTTTCTGAAGGGTCAAGGTACATTATGTACTTTTGAGAGTTAGATAGGCATATCACATTGGAGTTTTGAAGGGGAGGTGGTGGTCCTCAAGAGATGAGCATACCAAGGGCTGAGAAGGGATGGCTGAATTCACCCAATTCCTTCCTTTTAAGTTGCATCTTGAAGAAGACATTTTCCCTCTCTAAAATGGTCAATGTTAATTGGAAATGTTGAATGCTACATCTGTATTCTCACTTTCAGATAATATATTTAAAATCTTCAGTTATCAGCCATTAAACATCAGGGTTGGAAGAGGAGCTTGTGTCCATAAGCTGCAGTCTGCTGTGTTATGTATGTTCAATTGACTGATCAAACATGTCATCTGCTTTCTTCCTTGTATTTACATGTCTAAAGAAGTCATTTAATAACTGTTTCAAGTAAGTCTCGTAAAATGTTTTTCCTTTTTTTTTTTTTGTAGATCAAACAAGATGTAATGTATGGATTTTGGATGGTGACCTGTATCACAAAGGTCTTCTTAAATTTGCGATGGAGGCAAGCTCTCTAAAGGACACTCTAATTATGTTGGCAGTAGACATGTCTAGGCCTTGGACTGCACTGGATTCTTTACAAAAATGGGCAAGTGTTGTAAGAGAACATATTGACAAGTTAAAAATTCCTCCTGAAGAAATGAAAGAAATGGAACAGAAGTGTGAGTATTCTGCAAATATGTAGGAATCCATTTAAATCAAATATGCTTAATGCTTTCTGCACCATTTAATCTCTCCATTGCAGTCTCTTTCATTCTTTGGAAATGTTACTTAAATTTAGGAGTTATCAAGTGAGTCAAGCTTCAGATAAGTCTCAAGTATCTATGTGGAAAAATACTAGTATTTCTTTCCAACAGAAGTACCTTAATTGGGGAGGAGGTGCTTTCAGAATGAGCACAGCTGGGTTGAATTTACAATCTGGCTTCTTACAGATTTTTCTAGATAAGATTCTCCCAAGTGAAAAAATTTCTCAGCTTCCAATTTTTTGTTTTATTTATTTATTTTAAAGGCAAAACACTGCATCAGCTTCTTAACTGTTCCTGTAATTGGTCAGTCTAGAGAATCTGGGACCTGTTCTCTGCCTACTAAAAGTGTAAATGTTGAAAGGATTCACGACAGCATAGTAATATCTGGGCCCTTTCCACTTGAAGGGTTTTATTATAATTATTATTGACACTGATGCAGCTATATGTTTGCTTTGGCATGGATATGATATAGCTCACTGTCTTTAGTTTTGACATGCAGAACACAAAGATTTTGAAGGATTCCTTAAACTATCTGACTGAACTCAGTGACATCATAGCTCTGTATTACTTGTGGGCAGTCATTGTATTTCCCTTGGGGTACTAAAACATGAGTCTCTCCCATTCATCTCTCAGTGAATTACTACAAGGAAGAGCATTTGAGAAAGCTGTGTGTTAAGATCAAATAGCATGATTAAACTTTGTTTATAAGTTTGATGTTGCTCTCTAGAACTGGTACATTCTTAAGCAAGAGACTGCCAGATTGCTGAATAGCTTTTTCAGAGATGCAGGTTGTAGCCATGCTGTGATAAAGTAGCCCGAAAGGTGACAGTTGTAGGTACTTCAGAATGGGGAGCGGGGGGGGGTGGGGGAGGAAGTGGTTGTTTTGTTATTCTTGTAAGAGAGATTTGTCTAAGGGAAGCATAATCCTTGAGAATCATATCTTCCACAAGAAGAGTGTATTTAGGAGGGAGGAGCTGAGCTCTTTTGGGTGTGGTTTTTTGGTTTGTTTTGGTTTTGGCAGGTGGTGTGTCTGTGTGTGTATTAAACACCCCCAGACAGTTTCAGGATGGGATTTTACTGGATAAAAGTAGTAAGGGCACCATATCTCTGTTACCAAAATTTGTAGGCTGATACTTTTGCTTCTTTACTGACTGAGTGAACAGAACAGTAAAACTCGAAGTGATGAAGTGAGTCCAAGAAAAACAGCTACTCATTAGAAGTTTTATCTGCTCTCTTGTTCTTTTATCATCTGGTCTAATTCCTATAGGTACTGATGGCCTGTGTGTTGGGTATAATAGAAGCCCTAGACGCAATCCAGATGTGACTGGAAGCTGTTCTTCTTTTAAACCTCCTGTGATGTGGCTTCATGCATTGCTGGGTGGGCAGCAGCTTGACACTGCCAAAAGGAGGAGGGAGGAATCTTGCTTGCCTAACTTCTGGCTACATGGTCCTACTTCATTCTTGTGCCAGGCTCCATGCTCCTGAGAGGCTCCTATGAGCCGATTTAACTTGCTAACAGGACTGAAATCTACTGAGGGTTTGTGTGTGTCGTTTTCTGGAGGTGTGCTGCTGTGTTTGTCTTCCAGTTCTAGCAACTTAACTCCACTCAAAGACAGATCCTGTGAGGACTAAAACTGGTATGGGAAGGCATTACATGATACATAGCAGCTGTGTGTGAAGGGTTGGAATAGCTCTTCCTGTTACTGAATTAATCTGTGTATAATGAAGCCTTGTGGCCTGGTCATTTTAATTGTGTCTGTAAGGGAGACCTAAGACTATTTCACAGTCTTTGAGCGGTGATATACTACATCAGTCCTCCTTTTTACTGTTTTCTATACTTGTATAAGTATTAGTGTGTTATGATCACACAACGGGAATTTTAGGAATCCACTAGAGGACTTCTAGCACTAGAGTAGTGTGATTTTTATTTTGGCATACAATTATCCCAGAACAGACAGGATACTATGTAGGAAAGACTCCCTTGAGTGGCAGGCATATCTTGGTGAGAACTCTGGGTTTAAAACACAGTCAATTTGGGAGGCTCTCAGAAGCTCTCAGACCAGACTGAAGTAGTAGCATTCCATGAGTAAGAGCCTGAGTTGACTGTTCAAGTAAAGATGATAATCTGTGCATGTGCTTTTTGTTACTGTGAACTGCAGGATCTGTAGAAAAGTTGAATAATCTTGGCCTAATACATCTTTTTCTCTAGGTTATTGAAATAAGTCTTGCTCTGTTACTTCAACTAAAGCTTTTCTAGGTATGAACTCGGAGGGCTTCAATCAGTTTAGTGAAGATGGTGGTGAATTAATGTAAATCAGGACAAAGTAGTGAGAATGTACTGGAGTAGTTAGCTGCCTGTGTGCATGATGCAGCTGAATTGTCTTGCTGTCTGATGTTTTTTGGCCTAATCAGGATGTGCTACTCATGGAAGAGTAATCAGTGGTGGGATTTGGTAGTATCCTGTTTCTGCTCTGTGAAACAGGACATGTGACGTGAAAGGTACAGACATTTATGCCTAATATTGCATCCCTGACAGTCAGAATAGTAAGTGACCATGTAATTAGAGGCTTGGGTATATACATCAGAACCTGACAAGAGTGTTACACTTGAAACTTTATCTTTTATTTCTAATTCTTGTTATATACTGATTTACCCTCCTTGCTAAATTTTAAAGTGGTATCTGGTCTACTGTAAAAGCATACCAAATATTCAATATGCTATTAACTAATTATAAAGCTAGTTAATAACTAATGTTTGTGTATTCTATTTTTGCACATTACTACTGTAGATTCACTGTACAAAGAGAGAGAAGTGTGGACAAAGGGGTTTTAGGTAAAACCTGGTATATGGTAGCAGCTAAGCAATATGTGTAAGGCTTAACTCTGTTTATTCTAACAAACTGTTCCATTAATTTTACCAAGAATGCAAGGAAACTTAAGTCCTTTAGGAAACATATCAAGCAATAATAGTTAATAGCAAGTGACTAGTGGTTCCACAATGATAAAATAAAAATGGTTTAATGTTGTCCCTATGGACAGTTTTATCTGGTCATGTTCTTCTGGCTGCTGATCAAGCAGATCTCAGACTTAGTAGTTCTTTCTTGTGCTGTATAGAGCAAGCAAATAGTTGGCTCTTGGTGTATGCTCAATTTTTTCAACGTAAAGAAGCAGAAATACTATACAATCAACGGTGCTAGAGATCAATGGCAGTGGAAATCATTGTTGAAATAATAAAGTAGCTGATCTTTTGAAATAATAAAGTAGCTGATCTTTTAATATAACTCTTTTTACTTTCAGTGGTAAGAGACTTCCAGGAATATATAGAACCAGGCGAGGATTTTCCAGCTTCTCCACAGAGAAGAAATACTTCATTACAGGAAGACAAAGATGACAGTGTGATTTTACCCCTGGGTGCAGATACACTAACTTGTAACTTAGGCATTCCAGTAGTAGTAGTTTGTACAAAGGTTTGTTTTACATTTTAGGTTTTTTGCATATTTTATTTAAGCAACTCTGTCAATTATGGATTTGGGGTGAGAAGCCCGTGGTTATTAAGTCATTCTGAATACCTTGCATAAGAATTCTTTAAAAATGTTTAATGTTGAAGGTTGATTATCTGCTGGAAGCCCTCATTGCATGTTATTTTGGGATTAGTTTTTCCTTTAGTTCTACCAGTTTTCAAGGAATTGAGGAATACCTCAGACCTGGTGTTGCTCACAGAAGTGAGCTAGTCAGTAAGCAACTAGAATTACCCTTGATCTCCACAGTTCTCCTTATTCAGCAAATAGTGTTTTGGTAGGTTTTTTAATATTTCTGATCTTTTTCTGAAGATGAATAGAGGGTTCTAGTTAGTAAAGTGCTGCTCTATTGATTTTCCTTAGTTCTTAGGATGTTTCTGTGATCTGTTTTGGTTTCTGTTAGATATGTAATCATATTCTTAGTCTAAAGAAAAAATGGTGTGGTTCTCTTGTGGCTGTTTTTTTGTTGTTGTTGTTTTGGTGTTCCCCCCAGCCCCCCTGACTCTTCAGTTCTCATTAGTATTAAGCATACTGCATCTGCAGCCTCTGCTGGCCCACAGTGAAAGAATAAAACTTTTGATGCATATGCTGTTCCTTCACTGGAAGGCTAACCCTCTCATTTGAAAAGCACCTTTCTTCCTCACCTGCTAGCTCTCTTGTTATTCTTCTCTCTCTCTCTCTCTCTCTCTCTCTCTCACACACACACACACACTTTTTTTTCCCCTGCTTCCACATTTCTTGCTTTTGCCTCCCTTTGCAAAGGGCTTGTTAGTAACTGGATAAAAACCACTATGTCTTATAATACCACAGTGTGTAAAAATACATTGGGCAGAAAATGGTAGTGTCATTCACTGGGTCAGTCTTCAGCAGAGACTTTGAGTTATTGCATTGGAGGGGGATTGAATGAAAAATGGCAATCACTAACTCCCAAGTTAGTCCTGACCACAGTACATGCACATCAAGTTATATATTATTATTAAAAAAAAAAAAGGTTCAGTTATGCTTTTGAATTATCTTAGCAGGTTTTTGTTTTTCTCTGCACCACCCACCCCACTCCATCCCCCTTGCCCAGTTGTGAACTGGATATGTAGCAGCACTGCTATTTCAACAGATAACTGAAAGTGGTATATTCATTTTATATTTATTTTACAGTGTGATGCTATCGGCGTTCTAGAAAAAGAGCATGACTACAGAGATGAACACTTTGACTTCATTCAGTCACATATCAGACGGTTTTGCTTACAATGTATCCTTTAACATGTCATAAAGATGATAATGACTCAATTAAATGTTTGCATTAATTATGACAAGCTTAAAAGAATATTTGCATCTCTGCCAAAGTAGGATGCCACTCCTTTACTGCAGCTGGCAGTCTGCTTCAGCTACCCCTACAGGCATTGTTGAATTAAACTTTTATTTTATTTTTTTGGAGCTGCAAGAGTCTAGCATGTCCCCTTACCATGAATTTGTTTACATGCCTTCATTTCCATATTTAGGAGTCAGTTTGCAAATTAGCATACCTTAGCTGACAGGCTCCCTAAAATAATAAGAAGATAACTCATTTAAGTATGATCTTGCTTCAGATGCACATAAGGCATGTTATTCTTTTTGACCCAAATATGCAGTCTATTCAGTGTTCAGTAATTCTGCAGGATGAGGTGATGATGGAAGGAAAGAAGTATGAATTGCTGTAGGAAAGATCCACTGGCTTCTCTTGTCTTGGTAGAGACAATGCGCACAAGCTGTTGCTGTAGTATTATTATTTTTAAACTTCATTTTTTTTAAAAAATGAAGTGTATAAGTGTATAAAATACTGTTTAGTGTTGTTTAGCCATCTAGGCATGCTGAGATCCAGATTTTAGGTGCCAGTAACATGCCTATGTTGTGTTGTCATCATTTGTGCTGTGGTAAAGGGAAGTTTAAATACTGTTGGAGAGACAGCAGTTAACAGATGGAAAAACTAGTTCAAGAACTTGAGACCTCAGTTGAGTACCAAGATGGTACTCCCTTCAAAGGGCTTCCAAGACCTAATTTTTCAAAATGGAATTATGGGTAATTGTAGTAAGTCTTGTGGATAGAGTAAGACTACAAAATATTAGTAGGAATTAGTCTCTGTGTGTATGCCATGTACAACTTGGAATTCTATTCTAAACTTCGCTGAATGGGAATCAGATCCCATTATATAACTTTCTTCTAGAATTTGAATTGCATGCATGTAGAAATAAATTACAGGGTGTTACTTTGGAATTACAAAAATGCCAAAATTGCTCAAAACTTCCATGGCTGCTTTTATTAGTCCTGTGCATAAGCTGTTTTAATTTGATACTGAACCATGCTGGAATACTAAGCACTCTCTTGGTCTTTGAGTAACTGATACAGCACAATTCATTTGCCTTAATTTTGTTCAAAAGCAGGTTACTGTATAATGTAAGAGCTTGCTCCCCTGATTTAAAAACCCAGGTGCGGAAGTGGAAGATCTTTGGCATTTTTGAAGCTACTAGTGTTAATGCTGTAGTGTCTATGTTGCAGGATGGGATAATGACAAGGTATAAGAATATGGCATGAAAGCTTTTGTTCATTAAAAGCAAAAGACAGTTTTGAAGGCATCATAGTGAAACTGTTGGTATTGTGGGCTTTGAAAGTGAGAAGAGCCTGTACTTTACTCTAAAAACAATAGCTGAGTTGGCGTAAAACAAATGCAGAAAGAAAGATTTAAATTACTAAATAGCTTATTTCAAAAATTAAGTGTTGGAAGTTGTTTGAAGTATTTGATTTTGTATTCCCCCTCTAAATTCTACAAAGTAGATAACGTTTAAACTAACAAAAAAGGGTCACTTTAGTATCTCTTACTAGCCACTAAACTGAGTTTTCTTTAACAAGTCTATTCAGATGGGGCAGCACTTATTTACACTTCAGTAAAGGAGAACAAAAACATTGATTTAGTGTATAAATATATAGTCCAGAAGTTGTATGGATTTCCTTTCAACGTACCAGCTGTTGTTGTGGAAAAAGATGCCGTATTTATGTAAGTTATCTGCATTATGATGTGTATATGACTACAAAATGTACTTGTGCAAAACCCTAAGCTGCATATAGAGCCTTTTTTGTTTACGCTTTTTGAAGTTCCATTTAACATTCTCGTGAGTTGGAGTTTAGTGAGTGCCAGTGGATTGAGATTACAAATACTTACTGCTCCAAAGAGAAATGTTAAACCCAGAGGTTTTGCTTTTCTCTGCTATGGTGAACTGATCTCTAACTAGTTGTATTAATCAATAACTAGCCTGTATGGGAGAACGGGAGCTATGACAACTTTCCTGACTTTCAGTTCTGTGCAGTTCAAGACTGCATACAAAAATAACCTGAAATAACAATAGAATTTAAAGCCAAATAATCCTTTATCTAGTCCTGCAGGTTGGGATAATGACAAGAAGATAGGAATATTGCATGAGAACTTTCAGACACTAAAAGCAGAAGATAGTTTTGAAGATATCATAACAAAACCACCAGTCAGAAAGGTAAATTGAGATGTTTTGGCATTCAACTTCTTATCTGTTTATTTACCTGTCAGTTTTTTGACTGTTTCTCTTTCTTTGAGACTTTGCTTCCAGTTTATCATGATAATGTGATAAACCATCTGGAGTTTTTCCTTTTTGTCTTTTTATTTTGTTCTTAAAAGTTCTTCTTTAGTTATCAAAAAAATCATTATGTTTTTCTGTTCTGTGTAGCTCTTCTCCAGCTTACACTGTTTTGTTTTTTTCTGCCACTGTTACATTGTATTTCTTAAGAACACTCCATTTTGCTCCAAGTTGCTCCTAACTTTATAATGCTTTCTGTTTCTCCTGGAGTATTTAAAATAAGAAAGCTTGAGACAGTGTAAAATCCAAAATAAACATGTGAAAACATGTTTTACATATATTCAGTATATTTTCTCTCTCATACTATTTAACAAAAGGCTTTGACAGAACTACCTGAAAACATATGTGAGGTTGTTGAACAAAATGCCAGCAGCAGTGGACCCCATGCATACAGAAGTTATTGAAAGCGAATATTCCTATGGTTTTTTCTACCAAAGCTAAGAATTTGGGTCTCATCGTATTTCCAAGTGTGAATTATTTCAGCTGAGAAAACTAATACTATGTTCTTTCTGCCATCTTCAGGGAAAAAAAATCAAGACACATATAGTAGTGTGTTAAATGAGTGTCCAAGCAATATATAACTGACAATTTTTTTCGCATGCTTATAAACTTCAGGCCTGGATTATAAACTTTGATATTGGTATTTGCCATGCTTGTTTTGGCAAAGTTTTTGTGTTGAGCTTATTTGGAGACAGAGTGCTTGCAATTTGATGCATAGAACTGGGATTTGAGATGTCTTTGTCCAGTTCATAGACTAGTCTAATGCAATGCAGGTGAAGAGTCACTTTTGCCATAGTTATATATAAAATAATACCAAGGTGGGGCCTTGATCAGTTAACAGAGACATGAGCATGCTGCAGAGTGTGTGCATCTGTGAATGTTTCTTACTGATCCTGAGACCCCAGAACGTGCTTTCTCACCATTTATTTCATTCCTCTTTTATTGAACACTTTAATGAACTTTTTGATGGGTCTTTCTACAAGTACATTTAGAGACTTATGCCTGCCAGGTCAAAGGAGTTAATGATGCTTCTATTTCACTTCTAATTACCTTAGTTTAAATGGAATCATGAGGTAGCAGTCCTAAATATAGAAAATGTGGTCTGCAGTAACATAGTATTTTACACATTTACTTCATTATTGAATGCCTTGGTCATCTTCACCAGGAGGTATAAAAGGAAATACATTTCTTTCTTTTAGTCAAAATGATGTTAATGTTTTTGTATTGCAGTTTGTTCATGAAAAAGAAATTGTAGCAGAAGATGACCAAGTATTTCTTATGAAGCAGCAGGTAATTTTCTACCTATAAAACAAGCAGCCAGTGTTTCATTTAACAACATTCTCCGTACAAATTTGAGGTTGTATTCTTAGTCACTGTAATATCTAACACTACATGGGTTTGTTTGTTTTTTGCAGTCACAGTTGGCGAAACAACCACCTACTGCTGCAGGAAGGCCAGTGGTTAGTAGTAAAAAATTTAAATATCCACATGAAAATTACTCACTTTCATATATTGAGAGGGTTCCTCGTTTTAGTTGCATTATCAAATATTCTTTGATCTAATTTTTTAAACTACGTAATATTTAAAGTCTGCGTCGTATACTACCCTAAAATTACAACACTTCTTCACAGCTAGTCACGACAACTTGTATTGACAGCAAGGGCTAAATGTCACGGCTTTACTTTTCATATGTTAGAATGCATCTAAGCAGTTAGTTGACTCTCCTTTCTGTCCCAAGAGTGTGCCAGGGGAGCGCACTATGTTGGCTGAATTGCCTTGGTGAATTTTATATCCTAAATTTGGCACTATCTCTCCAGGAATATTAAGACTCTGGCATAAAATTAAGGTCAAATGACAACTATGACATCTACATTTAAAATACAAATAAAATAACTAAAAAGTAACACCAGTTTAATGAGGAGCATGTGATCTTATAAAGGTTAGCTTTACCTCTTTAGATGAACTGCAAACATGACTTGTTACCCTTGAAGTAACGAATAATGCTTTTTCTCCTGGGTTTTGTTTAGTCCTTTCCATAGTATTGGTGGTATGTGTTGTCTTTCCAAGAAATTTGGTGTAGTTCCTCTATGATTTAATCAGTGCAGTTTTCATTATGGTCAGAGGCACTATTGAATAACAGATGGATTTTCAAGTTTCTCATTGGGATAAAATGAAAAGCTTCACTAGTGCTTTAGTTACACTAAAGTCAGTATTTTATAGAATGTTACACGTTTTTTTCAAACTTGTACACAATCAGCAAAATCTAATCCTGTGTCGTTTCAGTTGCACAGGATACTACATTATTAAAAAAAAAAAAAGATTAGGAGCCGTGAGAAACAACAAAATGCTTCATTTCATGTACTCTTACATTGCATGATATAATTCTGTAGAAGATTGACTGGTTCAGCTTGGGATTTTTTTTTTTTTTTTTTTTTTTTTTTGCATAGGATGCCTCTCCAAGAGTTCCTGGTGGATCTCCTAGGACACCAAATAGATCCGTAACATCAAACGTTGCCAGTGTTACACCTATCCCTACTGGGTCAAAAAAAATTGATCCCAATATGAAAGGTACCTTTTCTTACGAGGGCACAAATGCAGTTGGGGAAGTAAAATAGCTGCTTTGCCTGCTTTCTTTAATATGCTTATTTAGATTAACACACTAAATCAATATTTACTTAGAAAATCTGTTTTGTTTTGATTTTGTGGTGTTGTGGTTTTTTTCCTCCCTCCCCTTGTAGCTGGAGCTACCAGTGAAGGAGTCCTGGCTAACTTCTTCAATAGTCTCTTGAGCAAGAAAACTGGTTCCCCTGGTGGCCCTGGTGGTGTTGGTGGCAGTCCAGGAGGAGGTGGCACTGGAGGTGCTGGCAGCAACCTACCACCATCAGCAAAAAAGTCAGGTATGATTAATGATAAAAGATCAACTCAATCTAAATTGAGTGGTGGATCATTCCTATTAGTATTGTTTATCAGAAGTATGAATGCTACTATATTTAACTGCATGTTTTATTGGATATGGTTTTTGCTTTTGTTTTCACAGCAGTTGAGTATTGCCTTTTCATGGCTCTCAGAGGATCAAAGAACTTTTCATGTAGCTGTTTAAGCATGAATTGTGTCCACATGAGTTCTTCATTTTTTTTCCTTTGTTCCCCACCATCATAATAAAATGGCTTATGCTATAAGTCACTTTTAATACTATTCAGTTATACTGGGACTTAATTTCAGGTTGATTTTTTTTTTTTTTTTTTAGCAGTACCGTCAGTGTTAAAATAATTTTAAATTGTGTTTTGCTAGTGATCTAGCTCTGATGTGATGAAGGCTTTGATTGAGTTTGGTGACAGCCTGTAAAAATACTGTATTTTCTGTTGATAGCCTTTTTTATATGATGTGATTAATAATTAGTAATAATCTAAAAATGTCTAACAGTGACTGCTCTAAAGCTAGATACAAGATTACTCTGGTGCTTCTTGCTATTCCAGATTAAAATGTTTCTGTATTACTTAAGAACATACCTATACAGACATCTTCCCTCCCCACTTCCCCAGAGGTTAGTAATGGTGCACTTGAGTGAGAATGCTGGTGTTTCATTGGTACTTGACATTAGTGCTTACTTTTATGTAGTAAGAGAAAAGAACACACTTCACACTAACATTTTGTGTAGACTGACCCTGAAAATTTTTTTACATGTGTGCATTTCCCTCTTTTAAATGCAAAGCTCAGTTGGTTGAGCAAAGTTTATGAGTACTTCCTAATCTGCTGTAGGCAAAGTCAGCAGTGCTAGTTTGAAAAGCATATGGAGATTGTTCAGACAAATGCAGCTGATGCCATATGTGGTGCAGAGAGTACCCAGTGAAAATCCTATGGGGAGTGGCCGGCAGCAGGTTTGGGTGATGCCAAGCAGATGAAGGCAGCGCTGCAGAAAAGTGTTGCGTCCAGGGCCATGGCAGAAAATTCAAGAACAGAATTAAACTACTAAGGAGCAAAAATGTTCTTGGAAATTTCCTAATATGCAACAAAAGAAGAGTTAGGATGTAGCCAGTTAAATGTTGCAAAGGACAAGTTTTTCAAGGAAATACCATTAACTTTGGCTTAGAGGTGGCCTCTTCACATCCCCCAGTATTTGCTGGCTTGTGTTTAGTGTTATCTATGACACTCATTCTACATATCTGAAAACTGGCTGTTAACACAGTAGTTTGGGATTAGAGAATTACTTTTCACCTCAGCAGCTATGGGAAATTACTCTGCTTATTAGTTGGAATATTAGCTACTTGGATTCTGATACAGTATTAGCTTTTGTTGAATGATTTGAAGAACAGCATAGTACATCTGGCAAAAATTAGCTTTGCGGATAGTTCCTGTTAATTTGCATCTTCAGAAAGGATGCTGGGGCACTGCTAAAACTACATGTGTGTCAGTTTTCCTTTACAGCCTGAGATACTATGTACACTTCTCATGGTGTTAGACTCTGAGCTGCCTTTTCCCATACTGTCTTCTCCATTCTTGTGATAGAACATGGCAGGATAGAAACCTAGACTGGGGAGTAAGAGTAAAATGGGGGGGGGGGGGGGAAATGGTGGAAATTAAGCTTGGATCAGGTCTAAGTGTGACTATACAAATGTTTGTGCCATTCCAAGGTAGGGAGGAGGTAAGCGGGGGAGGGGAGAGAGGGATTTGCCATCAGCAGGTCTGTGCACACCCATGAGCAGCGGTGCCAGGTTTATGCTGACCAAAAATGTAGAACTGCTGTCACTGGTCTGTGGTGAAATCCCTGATTTACATTCAGAATTACTTAAAATACATATGATGCAGAAGGTTGTGTAGAAGTATTCATAACTGCTAGCCTTGATAGACTTTTCAGTATTTACTGACAATTAATATATAATTATGGAAGCTTCTTTGAGGAATTGGAAATATAGAAGGATGTGACTTTCTTTCTACTGTTTCCTTTCTGTTTCTTTTGAGTTGTGGCCTTAGGCCTTTACTCTGCATGCAAAGTGTGCAGTAACAATTTTTAGGATTTGTCTCGTTTGAGAATTAAAGATAGGCTTTCCCAGAACTGTTTCACAAACATGACTGAATGATACACATTTATTTTGTAGGTCAGAAGCCAGTTTTAACAGATGTTCAGGCAGAATTGGACAGAATTTCACGAAAACCTGAAATGGTCTCTCCTACAACACCTACATCTCCTACAGAAGGTGAAGCATCTTGAAGACACCAAATAAAACCAATTGTTCAGTTTTCTGGGATAATTCAAACTTGCCTCTGCCTCTTCCTTCAGTGACTGGAACTAAAGAACTGAAATATCTTTCAGAACACAAACAGTTGATGTCTGTCTGTCTTTCATATGTGTTGCCCAACTTTACAAAAGGGAGCTGTACAGTTGGAAAACCGTTATCACATCATGTAGGAGTACAGTTCACAGTGCAAGAATAGTAAAATAATTTTGTTCTGGGTTTTGTTGAAAAGTCAGTGTAATTCTGTAAAACTGCAAGTATGTCCACTTAAGTGATAGGGGTTGCTTAGAGCAGGAAAACTGATACACACCACAGGCGCTTAATTTATATTGATTTCTCAACCTGTTAGGCAAGTTTAATACTATCTTAAATAGATTAACCTCTACAGGAGAGAACAACTACTAGTATTTTGGAAGAGAAAATTAATTGCACAAAGCTGTAACAACAACAAACTCCAATTATACTTGAATGCTTCATTTGGAGTATGGTTAAAAAAATGTTTGATCTCCACTGAGATTTACACTGCATTCAAAAACCCATGCAAAAATTCATTCCAGATATAAGACTAAATTAGTGGCCAGTTTTCTGGTTTTTCTCTTTGATTAATTTCAGACACTGAATAAAAGATGTATAAAGAAAAAGCAGAGGTGAAATGTACAGATTATCAGTATCCAGATTTGTCTATATATATATGGCTCAGCCTTAATGTCCCCCACTATGTTTCCCACATTAGTTACGGTTTAAAATTGGTCATCAAAACTGTAATCAGTTAATAAAGTATTCTCTGCATTCAAATTTCAATAACTTCCATTGAAGTCATTGAAGCCATCGTGTTCTTTTTTTGTTTACAGTCAAATCTAAGGATGTGGTATAAAATGTCTTAAAACATGCTTTTATATTTTACTCCTCAGTGAATAATATTGCTGGTAGATATTTAAACTTCCTTAAAACATTGTTTCTGGAAGGAAGTGGGCAAGTCTGCAGTGTTTGTTCCTAGGAGTAAAACTAGCTTATCTGACTTGGGCAGTTTCTGCGGTAATGTGTTTTAAATGCACACTAGTTACACTAAGAATCCTGCTGATGACTCCAGTATATTGTCTAAGAAGTAGTTGAGGGAGGATAGGACTTAAGCTTTCAATACACAAATGTCAAGCATCACTGTACTGCTCTGTGTGAAGTCTGTGGTCGCTTTCTACTGATAGCCAAAGAATAGGAAGTGTAAAAAGTATATACTGATCAAATGATTGCCAGGAGACTTCTTTAATGAGTTCAGTTTTTCTAGGATTTTTTAATCAACAAGTCTTAGGTTAATTTCTCTGATTATTTGGAAAACTTCTGAAACACTGAAGAGGAGAGGGTAAACCCTCTTTGTTTTGAACATGTTGGTACTCTTCTCCAATTTCTGCATTCTGTAGTGGTTCTAGTGAATTACCTCTGTATTTTCAAAATACCTAAATTTACTTAACATATGTTCTGTTGCGTGTTGAACTCCCTGAAGTTAAGCATACTTGTTAAAATTGACTCGAGAATATTGAATTGTGGGTTGACAAGTTTCAGTGAGAATCTTAACTATGGATGAATTGTTCAAACTGGAGTCCTTAAAATTTGCTTATGGCAGTGATTCAGTAAAGGTGGCATGTGGGGAAATGCATGAGCTGCTGCTGAACAATTGTATAGAATAAACTGTCTTGAAGAAAAAAAATTAAGCTTCCAATCACAGGTGCATGGCATGCATTAGTATCAGAAGAGTTATCTGGATTCTGTATGTAAACTTCTTGAAACAGAATTTGAAATATGGTATGAGAGAATGCAGAATACAACTGCAGTGGTATGTGTTGGTGGGGTGAAACTTTGGATTTTAGGGCAACATCTTAAACTAGTTGGTACTGTCCAGGTGTTTGAAAGAAAACTTCAGTTACTGCAGTCTTTCAGTTCATTTGAGCATCTGTCAAAGCACAGCACCCTTTCCGAAGCTGGAAAACTAAACATGCAATATATTAAGAGCAGTTGCACTAGGTGCCCTTTTGTGGAGGCTGTGACAGGGGAAAACCTTCTAATGACTCATAATTTCACTTCTTAAAACAGTTGGCAGAATGTCACTTCTGTATATTTAAAGCTTCTAAATGGATTTCTTCCCTAAACCCTGATAGCTCTTTGGATTTGTTTGGTTTTGGTTTTTATTATTATTATTTATAAATTATTATTTACAAAATATTATTTACAAAAAGGCTGTCTCCCTGCTGTGCCTTTTGATTCTACAGGACTGAAGTAGCCTGCTTCCCTCCTTAAAGTTCAAATTCTCTTAATGCTGCAGTCACTACCTCTACAGCCTGCTCACACTGTTTGTGGGGGGGAGGAGACTTTTAAGGTATCTTTACCACATAAGGAAAACATCTGAGAATGTGCTTCTGTGTAACCTGATGGCTTTGGCTTCTTGTTTCCCTCTGATGAGACCAAGACTACTGAGTTGGTTGCTTTGTCCTCTTGAGTTGCAATCCCCCTGACTACTGCTTTGAAGATAGTAGACAATTAAGGTGGGATTTACCAGAACTATCCGTTCTCCTTCCTTCACCATCAAGTCAGGCACCAAAACCAAGAAAGAAATAAATTGGGTAAAAACAGTGAAGCTAATTTGGCAATGATACTTCTGCATAATCCTTTATTGTGCTTTCATGCCCTAAACTGTAGATGGGTTAGGTTTGTAATGACCCCAGTTTTGAAAAGAATAATAGCATGAATAACTTTAATTTTGCTTCTAATCACTCTTGTGTGCCTTTCATTCTTTAGTATATAATTAATTTGGTACAAAGTTTTAGTCTAGCACACAAGATGCAGAAAGCAAAGAAGTAATACAATGATTTTTCATAAAGAACAATTAATACTTTTTAAATGCTTTGCAGTATGAATAGTGCAAACCCACTACAAAATAAATAAACCAAATAAACTCCTTAAGACTTTCAGGGCTAGTTCTGTGTAGACAAGGAGCTGATTAACTTCAAACTAAACTGTTTGGGGGGGATTTTACAAATCTTCTCTTCTTCTTCCTCTCTACCATGTTCCTCTATCAGTTCTTTGACTACACTGGTTCTAATAAAGCTGTTCTGCAGATTTTAAGCTTGAAAATTTTGACTAAATGGCCACTTTATTTCCAGACACTTCATATTTTTTGGCTGAAAATGTCAGTCTCTGAAATGTGCATGTGACTTCTAGGTTATAGGGACTGGCTACCATACTATACTAAAATTTCTAGTGATGCAGCTGAAATCCAAGTACCAGCCTGTTGGGCTGCAGTCTCTTGGGGAGCAAATTTAATTTGCAGGACTGTTGCCTATCGAATACCTCGTGGCTGTATGCTTCTCTGTACCATACAGACACATGCAGAAAACCCCACTGACAGAGTTGGCCTAACCCTGCATTTGGGAAATATGAAGAGTTGAAGGGTTTTCTCTTGTGCCATAAAGGATACTCAGAAATAGCTGTTTAAAATGCTAGTTCTTCAGCTGTTTAAAAATCACACATTCTAGCATGTTAGTATGGTGATGGGGGGTTGTGAAGTTCAGTTGCAATACTGAGCCCAAAAATAGAGCCTCTGCAACACCTTCAAGTCTTTTCTGAGCTCTTTGTCACAGTAGTTGGAACATTCCATTTGTTAGCTAGTCATCCTGTATTTACTTCATGTAATACATAAGGCTAGAGTCATGAACAAAAGCTGTTGAGATCCTTGTGTGGGAATACCAGGACTGAGAACAGGGAGAAAGCCATGCCTCTGACTGGCTGACTTTGGTGGAGCTCCCCAAATTGTGCTGTTAGCAATAAACCACACCACCCTTCAAATGAAAACGAGTCTGGCTCCTTCAGTGGTTTGGACTTTTAAGTTGCTTTCCCATTCCTCTACTTCCTTCTCCCTCACCTTCTGAAAATAAAAGCAAAAAAAACCAATCCGCAACTGCATTTATGAACATGGGAAAAGGAGAATATTAATTCCTGAGGTCAGTAGAGCCCTGTTGCCAATTCTGAGTGTGAGGGACTTGGGCTTTAGCATTGTACTGTAACACAGCACAAAGCTAGTGCCAAAGAACCACCGGGGCGTCACTTTATGAAAACAGTGGTGCAGCTCTGGCCTGTATCCACCTTATTCCAGCAGTTCGCATTTATTCAACTGCTTCAAGGAGCTCCAGTCATATTTTTTTGTAAATTATTTCAACATCAGTGGCAAGGAGTGGTAACTGTCATACAGCTATACTGTGTACAGTGTATGTAATCTTCCCCTAATGAGGTGGCTTTCTCAACTTAATTGGTATTACTTTTTGGTCACTATGGTGGGTGTCTTTGGAGATGTAATGAGGGAGAAAACTAGGTCACTCATCACTAATGTGCTTCCATGGATCTCTCCCACTCTCTGCCTGCCTGACTGGAGATGTTACCGTAGTACAGGATCTAACTCCAGGGCTGCCTCTCTGCCATCATGTCCTGCCTTTAGCTCTGGTCCTGCCATTCCAGCAGAGGCTGTGGAGGGGTAGGAAAGACTTCTCTTTTTGGAAAACTCTGTCAGGTGTAGCACATAAACAGAAGGAAATGAACAGATGTACATCTGGAATGAGATTTCCATTACATTACAGCCAGCTAATTACAGTTATTTGCATTAAACAGGCTTGTTATTTATTGTAACTGTTGTTTTGATTTGCATTCCCTCTTTAAAGGAGAGATACTATACTTGAAAGACAGTGCTAATGAAAAGGGTGAAGAACACCTGCTGTTTGTGTGAATAGCAGCATTTGTATGTTTTAACATAATGCTTGAAGTATTTTTAAGCTATCAAGTCCTATGCTGTTGTCCAGTTTTCATTCCTTCTCTGTCACATGATCTTACAGTTCCTGTTAGCTTTGCTGTTGTTTTGCTTTTCCTGCACCTCCTTATAAATAAATAAATACAGTGGCCTAAATAAGTTAGGCTTTAAATGGCAAGCTAGCCTTTATAATTCATGCATCATTGACATGTATTTCCTGGAGAAGGCCTGAACAGGAAAAACTCGTAAAGACAGCAGTAGCTAGGAAAAGGTTGCTGTATATTTTATCTTTTGTAGGGTTGTCTTGTGTTTCTGTGACTCCTTGAAAAACAGTCTCTCCTCAAGACAGTTGTCAATACTAACATCTATGTTCATAATCTAGCAATGTTGCATCAAGCCACTGGTAAAGATTCAAAAGGGAACAACTACAAAATAGCCTTAGATGCCTCCGAACACCTGAAAAGAATGGACAATTACTTCTACCTCTGTTAAGTCCTGTCTCCCTCAGACCACAGCACAGCCTAGTCACACACTTTGTGGCTTTCAAATTATTCAGCCAGTTTTGAGATATTATCAAGGAAGAAAACAAAACAAAAAGGGAATTTCCTTCAGAAGAGAGATGCCAGCCTCTGTAATGTGATTTTATTTATAATGTACATATTTAAAAAAAAAGGTGACGAAGGCACTGGGGACGCGTAAGTGGTAACAGTAAATGTTACTGGCTACACCTACCTGCTCAGTCCTGCACTCTGGGATTGTGCCAGCAGAGCTATATTAGACTCATCCCAACCCCAGGCAGAAGCTAGGGCACACCCATGGCAATACCTTACTTATTTTAGTGGAAACTCCCATACCTTGGGAATTGCGGGACTTGCCCTGCTCATTTGCCTCTCAAGCCAATTCCTGCAGCTGAACATAATTTATGGCACGGACAAGTCTGTATCATCCTGCCTGGTGACCCTGCATGTTCCCCTGGCTTGTGTTGTCTTACTGGGAGGTCAGGTGTACGGCCTGCTGGTATGCATTCAGCACAGAGTATGGCCCAACTGCTTTTATCTGGCCCACACTACTCCATCTGTCCAGCTAACGGTGGCCCTTGGCGGAGTTAAAAATAGCATCTACCTCATGGGTCACTGTAGCACACATCCTTCCACTTCCCTGTGAGGTTCTGAAGAGAGGCAGCATCTGAACAGCCTGCTCTGTTCCGTAGGCACGTATGAAGCAAATTGCCAACTTTTCTATCAGTAGACTGTATTTGACTGAATTCAAGCGAGTGAAGTATATCTGAACTTGACTATGAAGGACCATAATAGTTCTGTGGATTACACATTAATAATATAGATGTGAATGTAACACACCTTTGCTTACATACAATAATGGGCTTGATCTACTCTTACATAGAGCACCAAAAGCTGTTTAAAAGTCGATCTGGGCAAAGGTATGGAAGTATATTAGTAGAGATTCCCCAGGGATACTAGTGTTTTCTCTCACTGACAACAAGGAATATAAGCAGGGAAAGCTTTGGCTCAAAAAATCCTTCTGATGTCGTAATCTCGTGTGACAACAGGCAAGTAAATAATCGTGTAAACTCTTCCCAATAAGCGCCCGTTACCACACTGAGAACAGTCCGAGGCCTGAGGCGACCGCTGCGCGACTGCCCCGCGGCCCCTCAGCCCCCGCAGCCCGCCGTCCCTCTCCCACCGCCCTCGGCAGCCGCGGCCGCCGGCTGGGGGCGATGGCGCTCGCTGCAGGAAGTGCCTTTGTCCCGCCGGGGCCTAGGCGGGCCTCCGCCGCCGCCTTCCCCTTCTCGTTCCCCTTCGCCTTCTCCGGCCGCGCTGCCCTTTTGCTTTCTCTTTCCCCCAGCTGGCGGCCGCCGGCGGCGCGGCCATGGACAACGTCTACAACGAGACCACCGAGCCGCAGGCTAAGCCGTCCCGCCGCCCGTTCGGCTGCACCCTGCGGCACCTGCGCGGATGGCGGCTGCCGACCAAAGCGCTCCAAGGGGTGAGTCCCCTCCTCGCCTCCCCTCGGCCCCGCCGGGAAGCGGCGGGCGCGGCCGGCGGTGAGTCCCCTCCTCGCCTCCCCTCAGACCCGCCGGGAAGCAGCGGGCACGGCTGGCGGCGAGCCAAGGCGGCGAAGCGGGGCCAGGGCGGCCGGCCGCTGACTGACTGACCGACTGACCGCCCGCCTGCGCACCTCCGCAGGCAGCGGCCGTTCTCGCCCCCCCCCCCCCCCCCCCCCCCCCCGCGCCGTGGCCGGGGACGTGCCGGGCCCTGCGCGGAGCGAGCAGCCCCTGGCAGAACGGCTGCCCGGCGGAGCGGGGAGAGGCCGAAAGTCTCACCGAGGTAGCCGCGCCCGGGGGTGCGGGGCTGGGACCGGCCGTGGGGGCCAGCAGCTGCTACCGCGCCGCCGGCTGTCGCCCGCGTCCTTTTACAGATGTCCCTGCTTGCCGAAAGTGCAGCTTTGGTACAGAAATGGCCGTGTTATCGTGCCCTCCGGCTTTAGGGCAATCCTAAAAACCCGCCTCTTAAAAAAACCCTAAACTCTTCAGCGGCAAAGCGCAGGCTGGGGGCGACGGCCGTACGCAGGCTTCAGGGGAGTGGATTCTGTCGGTCGGGAAGGGGCTCGCTCCACCCGAAAGCCTGACTTCAGAGGTACCACAGGCAGAGCCGGCCTCTGCTCTTCGTTGCTAAAGCTGTGCAGACTTGTAACGCAGCTGGAAAGCTGGCATGGTGTCTTATAATACCATCGTCTGTACAGGTTCAGATTATTTTGTGGTGGGGAAGTAACAGCCGTGTTCCATTTTCGTGTTCCAGTTCCGGGAGCAGGTGCCGACATCTGATGGTTGCGTGTGTCATGCGACTAGGGTTCGGTGCTGCAGCCTGTGTGGTTCCCCTGCCTGCTGCCATTAAGGTTAAAAATCGGAGGGAAGCCTCACAGGAAACTTAGTATTTTCTTCTGAGGGCCACGTTGGATGAAAACAGGAGGTAGAAGCCTTTGGTTGAACCTCAGGATAGGGCAGTAGAACTGGGAAGGGCTTGCTGGGTCATCAGATCCGACCTCCCTGTTCTGCCGCCCCTGCAGCCCGTTTGTAAGTTTATGACACTGCACTGCCTGTGCTAAAGTCGGAGTGCTCATTTCTTCCATGTTTCATGGTAGAAAGTTGCACTAGAAATGTGCAGTGTTGAGGGTGGCCTATTGCATGAGACATCGCAATTCATCACTTCGTGTTGGGCAGTCCTGTGCCCGCCAGGAAATAGAAGGCTTATATTCTGCTTGCGTTTTGCTATGTGTAACGTTATTCCCGAATGCATTCAGCAGTTGAGTGCATGATTCAGACTCCCATTTGTTCCAGACTCCGCAGTGGGTTCTTCCAAAATGTGCCAGTGTGACTGCTGATAAGGATGGGAGGAGCATCATTCTTAAGTACTGGCAGGGAGGTAGTGAAACTGACAGTGGGAAAGGGCAGCTGACTGTAAATGTGTGTCAGGGTACGTTTTCCAGCCAACAAAGTGGCTTTTTAGTCAGATGTCTCATGCTCATGGGAATTGTAGGTTATTTCCAACCCTTTCTCGTTATTTCATCATTGCAGAAAAGACAACGTTTGGTTTTTAACCTTTGTTTCGCACATAGTAAAAACCCTCAACCAGAAACATTCTAAGATTCTTGAGTGGTGGTAAAGGTAACAGTAGTGCTGCCAAAAAAAATGTTTTCTAAGAGTGTTTAAAAATAAATCACACCCAAGAAGGCTTTAATTAAATAATTATAGTAGGACATAAACTTTTACTTCATCTACTGGAAGTTAATAAAGTAGGATCTACTGGCTGTTGCTCCCAGACAAGCAGATCATTTATAGAAGTTGGTTCACCAACTAAAATAAACCATTACATAGGCAAATTTACTGGTGTACCAAAGTCTTAAACTGTTTACCTGAACAGAGGCATTATTTAAAAAGCTTTCTAGGTAGGAAAAAGGAAAATTATGATTATCCCAAACAGGATGGGTAGCTGCTTGATATGCTTCTAAAGAATTAGCAGTTTATGGTCTGTACCTGTCCTTCAATGAGAGGAAAAAGAAAATGGAGTTATAGTCGTTCACCTTCCTAATTCCCAACATTTTTTTCCTTCCCCTTTTGTATCCCTTTATCAAAATGCACAGATCTTGGAGTTCTTTGTCAAAACACTTTGAATGAGCCCCAGATGTTCCTCAAGGTGGAAGCCTCGGTATCTGCAGGAAGAAAAATGTTCCTGTTTTGGGAAAGTGTTGATTTTTGGAAGTGCCAGTGATGGTGATGGTCATTATCATCTATCAGCCTTGTGTTACAGTAGTGGTTGTTATTGGAATTATGCACTGATAAGTGTGGACTGCTAAACAGGGTCTTGCACTCAGAAAATCACCTGTCTTCGTTATAGAAGTGATCAAGTGTTTCACAAAATACTGTGAACTGACCTGCAGAAAACTGATTTCTAGACCTTAGAAATGCTTTTCTTCCAATTAATAATGCCATACATTGTAATCTTAGTCTGTTTTTTAAAACTTTTTGGGCAAATGAAATAAGGAAAATGTAACTGCCAAAAGGATGCTGGGAGGCATGCTTATTGCGTGGGTTTCTAGACTGTTTGGTTGGGTTTTTTTACATAGGTGGAATGTTTTTGTTAGTCTATGACTGGTTCAGATTCTCCACAAAGGTAAATGGCACAGTGCATATTGTGCCAAGACTGAGGTAGAAATGAATTCTTATCTAAACCAGAAATACCTGTCATCAACTATTGTCTCACTCTTAGAATTTTCCTTTCCAGTTTGGGCATTTTGGTTATTCAGTCTTAAACATCTGCTCTTTTTCTGAGCTGTTCACTTCCTATATTAGCCCTGATTGAGTAGACCTACAGAATTAATATGTGCACCCATCTCAGTTAGAAGATTTTGTACTAGAAACTGCTGAGCATTTTCACAGGCCTGTTGGAAAGTTCATTGATCTGCTTTTTTTTCGTAGCATTCTTTTGTAGCCTTTCAGTTATTAAATCTACTTTAGAAACTTGACACTTGTGTAGAAACTTCCAACAGTAATGTCCGTAGTAATGAATAACTTCTTGCTGGTAAGGCACAGATGAAGATGTTTAATTTCTGGTGTACACATGGACAGTTAGGACTAATAATTTTTAAAAAGATGTTAAAAACTGCGTCTCCAACGATGCTTTTCCCTTTACAGCAAGCAGTGCATGCATATGGCGAGGTGTGGATTTTCCTGCAGGAACCAGCAAGCCTGGTGCCAGCCTGTCTGTGTCCCTGTGCACCCCTCTGCAGCCCTTGCTTGCTCCGATCTGTGCCCTGACTTACCTGCTGGGTAATCTCTGCCTGCCCACTAACACTGGCACTGCATCCGCAGCAGTGCAGAGCTCTGGGCAAGAGGGAAGGAAGGTGGCGGCTGCCTGCTTTTGTCTTCAGGCGTTACCCTGGGCTGCAGGGTGAAAGAAGCTCTGCCCAGAAGGTTTAGCTGTCCAGAAAGTGAGGAACTACTGAGCTGCCCCTCTTCACTTGTTATTGACAGCTCAGACAAAAGCAGTAGTGATATTCTGGGCATCAGCTGCTAGGGATTGTCCATGGGATTGGTGTGGAGAAAGCAGATAAAAAAACAGAAGGAGTGTTGGCTGCTTCATGTAAGCTTGTAGAGGTCTGCGCTCATCCCAGGACTAATGCTGACAGATGAAGTTGGATCTCCAGCAGAATGGTTCTTGGGAAACTGAATGAAATGTGGAATCTCCTGGCTTGTTTTAAGTGGCTCATATGTTTATGCTGTATCTAATAGCAGGATGTTACTAAAATGCAGATGAATAATAGAGACGATAATCTTCTGGCTAATACTAGTAAAAACTTCTTGCTGTGTTATATAGCTGTAACTATATAAGCTGAAATTAGCAGCTACTCTTTTAGTGCTATTTAAAAGTGGGGTTTTTTTTGTAGTAGGACAACAGAGTAATCCCTTTTGTTTCTCAGAGTAATCCCTTTTGTTTCTCAGAGTGATATCAAGAAGCAAGTTAAGAAATCCAAGCAGAACTCTCTGGCAGCTTATAAATGAGCTGTTGATACACTACTTTGATTAAAGTTCTTCAAGCCAAAGCTTTTTTAATGATGTACTCTATTTTGTTATTCAGCTTATTAATAAAAAATTGAATATTGACTTGGACAAGTCCCACATAGGTCTCCACTTGGTAAATCTCATTTATTTGACACCGAACGCTTTATAGCTAAGCTACTCTTTGAGTGGGATTTTGTTCTACTTGTTTGTACACTCAGCGGAGAGATTTTTTTCAGTTATTTAGATCATATTGTGGTTATCTGGGCTTATAAATTCTTTTAAGGACAGGTTTATTTCCTTTCTGTTCTGTTTCATCTCAGGTGAAAGTGATGGCATTCAGTTTTCAGTGCTGATTAAAAAAAGCTAGAACTATGCATGAAAATGTATCTCACACTTTCGCTGACCTTGTGAAAAATGTGAAATTGAGAGTCATTGGATGCAACTGTAAGCAAATCTTTTGAAATGCAAAAAAATACTTAAAAATTGGAAATTCAGAGTTCAAAACATTCTTCGGACAGCCATTGTAGTCACTGTTTTAGGTGCAAAGGCTGCTGAGAAGTTTGACTTGCCAGCCGCTGCGGAAGAGAAGGGAAGTATGTGGAGGTCTGATAGTAATATTGCAGTTGCCCAGCTCCGGTTCTTTCCCTTTCTGAGATCCTGTTTACTTTATATGATTGCAGTGTTTTCAAAACATGATGTTTTGAAGTACCCTTATGAGGTCTGGCTTAGCAGGGGGAATTTACAGTTCCCAGGTGCTAAATTATTGTTCTTATTTTTACTGTCAGAAAACTGAAACCAAAGGCTGGTGGTTGTTTTCCAAGAACAGTTCTGAATTTTAGAATTTGATTTTTTACTTTTTTAAAGAAGAACTGTCAACCTCATCATTGCCCATATACTCTTACTAAAAATATGATCATCATCCTTCTGTCAGTCTCAATTTTATAACTGCGTCTGATTCCTACTAATGGTTTTGTTTTAATTTGGTGAACTCCTTAGTACAAGGATCTGTAATGCTGTGTCAAATTTATGGGATGAAGGAAATTAGCAGGAAGTAGCCAAAATGAGAGAACATTTAAATAAAGCAGTATTCTTTCTTGTACAATAAAATAGTAGAAAATCCAGCAGCAGTTCTATGGTGACTGTACAGGAATTAACTCACGTTCTTTCCTCAAAACATCATCTGGCAGGAAGGTGAACGTAAGCTTCTACATAGATTAAGCACTGTCCAGCATAGTTAAACATAGTTTAAAGTTTTGGTTCCTACAAGTACAGCTGAGCTTCTGTCGTTACTGGGTCATAAGCACATGAGCTATTAGCTACATGCACTTTAAGTTTTATTAAGGGAGGTAACGTCAGCTGTAAACGTTCAGGGAGGTAGCTGACTGTGTCAATGCCATCCAATTTCCCCCTCTGCCCTGAACCCAAATGCATTTAAAATTAAGTGCAGTTGTAAGTAGTAAGCAATAGTATTTTTGCTCGTTCTGAGTGGGAGGTGTGCTCTCCACGCTGTCTGCCCTGTCTGCTTCCAACTGGCAATTGCACAAAACCACAAATCGGGAATCTTGACTGCCTAATCAAGAAGCCTGTATTTGGTGGTGTGTGCTCAGCTTACCTGAGTGTAGTTTATTGACCAACTTTTAACAGCAAGTGTAAACCATGTCACTGTGATTATTTCTGCCTGTAAGAAAATAGTGCAAAATTTTACCGGGTTCTTTGCAGAGTGAGGATTTTTCTTACAGCTGTCTTTATTAATGTTCATATCAGAGATGTCTATTTGCTGAAGATATTAAGAGACTTGATCCAACTCAAGCATGTTCTTTGTTTGCAGATTCTCTCTCTTCTGGCTGTTATTTGTGAAGAAATTGTGGAGGATTGTATCAAGTGTGGTGGACTTTACTTCTTTGAATTCATAAGCTGCAGTGCCTTTCTTTTGAGCCTTCTGATCCTGTGTGTGTATTGCACTGATGTATATGAAACATTTGGGGAAGATAAAGTACAGAGAGTGGTAAGGATTTTTTTTTTTTTTTAAACAAACCATTTCTTGTAAGTGCTTAAAGACTACTGCGGAGTAAAAAGGCTACACAGAATGAATCTCCTTTATTTAAAGGGTAGATTAAAGTAGCTTATAGTTAAAAAATGAGTCAACTTTGAGAGTTCCTTTTATATTAACAACTTTTCCCAAAATTGTCATGTTGGTTACCTGCAGGATTTTAGAACTTGTGTGAAAGTCTTTCACACAGACTAATACTACTGCATAGTCATTGCATATATGTATGTATACAGAACACAGTTTACTGCCAGCATGGTACTTGTAACTTGCCTGTTTACCCTATCTATTTTCCTACTGGGTATAGCCTACCTCCTTTTTGGTAATAATCATACTCATTACAGTTTATGCTTTTATATTTCAGAAGATCCAGCAGTGGCACAAAGTTGCTCTGTAAAGTCAGTAAGAATATTACACTGTCTTATGAGTGTCCCTTCCTATTTGTCTTCAGAGCAAACAGTAGGTTTTTTACATGAAGGTACAGATAGGAGAGTGTAGTAAGAGATTTGAATGAACACATTTACTTACAGGTTTCTGATTTCCCATATGTTTTGCATAGGGAATAATGCTAGCGTGGTTAACCTGAGCTTGAATTTGATTGTGAAAAAAGTTAGGTGAAATGAATGAAATACTTAAAGAAGACAAAAACAGGGGAGTATGTCATGCAGACTCTTTTAAATAGTTGATTATGTTGAATGTTGTTTGGAATATAGCTGTACAATGTATTTTCTGAAGCTCTGACTATCATCAAAGTTTCCAAGTATAAATTCACTGGCGGATTAACTCAGCTGCTGTTACGATGCTTGTTCTTTTTCAGGTACTATATCTACAGTTCTATAATATTCATTTTTTTATATTTGCAGAATTTATGGACCATGCGAGCCATAGTTGTCTGTTTTCTGTTAGCATCAATAGTGCTTGCTGCGACCAGCTCTGGGTCTGCTGTTGAAAATGCTGCATGCGTAAGTCTTAAAATTGCATCATTTACTTTGTGTTTATCTTGTATGTGACTTTCTCTGCCCTTTAAACCTCACTGAATTTGCAGGGAAGAAACTGGGTAGGGAACAGAATTCAGTGCATTGTGATGTTTCAGGAGGAATTAGCTATTTTTAAGACCTTCCAGAAACTTAACCACAGGAAATCCAAAGAGCAGGCATTCCTCAGGATTGCTGGAAAGCTCTGCATGCACTTGCAGCTCCCCAGTGTTTGTGGCTTGCTTCTGGGTTCCTCAGACTTCACTGCCTTGGCTCTGTATTATTCCCTGTTGCCTGTCACTGTTTTGATGCTTCCATCTCTCACAGCTTCCCCAGTTCTCTGATATCTGAAATGCCTACTTTTTTCCTCAATTGTCCTTTCATAATGCCACCTCCTCACAAAGTCAGCAAGATTACCAGGCATTATAAAGCATATGTGAAAAATGCTGACTTGCAAAGGCTGCAGTAAGAGCAGCAGTTTCCTCAGTGACAGAAATAGAAGCGCAACAGGGCATGCATCTCCTGGGGGACACTGAAGAGGCTTTGGGATGCTGTGGATCTCATAATTCCTCACTCATTTGGCACTTCTTTTGAATAACCTTGGAATTGTGAATATGTGAGTTTAAAAGATAAAATTTTTATTTTATTCTTGGATGAGAAAAAATGAGTTAGGAAAGAAAGCAAAATAATTCTGTTCCACAGGCAGTACAAGCTATTAGAGATGCACACTTTTGTATAGTCATCTTCTGTGATGTTGATATATTCAAACCTAATGGTTTGAGTATAAAGTCTTTCAAGTTTTTTTTTTCTGGAGTTGGAAAAAAAACCCAACTATTGTGATTTAAGACTTACTAGTGTCAAATTGCTTTGGCCCAAACGAGTTGTGTGAAATTTACGTAAAAGTTAGAATAAGGCATGTGTGTGTATCTTTGTTTGATGGGAGCTGCTAAAAACAACCTTCTCCTTACCACTATCTTGCTATGACTAATAACGAAATGTCATTAACTAAATGTCATTAACAAAATGTAATTTCATCCCCCCTTGCTGACCCAGTAAGAACTTGCTTAGGCTCTGTGGATCTTATCTCCCTTCACCTTCCACATGTTGCTCTTATTCACTTAGTCCCTTTAATCAGCAGCCATCTCTCGGATAAATATTCTGCTATACCACCAATGCCATGCTTCTTTAATAACAAAGTTTTGCAATAAAATGAATACTCTTTTACTATTAAGGGCACTTTAGAACATATTTTATGGTTCACACTTGATTAAGAGAATGAGAACTGTAAAAACTTTTGCATTACATGTGCTAGAATTATGATTTCTGATCTGTTTCTAATTTAAATTGAACTACCTATTTAAGGAGGACTGGAAACTTTATATATAAGCGTTATTAATGTATGTAAATTGTCCAGCAAATCTCTCCAAACAATGTTTGTACATTTAAAAATGATATATTCCTTTCACAGGTGTTTGGATTTCTTGCAAGTGGTGCATTTTCAGCTGAAATTATTATACAGTGTTTTCACAGTCAGAAACAAAATGTCAACCGATCCTCTGAAAATCCTGGCAATGCTCAGAGTTACACAGAAAATCAGCCACTGAATAAACAAAGCTAACTTTCTGGAATTATGTCATTCTTTTTGAATGGAGCAAACTAAAATGAACCTTCAGTGCGCTGTAGGTAACATCTTCTGTCTCCCTTCTAACCAATTTTGTACGCATTGCTCATCACAAATTTTTCTAGGTCCTTAGGTCAAGTAATGGCATCTTGAGCATCTTTTTCTAAGGTAACTGGTTCTGCTTAATAACTGGTCCTGCTACCTCTCCAGGTGACACACACTAAAAAGTCTTTTGTCTAAGTAGGATAACTTAAGGACAACAGAGTGCTGATTTGATTTTGACAGAGGTGACTAATAAAGATTAATGTGTGATGCATAAATTCTGAGCTATAACCTAAAGATACTTTCTGTATAAATGGACCAGATAATTCTGTTATGAGTTATAGATTAGTACAGCAGAATTCATTCTTGTACTTACTCGTCAAACTGTGAATGTAAAAGGGATACCTTACTGGAGCCTAACAGAAATGCTTATCCTTACATAAGGGGTTTTGTTTTGGTTTTACTATTCATATGTCTCAGTTCTGTCTGTGGAGATCAGTTTAATGGAATAGCGAGTGTAGGGTTTTTAGGGGGGGGCTAATGTATATTAAGGAGACAGTTTGCACCCCATGATTGTCAAAGTTTGGACTTGTGCGCCAGAATCTTCTTTCAGATTGTTATGAAAGCTATAGAATTTGCAGGAAGAAACTTGAAAAGCCAGCTGTGAGAGGAAAAAAGTGAAGAATAAATATTTTCACAAAGTAACCCAAAAAGTGGCAATCTGAACATCAATGGGAAAAATGTTACAGCTCATTGGTACTATCCTGGTGAATGTTACTTGCAGGGTTAATACTATCCTAGTGAATATTACTTGCAGGGCTAATACCATATGCAGCTTGTTTATGCATAGTTAATGGTAAGTATTGCCAGAATGGTTATGGACCCCACCATTTTCTTTGTTTATAAATAGGGCACTAGCTTGAGACTTCTTGCTACTAAGGCAGCTGGTAAACGGGTAAATTAGCACTTGTACCCTTGATGTGTCTTAAAAGCGACAGGCTGTATGACTGCAAGAAACACTACTGATGCAACACATGGCAGACAAGTGGTGGACATATCAGACCAGATGTTGATGGCTGTAAAAGAAATGGAGTGGTGAAAAGGCATTTTTCAAATGTCTGAGGTAGAAGCAAAACTGCTAGACCTCACTTAAGAGGAGAGCCTTCAAAAGTAAAGCAAGTTGCTGTAAGCCAGGAGATGTCCAAAATACCAAAGCAAATCAGAAAAAGCTGATTATGCAAAAACAATTCTTGTTTGAGTGCTCATGACATTCGCAGTGTCTTCCAGGCATTAACTCCCATTTCATCAATACCCTAGTCTGACAAATTTATAGTCCTGTAACCTGTTGTGGCAGCATTGAGACTAAGCCCTCCAGAAATTAGCTGAGAAAGCTGTATTTGGAAAAGGATGAGGAAGGAAGCTGTTGTAAGACAAAGGACTGTAAAAGAAGGTCAGAGTTTTTTTCCAGTGCTGCCACTTTCTGATGAATGTGTGTTTGTGATGTTCTCTGTCTAAGCTCTGAGACTTAAGCCTAACACTACACTTTGCTTGGAGGATGTAAAATTTTGACAGGTGGTGTGAAGCATCAAGTTTAAGCTGTAGCTTGGTTTCAGAGCCATGCATAAAAGACATACTTTCCTTCATAGCATTTCCTGCTTTGCAAAGAGAAATGCTTTATGGACTGGCTTTTTTTTTTTTTTCCTTGTATTTATTAGTGTCCATTTGCACTAAAACCTGATCTCAGACTGGGTGTACCGAGCTTGCTGTAGCTGTCTCCAAAAACTGGGTAGATTAGAGATGTTTTCTTTACAAGCAGTGTTACTGGTGATATGAAGCTTGCCATAACGAAAAATATCTCTGCTATGATTTGCAATGTCTTACTCTGGGGATCATGTCCATATCTATGATTAATATTCTAAGAGGTTTTTTCTTTCTTTTTTTTTTTTTTTTTTTATTGCCCAGGATTCTACTGAATTTGTTTTCACATCAAAATGTCTATAGTCTCTAAATCTTGATCTATAATTAAAAGCAGTTAATATAGTATAAGAGTAACACTCTGCTGCTGGTATTTATTAAGCAATGCAGCACCATGACAAAACTTTTATTGTAAGGTAATTTTTCTGGTAATTTTTCTCAGCTTGAAAATACGTGAATAGAGTTCTGGGTTTTGGTTGCTTTTCTATAGACTTTTCTCCACCTAAGTGCTTTGTTATTGGTGTCCATTCCTGAATTGGAAATAGTGGTACCGACAGGGATCTGTAAAGTCATCTCTCTGCCTCAGCCTCCTTATCTATGATACCTACTGCTGACACTTCAGAGAGAAACTGAAATACAGAGCAAGTTACCTTTATGAAAGTGCCACAAGGAGTTGGTGTTGGAAGAAGTGACTTTGACTGAGATCTCCTGACTCCCATGATGTGACTATTAGGCCTTTTGAAGCATACTGCCAACCTTTACAGAGCAGTTTGATAGATTCTCTTACTACATACATGCTGGCATCCCTGGCTGTTGGGTTGTTAGAGTGAGGGTGTTTTGGCATGTTTTTCATTTTCATTTTAGCTGTTCCAAGTAGGTAGTTTATACCCATTCTTTCACCAACTGAATGATCCATGCATAGATTGGAGGATCAGATTCCATCTCTGACTGAAAGGGATGCAAGTGTTGCCAGCAGCTAATGAAAACAACGAACAGTAGTCTTTGGGAAACTGGCTAGTTGCTTTCCTGTATATCACAGGAGCTTACTAATAGGAAGACTTCTGCTATTCTTTACAACAATACATATTGCTCCACTCCAGATGCTGTTTAGCTGGCATTAATCTGTCACATAGTAGTTTAATACTACAAGCAAGTCACATATTGGTTATAGGTTCAAGGCAATTGCTAAATTGTTGCTTCCAAACCAGCTGTTGGCTAACAAAGCAGTTTCTGCATGGTGGTACTATTAATCCTAGGCTTATTAAGTATGAGGTGTTCTTTTTGTTATGTTTTAAAATAGTTGAGAAGCAGGTTTGCTAGTGTGTATGCTGTTCTCCGCTTCTGTGGGGTCATTTCCTTAACTGCTGTATCAGCTTCCTAAGGTAAAGGGGCAGGTTTGTGTGTGTCCCTCCTGGCAATTCTGCCCTCACAGGCTAGATAGGGGACAGACTCCCTTGCTGCAGTGGCTGAGCAGACTAGTCTCCTGCAGTCTTAATGTGCCCCCTTTGATGCTTCTGGTGTCAGATCCAGGCTTTGAGTGTCTGTCTTTTAATTAGATTGATCCCAGAGAATGGCATTGGAGCTGTATTAAACATCTGGTTTTGCAGAAGCTCTGCATGTGTGGCTAGATGTCTCTTACCCCTCCCGTGCTCTGTCAGCAAAGCAGACTGCTTGTTTCCCAGCCTGCTTCTGATGAAATCAGCGTACTTTATTTAAACCAGCTATTTAAATTGCTTAAATTAAGGTGGCTGATTTTGACTCAAGTGGTTTAGGGATTGTTCAGGAGAATGGTGAGAGCTCTGGCAGAAGTGCTGTTACAAGCAACTGTCTTAAATTTCTTCTTCTGTTTGCAAAGTAACCATCTCTGTACAATCTTAACTGGCAGTAAAACCTGTGAAAAGAAGCAACTGGCCCAGTACGTCTACCTGGAGATTGTCTTCTCCCTTCTTCACCATGGTGCTTGGCAGTGGTGTTGCGAGCCTGCTCAGACACATTAAAAGCTTTCGTCTTTTCCAGTTGAGCCCATCCAAAAATATTTAAAGGCTCTGCACCCACTTTCAGGCTTTGTTTACAGCGCCTTGAGAATCAGTGCAGAGGATTCTCCAGGACATGTGAGGACTTGTTGTTAAGTGGCTGGACTGTGAGTTTCTCCTCTGAAAATCTGCACGTGTGTTGTGTAGATTGTGAATGTTCATTTTTGTGTTTGGTGTTTAGCCCACATTAAAATCACAATGCTACCAGTGCCCCTTGTGTTCTAAATATGTGAAGAAATTGTGCCTTCTTGCTTGCACTCTGTGCTTAAAAATAGTGGGGAAGGCTTGTGGTCTGTTACAGTTGAGTTCTACATTTGCATCCTCCAACTTGAAAAAGCAGTGAGCTATCTCACACAATTCTGAGCTCTGCACAAGATGTTTTTGCATAATGGCTGTCACGGTGATCCTTGTTCGAATTTGTGCAATAAAAATACCAAGCTTTCTACACTGAAGGGAAATACATACTTGGTGAAATGTTTGAAAAGTTATATATAAAATTGTAACAAATCAAGATGCTGGTAGTGCCTTTAAGATGGAAATTCATCTTTGTTTTAGTCTATTACTGTAAACATAAGCAGTTCTCTAGATAGTAAACTATGCTGTTCAGAACTATATCGCTTTTAATACCTTTGAGAATTTAAGTGACTTTTAATGATTATTAAATCAGGATAATAATACAGTGGTTTTATATATATAAAATAAAAATTCTATACAGTCTTGTTGCCAGTGTTGCCTTGAATTTCCATTTAAGTAATTTTGAAATGCCTAAATATTTTTCCATTTTAAACCTGTGGTCTTTTTTTAATGTACTATGCTTTTTTGGTCTTAAGAACTTTCTAACATATTTTGTAAACATTTTTTAAAATAAAATATTAGTAAATAACGTGTTTCTCATTTCTGCTGCTATGATTTGGTGTCGCTGTGTAGTTCTCCTTGAGCCAACCATAGGAAATAACATCATTCTTTGTTCCTGGTTTGGAGGAAAGAGCTTGCATTGTGTTTGCGTGTTACTGGGGAAGAGGGTCCAGCTTGCAAAGCTGGATATTCTCACTGCAGGTTTCCAGGGGGAAGGTCTGATAAGGTCAATATTGCCTCTTACCATAGGGTCCCACCAAATTAGTCTGCAATAGCCTTTACGCCTACTGTGGTCTGTAGGTTACTGTGACAAGCATAATTCAAGTGCTGCTTCCCTACTGTCTTGATTACTTGGAGCTAGAAAAAAACAGAGTGGAAGACTTTGTTGAAGGAAGGACCACAAACTAGCAAAAAGTGTTAGGAGCAAAGAGTTTCTTCTGGTGTAGAAAAATGCAGGTGACAGTTACTTGGTTGAGGGGGAGCCACCGGATCCTTTAAAAATGTTTGTCTGATTGTCAGTGGTAGGGTGAGGAAAAGGAAGTAAATCTGCATGCTTTCTGGCAGGGTAGCTTTTTTGTTTCATAATCCTACAGATTGCTTATTACCTGGTGGTCATCTTGTAAACAGGAGGAGAATGGCACTTTCTTCATTGCCAGCACTGAAATTGGAAAGCCATGGTATATTTTTCTTTATATCATAACGTTAAAAGTGAAATTGTGTCTTTGATGAAGTTGCCAGAGATGAGTGTAACCATAAGGATTCATAAGGGAAAAAGGTCTTTAATGCTTTTAATTACATTTGAAAACTAGATGCAAGGAAACAATTGAGGCAAAATGTTGTATTAACAAGGGTATGTCAGTGGTGGATTTACACAGCATGAGAAAACTCTGAAGTCCTAAGAAAGATTAATAAAGATTTAATAATTTGGAGCATGACCACACAGTTTAAGTCATGTTATTGCTAGAATCATGACGGCTCCTTTCTCAGGAGCATAGTCCAAGTTAGTTTACTGTAAATTGTGAGAATAGCGCAGCAGGGCAGAATATAGGCTGGTAGTCTGTGGCTTTCCTGGTCACTGCTGCCTCCATGTCCGTTGTTCAAGGCACGTAGGTGTTTCCTTGCTTTCAGGTGGGCTTTCTCCTTATAGCAAGGAGCACGACTGGCCACCTGCTTTATCACACAGCCTCCTTCGTGCTGTCGTGCAGGAACTAAGCAAGGTTAACTACTTGGCTGGGTTTGGGGTTTGATTTCTCTTTGCATTCAGAATAGCTATTCTTTGCCTGCTAAAGGGAGCACAAGGAAGGCCAGCAATGCTTTTGCATCCTGTTCGTGGCGTCTGCACGGTGCAGTTGTCTGCTGCAAGAGAGGTTTGCCCACAAGAGGGCAAAGGCGATCCTGTGATTGAAATGATTTGGTCTGGAGGACTTCGCCCTCTTCCCACCTGTATTTTCAGTGGAGTTGAAGCCCCCTTGCACTCTTCTTTTGTCAGTGTGGCTATAAATTGAACTGTGCGTTTTAGTGATACTGTTTCCAACCATTTGGTTATTTCTCAAAATGTAGCTTGAAGGTTTTTTGATAACACAATCAGATCAATATTTTCTCAAGGAGATCCTTTAGCTAAGCGGTTTGAAAGGATTTTACTTATATTCCTTTTGTTTTGTTACCTGTCAAGAGATGTTTTTAGAAATTCCTTTTCATGACAAAGTCAAGCTTCAGCTGCATGTCTACATCTGCACCTATAACACTGTACAGTGGCTTTGAAGATTTTTGTGGTCTGTACTATGCTGTGGTTTAAAGGTCTGTGGATCATGGGTGGGAGACAAAGGAATGGGGAGTATCTGAGCATTTCCTGGATTCTCAAGAAGTTAAATGAGAGAAGCTTATTATCCAAAAATGCAAATTATGCACGCTGGAAAAAAAATCAGGGTCCACAAACAGAAATGTAGGCACACATAGCTGTAAAGCATGCCAGACGGGGCCTCTTGCAATTCCAGTCCTCTCCAGGTACCCCAGTGACACTTGCTTTGACCAGCCTGCCTATCCTGATCACTCATTCAGTTTGTTTCTTATGACCTATTATCTCTTGGCTAAATATTAGAACAGGACTGGGAAAATAAAACAGTCTTGGCCGTTTTGAAGTTGGCAAGTCCTGAGGTGAGAGTCAGGGCTTCACAAGGAGGTGACAGCATAAGCACATTCTTCTGTAGCATGACTCATGGGCCAGTTGAGGACAGCAAATATCCAGTCAGGTATCTGTTGCGAGATGTGCTGCATGAAAGCATGTACTATTCTGCAGTGCTAATTTTGGGGTGTACTTCAGAACTCTTTTTAGTCTTCACTTGGACTTACTGAAAGCATGCTATTGTAAGAAAAAAAGCATAACAAATTTTTTATTACCGTATGTCCTACCCTTGCTCAGAGAATGGTGGAATGTTGCTCAAAATAATGCAACTCTGCCTGCACTACAGCCCTCCTTTTAACTACTTCCTTTGCACCAGCTGTCACTTTTCCAAAAATATCAGTGCAGATATGATTCTGAAATCCCTGTTCATGTTGAGCTTAGGTAAAGCAGGAACAGCTACTTAATTGTTCTGTGGTCTCTGCACACCACTAACCAAAGATGTGGAGCTGCTACCCTGGTGTGAGCAATTAGGCATCCTCAGAAAGGAGGACAGACTCTAACCACTTCTATTTTTATTGTTAACACAACACCCATTTTCACTCTTCTATGCCTGTCTGCTCTGTTTCAAAGGCTGCAGATCAGTGGTTATTGATACTTACATTGTTAAAGCCCTGCTTCCCATCCCTGTCCTTCAAATCAAAACTAAACTTCCCCTACCAGTGCAGATCATAGCAACAAGAGCTTTGGCTAAAGCTCTGCCAGCTCGTTTCTCAAAACAGCTGGGACAAAGTGGCTATGGACGTCTGTCTGAGGGGGGTACAATACAGCTTCAGAAACAACCATCTCGTTAACGTAAGCCTGTCTGTTTTCTGTCTCATAGTCCTCTTGCTCAGAAAGGCTTGTTTTATGAATGAACAAATGTTGTCCTTGACTTGATACAGTTTTTTAATTGTAAATTCTTGTTTCTGGCAATTGTGCCTCTCATTTGAGGGTAACAAGGGCATAACTATTCAGCTCTCGTGCATCACAAACTGCTGAGCATGAGGTATTAATGGAGTGCTTTGCTGCTACCACAGCTTAATAGCTACAGCTGCAGCATTGTGCTCTTGTTTGGCAGGGGTTCATGAAAAAGGGGGATGCAGATCATTAGGTTTTATGTCAAGAGTGATTTACAGATGTAGAAATAACAGTAAACTGTGCTAGATGGACAAAGCACTTCTGATTTAAAAGGAGTTATTATACCAGCAGAGCTCTGATTTGTACTCGTGGTGGTATGAAGCCACCAGTGCTGGTTCACCTCATACAATCCCCAATAATCTCAATAAAAGAAAGTTGTGTTAGCGTAATTGTGTGTGCTGGTAGGGCTGTACTGTGGGAGGAGGGGGGGAATTATGCCCTACCATCACAGCTGGCTAGCAGATGTAATACAAGGAAGCTGCAAATGGATGCTTTTGGCTAGCTATAGACTTTGAGGTGGTATACAACTCCTAGCCAGGTCTCTACCCATCCACCCAGCTATCGCATTAGCTCTGTTACATGCCGAGATGCAAGTGCTGGAATTAAGAGAAGGGTTTGTCCCAACTCCACATGGGGAAGTAAAAGGGCTATCTCCTCAGTCCTACCCTGAGATGTTTCAGCTGGGAGGCCAAGCTGACCCCCCACCCCCTCCTACCCCCAGTAGCTGATGCAGGAAGAGGCACGTCTAGAGGGTGAATGGGGGGTGGTGGTGGTGTAAGTCCTGCACTCTGAGTCACTGCTGCTATGACTTTTGCTCTTCTCTTTCTTCATTGAATAAGCAAGGGAGAATGGCTGGGTATTGAGGCTAGTCCCATGCAAACAGGCTCCAAAACACACTGTGCTTTTCCCTTGGAGAATAGTATTTACTCTGTTTGGGCTGTAAAATTAGGTGCAGGATGAGTGCTGTCTCTAATTTCCTAGTCTGTCCTTGTTTGCCAAAGGGTTAGGTGGCTCTAAGTCTACACCTGTGAGGTTTTTTTTCCCCAAAGGTTTCTAGAGTCTTGCTACAATTCCTCCTATGCCGAGGGCTGCTTGTCTGCTGTTGCTCTTCCTGCACAAGTGCAAACATGTAAGAGAAGAACAAGTGGTTCAGACATACTTAATTTAGCAATGACTCTACCGTTGTGGCTTGGGGATATTCACCCCTGTGGGGAGAATTGCCCCACTGCTCTGCTTGACCTATCGCATCATCCATACACACCCCAGCTCCACTTCAAAAGCTGCCGTATTCTTGTCTTTCTGGTAGCCCCTTCATCAGCCACAGAAACATGCAGGTGTTTCCTTCACCACCACACATTACTTTTTTCTACAGGTACCCACACATGCGAAGCACAAAGCACTCGGTCTCTTCCTTTTCTTCTCTGCTATTCCCTCTTTCCCCCAGGTGCTTGGTTTGCTGCACAGCTGCCTGTCTACCTTTGCACGACCGTGCAGGCACAGCTCTCTGGGGGTCACAGGTGAGAGGGGCTCTGAAGATGATGTACATGGCAGTGCCTCTGCCCACTAGGCAGGGCTGAACTCATTTTAGGGCCAGAGTAACCCAGGGGTTTGTAGCACTGAGCGTTGGCACTGGGACGCCTGTGCCTTCCTGTGTTACTTCACACTGCTGGCTGAATTTCCTGTCACAGAGAGGAGGGTAGGACTGCTGCTCTTTCGCTAAAGCTTTAGGGGTTGTTTATTCCTTTCAAATGGTTGCTTTGTGCATTGCTGTTATTCTAGGTCTGTAAACATCTAAAGAGCAATGTATGAAATCTACAACATCTTGGGCATTTTGAATTTAACTCGGTTCAAGCCAGGATCCACAAAAAAGCATTTTAATTGAAGTCATTTTATCTATGTCCTAAGCCTTTCTCCTGCTTCAAAAGCTCTGGCCTTCATGGCTGGCTGGTGCTCTGAAGGACATGCTCTTCTCAAACACAAGTCTCACCCGAAAACCAGTTAGCACTTACCCAGTCACAAAACTGCTTTTGAAAATATTTATCTTATGGCGCCTTTCTGTAAAGCTGTAGTTCAGCAAGATGCAAAAACCAGGTGCTGCTGGAGGTCATATCGTGTTCAGGAAGCGATGTGAAAACATTAACCCAAGGAACAGCACTGTTCTGAGCTCCTCGCTCAGGAAATGTCACATAGCACTGCTACTCTGCAGTGGCCCTTTGATTTTAGCTTCTTCAGCTGCACTTTCTTTTCCAGCTCCGCCCTCCTTATTTCCCCCCACAAACCAAAAGGCAAAGTGCCTCTCAGCCTCCTTGTTATCAGCCCTATCATACTACTGCCCCCCACACCTCCCCCCCAGCACATAACAAGCAGCCACAGTATCATGCCTTTGGCTAGTCAACACTGGCATCTTAAAGCCAAGCTTTTGCAGCACTAAGCCAGAACAATGCCAAAGATTTTGGTATCTAAATTCTGCCTCCATGTAAAAGCGAAAGCTTGTCTTAGCAGCCACCTCGGTCTTGAGGCAGGAAACTCCTGTGATGCTGCAACTCTTCCCCCCCCCCCCCCCTCCCCTTTTTTCTTCCCTTTTTTTTTTTCTAACTTTCAAGCTTCCTAACTGCGTGAAGTGCACTTCTGGGCATGGCCAGACAGCTTCAATTTCAGTGTCAGTGCAGCTCAGACAGACATTTGGCAGAGGGAAAAAGCAGACAGATTTTTTTTTTTTTTGCCAACTAACCCTGAGGGAGAGGGGCTGGTCCAGGCAGGTGATGAGAGCTTGTCTGATACTTAATAAATGGGCAAGTCATTAACCCAGTAAACCAGTGCAGATATGAAGCTACTTCATCAGTTGTTTATAAATATGGGCTTTTTTTTTGGGGGGGGGGGGGGGATGCAAGCTCCTCCGTGGTGGGAACCCACTGTATACTGGTCAGTCCCTAGTAATCAACAACAGTGCATACTTACTATACTGGCCATGAGAAACCAGCGCTGACCGAGGGACTAGCTGAGTCTGACAGACTCTGGACTCAGGGACAGGTAGAATAGAAACAAACTCTGGAGTAGCCAGCTGTGGGTACCTGTGACATTCACCTCCTGAATGTCAGCCCAGTGTCGGGCTCATCAGCAGGGCACAGTAAAACGTAACTCAGCTTTCCTTGGCTTTCAGGTGACACTCAGTCTAAAAGCAGGTCTGTACTTTTGCCTCTAGCCAGAGGGATGGCCAAGGCCACTGGCCAGCACACAGCCTCTCATGCTCAGCAGCAGCATTTTGCTCCGTGCTGTCTCTAAGAACAGTGGAGCCCTGAGCAATTATAAGTTAAAATAGGGCAGAACAAGGGGCAATTTGATGCCATGTTCTGCAGCCTCTGGGTCAGGTTTAATGCATCGTCCCGCAGCTTTAGCAGAACATGAAAATCCCAGACACAGGGTATGAAGTGTACATAGCAGGCAAGCAGAAAAGAGACTTTTCCATCACTCCAGGCAGGTCTGCCCTTTAAGTACTGACACAGCCAGAAACTGTTCATATCTGCCAGCATTTCTATTAGTGCATAATGTGCCCACATTAGTTCCTCCTCTCGTAAGCTTTCTACTAATTTTTGTACTTGCTCTTCCTTGCGTCCTGCTCCTTTTTTGCCCTAATAAGCTCCTAGTCCTCTTCCCTGGAGCATCACTCAACACCGCTGCCCCCTCACCCCCTTCATTAAAAGTTATCATTATCCTAGTGTCCTGCTATCCCCCACAGTGATTTGTTCCCAAAGTTTTTTAGCAGCAAAGAACCCATTCCTTCATAGTTCACACAATGCAAAGCACAGCCATTTCAGAGCAACAGAAAAAGTGTGCAAGCTGTCACATAACTTGCAGTGTCTTCATCCAGTACTGTAGTCCTCAAGCTTTTCAAAACCACCCTTCCTCTTTTTTTTAAAAAGTTTCATTTCCCCTTCTCATCTTCCCAGTTTCTACCTGACAAAAGCACTATTCACTCTCTAACTTATCTCAAGCCCCCCAGAGCTCAAACGTCAGGGTTTAGATTTTTGGTAGCATGTAACAGTTTATACTACATATTTTCTCCTCCCAATGTTTACATTTTAACTTTCAGTAAAACTGAACCCCAAACTCTACCTGTTTTGGCTCAAGGGATATACTACACTATTCCTGAAGCTGAAGAGGATGGACAACTTTTGGGTGGGATAGTCAGAGACCAGCGCATCTGAACACAATGGCAGGGGAATATTTTTTTCTGTGGCTCCTACCTCTTGGCCTCCAGTTACAGGATGTATTCTGACACTCCCCAGAGAGAAAGTCACTGCTCTAGTAGAGGAAGGAAAAAATGAGCAAGACAACAATCTGATTCTCAAAGCCTTTACATTATCCAAATAGCAAACATAGTTTATTTCTAAAACAGCTGGAATCCCATATTTGACAAAGTTGCAGACAGATGGAGCTTTCAGAACCAGGTTGACACCAAAGGAAACTTATAATACTTTTGCTGGCACGGCTACAGTAGTGAGGTGCCAAAGTCCCTGCCAGACGGAGCTGTCATTCAAAGACCCCTGGTAGAGCTGGTGATACCAGCAAAACCTGTGCTTTTCTTGGTAGACATGTTTCACAAGGAGGATTTGGGGGAAGTGAGGAAGCTTTGGCAGCAGAGATGTCAGTTTTCCAGCCTGAAAGCATCCTGCAGTAAGAGTATCTATCTGGTGGGTCTATGGACCCAGCACTGTCATAACAGCAAAAGCTGCAGGCATACCTTAGACCTGTCGATAGGAACAAAACCCAAAAGGGAACTTGTAATTTACTTTTCTTGATCCAATATAAACAAGTGCACTTGCAGCAAAGCATATTCTTTGGATGATCACAGAGCATAGTTCAGAAATTCTTTGGCTGTCAGACTGCATGAAATTCCCCCTATTTATTTCCCCCCCCCCCCACACGCTGACAAGTGAGAGAGTGATGTGGGAGGCTGAAAAAAAGATGCTAGTGTAGTGCCAGGAGAGGGGACACCATTCCAGCAGAGAGTGGAAACAGCCTTTCCTTCAGAGCAAGCTCAGGGTCCAGCCCCAATCCTTAGCAGGTGCTTCACCCCACAGCCACCACAGCCCTGAGGTCTCAGCTGCATTTATGCTGTGTGCAGCAGAACATTGGTTTCCCACAGGATTGCCAAGAGGGGTTAGAGCTTGTAGGAAGGTGCCTACTATCAGTCATCTGAGGTGATATCTTGGGAGGTGAAGGAGAAATAGAGCACTTCTCTTTCCTCTGAGGGAACAGAAGAGGTTGTATCCTTAAATACCTAACATGTCACTCCAAATTAAAGTCAGAGTGCTGGCTTCCGAAAACTGTAGTCAAGTCAGTCTTGGCAGGAGAACTGGTCATCAAGCACCCCTCTTGCAAAAAAATACATATGTGTGTGTACACATGTGTGTCTGTGTACCTTCTGCAGGTATTTTCACTCAAAGTGCCCAGAATTAAGTCCCTTGTCATGTATGTCCTTTGCACCAGTACTGTGCTGGCAGGGCAAGGAACCCCGAACCATCACTGACTCTGCTGACAGTGGATTTCTAGCTGAGAAGGATGTCTGTTGTCTTAAGCCAGAGAGCCTTTGAGGCACAGTCAACACAGGTTGTTAAAAAGAAAAAAGTGACCCATTTCTGACCAAACACAAAATATGTCATCTGAAGGTATGGAGCAGAAAAGCAGGCCAAAGTTGGACATTGTAAAGAAATAAAAAATTGTCAATATGAAATTAATAATGTTATAACTCCCTATTACATAGTTTTATTTGAATAATCCTCTATATTAATGTCAAAGCAGTTTATCTTGGAGTGAATATGTGTGCCTCCATCCATAAACAGCAGACTTTAGTGCTTTCAAATTGTTTCCCGCTCTATGTTGCTGTAAATAGGGCACTTGTGAAAAGCAACAGCAAGCAGAATCATAGAAACTGTGCACCATGAAGAGGGGGATTGCTGCCTTTCCAGGTTATCTATTCATTTATTTTCAAGTACTTACTCAAAATTTTTGACACTTTAGCAGTTGGCCAATTTCTCTTGTCAAAAAAAAAAAAAAATCAAAGTAAAGATACACATATTAGAATGAGAGAAAAATATCAGGAGTCAACAAATGGCAATGTATGATGATGTGCTATGAGGCACAAAAGGAATTTTCTGAGAGGACCATTAAATTACTTAGCAGTATTGACACAGAATTTCAGACTGTGCTGGTTTTGGCTGGGATACAGTTAACTTTCTTCGCAGTAGCGAGTATGGGGCTGAGTTTTGGATTTGTGCTGAAAAGTGTTGATAACACAGGGATGTTTTCGTTACTGCTGAGCAGGGTTCACACACAGCCAAGGCTTTTTCTGCTCCTCACCCCACCCCACCAGTGAGCAGGCTGGGGGGGGGCACAAGAAGTTGGGAGGGGACACAGCTGGGACAGCTGACCCCAACTGACCACAGGGGTATGCCAGACCATATGATGTCATGCTCAGCATATAAATCTTGGGGGAAGAAGAAGGAAGGGGGGACATTTAGAGTGATGGCCTTTGTCTTCCCAAGTCACCGTTAGGTGTGATGGAGCCCTGATTTTCTGGAGATGGCTGAACACCTGCCTGCCAATGGGAAGTCGTGAATGGATTCCTTGTTTTACTTTGCTTGCACACTCAGCATTTACTTTACCTATTAAACTGTCTTTACTTCAACCCACGAGTTTTCTCATTTTTACCCTTCTGATTCTCTCCCCCAACCAAACCGGGGGCAGTGAGCAAGTAGCTGCATGGTGCTTAGTTGCTGGCTGGGATTAAACCACAACACAGACAAATAGAAAAATGTGTAGCAGGCCAGAAAATGCTTTTTTCCTCCAGACTGAACCTGGTAAACTGTATAAATCCTACTTGTTGCAGAAACCTGCTGCACCATCATGCATTTGTCCTGACAGAAGAGACCAACTTATGAGTTCTACTTCACAGCTAGACACAAAAGGGGAAGCACCAAGGACAAGGGGCCTGTGCTTCCCTTTTTCCTGCAAAGAATTTCCAGCTTACCAGAGATGGGGTGCAAAAGGAGAGAAAGACAAAGGTGCCAAGAATGCACTGTCTCAGCCTCGAAGCTACATCGAACTTCATGACAATACGAGCTTGGACAAAACTGAATTGTTCCGCCTGTCTAGGCTCTGGGCAGAGTCTCTAAAAGCATGGATCCCAGCAGAGGCAGAGGAAGGGACAAACCGCAGGTAAGAGCGAAAGAATTCACAATGGCCTTTCCATAAACACTGTTAGACTCCAAAAAGAATGATTTATAGGAAATGCATAGAAATTTTCTACAGAACAGGTCTTACAAATACCCATTTTACAAATGAATATTTGTGAAAAGGCAAAAAAAATCCGACAAAATATTAAACACATATTATTGGAGATGTATTTTCTTGTATTTGGCAGAGGGAAGTTTTTAAGAATAATCTTGGATTGTTAATAACCTGTAAAAATTCATGGAGAAAAAAAACCTGATTTCATCATGTACTGTTGGGCCTAGTAGGGAGTGTTTGCAATGATGTATTCAAGTTGCAGTTCATAGTTTTTGGTGCTGGCTGAGCTGATGTTAGAAAAAGTCCACAGTTGTGATAGAAAGAGGTAACAAAGACTTGGGTCAGCTTATCCAGGCACAAATCAGTTTGTAACAGTTCCTTCGTTAAACAAATCACCTTTGGAAGTTAAGAATCAGGTAGGAATTTTCAGGATTTCCCTTCTGTAAACAGATGGAGGAAATCAGAAGGAATTTTTCCATCCCTCTGAAAGGAGAACCAAATGACTCTCGAAATGAGTTTTAAATGCACTTATTGCAAATAGCTGGAAATGACCACAGCCCAGCTTGTGAGACAGAAGTTGTCTTTCTCTGTAAAGCTCATAAAAAGCAGGTTCTCCATTTGTCCTGGGTGAACCCAGGACACCATTATAAACTTCTTGGGGGCGGGGGGGAGGGGAGTGGGGAGAGCAAAAAAACTTTGGTTCACAACATTGTTTTGCATAGGCATTCAAGTAGATCTTCAAACACTACCAGCTGTCCAGGCTAGTAACAAAATACCCATGCTCTCTCCTCAGTAGTGGATGCTCCTCTTTGGTATCCTATTTTGTAAGGCAGACATCTTGCAGAGATGAAGGAGTCACACAGATGCATCTTTGAAAAGGAAGACAGTGTCACTTGCGTTGCCACAAACGAATTCATCTATTTGATTACAGAATACACAGGAAGCCTTCTTTTGGTAGAGAGTGGAGGAGGGAGAAGAGAAAGCACTCATACATTCACTACTTGCTAGAAGCAAGTTACTTTGCTCTTGTAGTTAGTTGTTAACAGCTGTCAGTAGCTGTGATAATGTCTGTGTTGACAGAAAATATGGAATTATTGCTTTACGAGTAATTTTGAGCAACAAGGAACAGGACGTTAATAAATCCTTCCAGGTAGACACAGCCCTGTGGCAGAAACTATAAATATTCATTTTGGGAAGCATTCTGGCAGTTACTAAGCATGATACTTACTTGTTGACTGCGTGATGCACGAAACCTTGTAAGATGACCATATGCTTAAAACACAAAGGATCGTAGCTAGGAACCCGAAAGTCTGGATGAGAAAACAAGACAAACCACAAATACTTACAGATCATTAGATGACACATATTCCATGAATGTATGGACACTCTTGTATATCCAGCTACATATTTTATGACATTAACAGACCCCCCAAAGTGATTTTTTACTGCATTCTACCAATATACTAAAAAAATAAAAGTTTCCGTAGTACAATAGCAGCTTATGTCTTGTAAAAACAGTGACTGCAAGATAGACTGAGAGTCATACACAAGGAGGGAGAAAAAGCTGGACAGCAGCACAGTCTCACCTTCTAGACTTCTCACTAGGATTCTGCAACAAAGAAAAGACTTTTTCTAATTCCTCTGATTACTGCTCTTTTACTGCCCCATTCAAACAAGTCTTTCCCTGCCATCTACCAAATAAAAAGAGTCAGATAAATCTTCTAGTCTGTTTGCATCATCAGGACTAAGTTTCTGAAAGTAATTCTTTATTCTGGAAAAGTTGTGTTTCAGGTCCTGCTGCTGTGAAAATACTGTTGCCCACACTCAGAAGTCATGCCTTTCTCTGTAAAGCCCTCCAGCCAACAGAGGCAGGGAGTATTTTGCAGTAAGTCAGCCCAGGACCCCAGTGAGTTTTAGCTCAGGAGAAATTATCTTGAACAGGGGTCTGTTCAGGAGCAGGAGGCATCAAAAGCTGAAGGCTGGGATGAAACCCTTTAGGTAACTTCTAGCTGCTACAACAATGACTTGTCAAAACTCAACTGTCTTAATTTTTCCCCTATACACATTAGTTCCTATGAGTTAAAGCAGGAGCCTTTGGTTTCAACTCTCTGACAGGACAAATACCTACTTTAGTGGTGAGACCAGAGTCTCACAACAAAATATTTTTCTTGGCATTGTGTTACAGAACATTCACTGAAATGAGCTAGAAGGTAAGACTGAGCAAGGCAAGTCTGTAAGAAAATAAAATTACAAGTAATAGATTTCCAATGCCCTACTTAATATATATTGCAATTAAAAATGTGTCAAGACTAATAAACACAGTCTTACCGCTCCAGCCACAAGTCCAGTCAAATTGTAACTCTTGGATGCTGCTACAATCGATGCAATGAGAAGCAGAATTGTACCGATTAAATAATGAAGAAACTCCTGTAAAGACAAGCACAGCCTGCATCAGAAGGGAAACTTATCAGGAAAGCATTTCAGTATGCCTCAGAATGAAAACAAGTTGGCAAAGGTTACTCAAACCCAGAGGACAAAACACCAGTCAAAGAAAAAAGAGGAAAAAAAACAGAAGGGGAAAAAAAAAAAAGAGAAAAAACCACTTTGTGAGAGGATTTTGTACCATACCTGACTTTCTGTTCAAAAAAGGAAAGAGAGCCAATCTTCAGGTCTACTAATGTCACTGGATCTACTTACTGGGTATGGATGCAATCCTTTCAATTCAACATGGTACACTACTGAGGGTGAAAACATGTACCTTTATTGCATGGAGTATGCACCTTACTTAAAGAGGCAGTTCTGGAAGAAGGGAAAAGGGCATATTTCTCTAGCCTATAAGAAATGGCAACAAATGGGAGCAAATGGCATAAGTGGAAAACCGAATGCTCCTACTTCAGATAATCTTAGAGAGCAAGTAGTGGATCTACTGCTGGAGTTACTAACAATTTACATCAACCAAGACTGGAAACAGGTGGGAAGCCATAAAAAGCACAACTACACAGACACTTATAACCAACACCCAGGCTCCTAAGTCTGTAAGGGTGGCTCCAGCTGTCCTGCAGTAAAACATGGTGCCACGGGTTTTTCTGAGAGAGCACTGAGGCACCACATCTAAGCTTTTCTCTAATGTTGATGAGTATCAGTCCAGGAGTCAATTTTACCTTGTTATAAGCAGAGGTTATCTGTGGATTTAGATTTTGAATCCTCACAAAGTTTATGGCAACCTATGGGTGTTTGCAAACTGAACACAGGTTGTTTCTTTTGCATGGTGGGGTGGGCAGGAGGGTATCTGCTTATGTTATCTGCATTGCACTACCAGCATGAACCAAGCAAATACAATGCATAAGGGAGAGAAGAGATTCCATCTCAAACAAAAGGAGAAAGAATATAGTCTCAAAAGGAAATTGTTCAAGGAAATCCCAGAAGAGAAATAGTCTATCATACCATACCACAGCTTCCCTCTGTTCAGGTGTTTATAAACAGCTGAGGAGGATCTTTGCCATAAAGCAGGCTCTGAGACTGCAACTTACTTTCCCCATTTGTAACCTTGTTTCAGGTAATCAAGATGTCAACCCTTGCTTTTGCTAGAATAAATTATTTCCATAAGGAGGCTTCTCTGGCTAGTCCAGGACGCAGCAGGCAAATTAGGCACGTCACTGCCTCCTTAGAGACATGAAATAAACCAGTGTACACAGCCCACTACTTCAGAGGAAATCCAAGGGATAGGCAAAGGTGCAAAAGAATCATCAAAGGCTAAATTAGGTGGAGAACCAACCCCTGGCAGGGCTGAGAGAGTGCCTCTCTGGAGAAATACTTCCCAGCTTTAAAAGACATCAGTGCTAAACAACTTCTTGAACCACCGCAACTTTACCGACTGCAAATCACACCCCTGATTGCAATGTAGAGATCCTGCCAGGAAACTCAGCCAAACCCAGCTGTAGTTTCCCAAAGTCTCTTACAGGTCTTCCTATTCTGTGCTAAAGATACTTCAATATGTGACTGAAAAGGAAGTTGGTTGTAACAGAGCAGTGATGTTCAAACATCACATCCCATAAAGCTATCTGAAGCTGACCAGCCACACACAGCAGTGCCTTAAACTCACTAGTGACTCTGGAACATTTAGGAATGATTAAACACACCATAAAAACCAAAAGCAGCCTATGCAGAGGTCAAAATGGCATAGTCCTGTTACAGCAATGCACACATTAAATGCTGCCATTTATTAGCTTATTTCAATCCCTTATTTCAATTCCTGCATCTGTATTACCTCCAGTATTTTCTAGAGACAGATGGTGGTACACATTTGAAAAAATAAAAAGGGGTACAAGTTTAACTGTATTCCTCAGCTAAAAAGAAAATTAAATTTTTCTCTCTGGTTAGAAGTGGATGGATGGACAAACTGTTATCTTAGATCCGTAAACTACTTGCATAGCTTCCATTAAATGCCATCCAACCACTTCTTGGATCTCAAAATCCTTCTACATCTCTCCAGTTAGCTTTCCCCATCCCTTTGGTCCTTCCTCTGTGGAACTAACATGTCCCTATGTGTGAGGGAGACATGTTCCAAGAGGTTATTAAAATCCATCATCCCACACTAGGACACAGGACTCTTCTGTTAGCTGACCTTATTCAAAGCTACTGAGGAAGTTCGGGTCTCACATTTTCTGTGCTGCTTGTTAGTTCTCTGCTAGGATATGAGAGATGGATCTGCAGGGGAAATGTGGGAATGAGGCAGGAACATCCTGCAGGATATCCCAGGAATGGCCAGCCTATGGCAATCAGGCTGAGGCTCCTACTTCTTGCTATTGTTTAAGTTACCTAAAACGATACCAAAAAGAGACATATTTAACTTAAATAGCACTTGTAGACTTTATTTTGGGACAGGAAGTAGTATATTATTTCTAATGCTATGATTTGGTACTCTAGCAATCCCTTAGCTGCTATAAATGACCTGAGCTAGGACCCATCTGCTGAAGGCTTGATCATCAGTAGCTTCTTTCCAATTGTCTCAGAATAACACTATTGCCTTCCCTGGAATAAATCTGGATTTATACCTGTATAAAGGAGGGCAGATCCAAATCAGCTAAAAAACTTAGAATTACAGCATCTGCTGAAACGAATACTAACAACAAAAGCAACAAAAGGATTTGTATGCAAGGCAAAAAAGAATTACGTGAAAGACAGCCTATCACTGTGTGATAGCACAAGAAAATGGACTAAGTTAATTGAGACATCAACTCACAAGAGAGGCAAGGAACCTAGACCATCTAACAGGCTTACCGCAAGTGGCCAGCTAACGCAAGTAAGCTTCCTGTAGATTCTGAAAATGTGGATAATGTAGAAGAACAAAATCATAACCAAGTCACACATGGTAACAATCTGAAAGTAGCTGTATGCACTGTAATCCGTCCATGGAGAATTATTTACACTGATGAATCCAACCAGCAGTGAGATCTGAAAGACAAAAGGCACATTAAAGATTTTTACAATGGTGCTCAGAGGGCTGTAGAGATGATTTAAAATACAACAAAATGGCACTTAGAAGACAAATATCTAATGTAAATTGGATGGTCCCAACAAAACAGAGGACAAAGTAACGAGCATGGTAATAACGTTTTAAAATTTGCTGTTAAATGAGCTAAAACAACCATTAAGAGTGGGGGAAGAGCCAACTGCTAGAAGGAAAGCAGCAGCTTCAGCCTGAAGAATCCAACCTGAAGAAGTCTCTATGTACAATACAAGAGGTCTCAAATAGAGAAGAGGCATTGAATGCCTGGAGTTGCACCAGTGACTGAAGCATGTAAACCTCACGGACTTTCAGAAGGAAATCACCGAAAGCTGTAGAAATGAAGGTGCCTATGAACACATGCACCTTTACGTCCATTTAGTGAGATTTCTCACATGCAAAATGGGAGGATCTGGCTCCAACTGAGCTAACAGTTTTACCATTCCTTTTCTAACACCTACAGAGCAGGATTATTAGCAGACTATAAGGTAGTATCATAGCAAATAATATAAACATTTGGAGGAATTGATCAATTCACCCCACCCCCAATACAATAGTTATAAAGCTTTAGTATATTAACATTGTCACATAAAACTATAAAGCACTATTATATAACTTCTTTCAGTTGTAGGCTTGCAAAGGACAAAAGCTATTTTATTTTTTTAATCTAAAGCTACTTGTTTATTTCACTAATCTTGCTGCTTCTACCAGCCTGGCTAGCCTGGGTGATAAAAATAAATCTACCAAGGATATACCCAAATATTTTCTTATTACAGAGTTTGTCAATGCTTGCTCTCAGCCACTGTAATTTCTAGTTCATCCAAAGTCAGCCAGGAGCAATAATGATTCACATTTTAAGTATTTCTCCAAGACATTAAAAAACTATCTGAGAAGGCCAGCACTTGGCTGGATGGAGCACCATCCTTTTCTGTACACTCATCTGCCAAACTCCTAACCAACTGCATCCATTATCAGAATAATTTCCTTAAGATTAAAAGGGGGAAAAACCCCAACACCCAAACAACATAGCTTAGATTCTCCCTGTTGTAATTTTAACTGAGTTTCACCTGCTTGATTTTAAGTGGACAGGCTAAACGTACGCATCTTCAAGGGCAACCAAAAGCTCTATACACACATAAGAACTTCACAAGAAGTTCAGGAGAACTTGTCACCTTGGCCAAACTTCATCCAAACAGCCACATCAATGTCACGACTGTGAACCACCTCAAAAAGGTGGCTCCAAAGAGAAAAGTCAATGCTCTGGGATCCTTTCCCACACAAGTGGCTAAACTATTGTTAGATCTGGTCCAGCTCCACTATTTTTACTGTGGTAGTCCAAGGGGTTAATATTAGCATTGTAAGTGATGCTCAGTCTAAGCCAGTGACAGGCTTCTGCACTAGAGTAAGCCTACATCTCCTCTTAGCTTTGAAATAGGTATAGGGTAGGAAAGACAGGACTTTGAGGTGCAGGGCTAGATCATCCTCAATACTTCTCAAGAATGGAGGTTACATGTGCCTTTGAAAATGCATGGTACTGCTCAGTCCCTGTCTCCCCAAATTATGTTCCTGCCCTCTGGTTTGGGAGTATAACATCATAGCAGCATCCTGCATGTTTAGTGCTTCTGCCTGTACCATGCCTGTTCTCTGGGTCTCACAGCCCAGCCACTGGGGAATGCTAAATGCACAAAGTCCTGCATCTTGTGCATGGCAGAGCTTTCTGAGATGCTACATTTCTTAGAAGATGACAAAGCAATGCTATCCACAATTCAGCATTTAAAGACTTCTGGCCCAGTTCTTCAATTCTGAGATAATTTTAATGAAATTTTGCCCAATCTATGTCTACATACACCAGGTCTACATTAAGCTGTGGTTGCAGGAGCCATGGCCTTTGTCATCTTCTCCTTCCCACCCTGATTTCACTCCCTGTCGTGTACTGGCTCCTCCACTCATCTGTGCTGAGCCACCTCAGCGTACTAAGCCAGCAGAAAAGTGAATTACTAAAAAACCCAAATAGCTTTACTCTGACTCTGCCATCACACAAGGCAGGGTCAGGTGAGCAAGGAAGTGTGAGGAAAAAGCTAGGACTCCAGTGGAAAGGACAGGGAGCACTGAGCAGGCAGGATGGCAGCAGCCAGTAACCACGCTGGCTCAGGCTGCCACAGACCATCCATCTCAGTTCCTCGAATCTTAATGTCAGTTAAGCAAAGAGTCATCTGACTTTTAGCTGTTGAATAACTTGAACAATCAGAAGGAGATCAGCAGGTCTTTTACCCTATAATCTAGGAGAACACTTGAAGTGATGCTAGACACACAGCTATTATTTTAATAAGAAAATGAAAACTAAGTTCAATGAAATTTCATTCTATAGGAAGATTCAACAAGAAGTCACAGCAAGCGCTGAATCTTGCTCTTGGATAAAGGTGGGATAAGGACAACACTTCTCTAACCACAAAGGGCTAAAAGGGATCTCCCTTATTCAGATGTCTTCACAATAATCAGTTCTCAATTTCAGTTACACTGTACAAATCAAGAAGGAAGTGCTAATTGACAGAAATATTACATCTGCCTGTAGGCTCGTTTAATGCTTGAACCATTCTTTAGCAACTTTTTTACTGTGTACAAAGGATAAGAAGGAATGGATCCTTGAAATACAATCACTATCCAAATAAGAAGCAGCGCTGGTAAAAAAAACTTAGCTTAAACTAGACCTGGTTCCTTCAAATTCATGGAAGCATGAAAGTTGGGGTTTTTTCAGTTAAAAGGTATTTAAAATTTGAGAAGAAGCATAAGGAAGAATGTAAGCCATCCAAGACAAGGTCAGAAAATTCATCTGAAGTGTTATATTCCTCAGAAATAAGAAGATACAAGGTACCAACCAGTCAGTTTAGAATCTGCTCAGATCCTAAGAACAGGGTAGAAATGTGGATTTGAACAAACATGCTTTCCATTTCAAGTTTACTTCACAATTAAAACAATTCCAAAAACAATTAGTAAAGATTCTCCCTTCTTTGGTTTTAGATGTGCCTCAGCACAGAGGTAGGAAGAAATTCCTGCATGGCAACAGGTATTTCTTTCAAAGATTTCCTTTCTCAGCATAAATTTCACAACATGAGATTTACATGCAATTTCTGAAGAGGGTTCTCTGATTGGAGGTACATAATGCTATTTCACAGGACAAGTGCAAAGGGACCATATCAACAACTTTATATAAAGCTATACCATGTTCACCACACTATATTGCCTGCATGGCTAGCAGGTACAGTCAGCATTTAAAACTCACCTGTTGAAAAAGAATGCTAACATGTAGAAAATAGGGCCACATAATACTATTTGTCCTTTAAAAGTGACAAATACGAAAGTTCCTTCACCAGATATTGGTATATCATGATATACTGGGTGATGACTATATTTTTTTCCCCCTGGAATTCCTGTTTCCAGAGAACTTGAAATTGAGCGCTAAAATGATTAATATGTACTTGTCTGAGATACAGTTCAACATATATCTAGAAGTCAGTTTGTGGCACAGAGAGAGAGAAAGAAATGAATGGCAAAGCATTAAAATGATCAAATGTTATGAGTGTTCTTTATGCATCTGTGCTCAGGGGAGCAGGTTAATACATCTTGAAAATAAAACCCAGAGGCACGAAAAAATTAGGGCACTGCCATTTCCATTTGAATACAGTATTTCACAGATTGTGAGAGCAGCACACATGCAACCCATAGCCAGCAAGCCAGTCAGACCAGAAGTACAGATCCAGTGATGGTCAGTCTCATTAGAAGATTTCAATGTGCTCCACAAAATATATCCAGGCTTTAGACCTGCATTACAAAAGGGGTGAGGGACATATTGCAGGATGCTACTGTTTAAGTGCTTTCTGGTTTCTGGAAAGCAGAACAAAGAACATATGCATCAATCAACTCCAAGGAGAGATTTTTGGATTTAAATAAAGTTCCATATTTACTCTGTTTCACAGAAGTTGATCGGCTTAAACTAATCCACTTCTTGACTTTCCATTGGACCAGATATTTGAAGTGAGTCATCAAGTGTGTTTAGGAACACTGGTATATATCAGGAACTATCTCACAGTGAAGCCAACATGAACTAAAGGCAGTCAGCAATTGCCAGGAGGCACTCAACACCTTACCAGACAGAACAGACACCATAAAAGAAAGATGGTAAGAGTCTGCATTCTCTTCTCTATTTTGAGCTGGAGACAAGGCAACAACATCCTCTGCAATGTGGCCGTGGAAAATGTTGGCTCTTGAATAGCACTGACATAAGCTCCCAAGCCTTAACTCCATTCTGATTTGAAGTGAACACAGCTCTGCCAAAAATGAAACATAATTTGCTTTTTCCTGATATGGTCTTCCTTCAAAAGCCAACCCGTGGTCCCTAAAAAAGGGTGAACAAGCACAGATCTTTCAAGGATGTTAATGGGAGATGGGACATGGGCTGGGAGATATAATCTTCACAGCAAAGAAGGGCCAGGTGTTATGCTGCTGCTGCCTTTAAGTGATGTGGGAAATGCCCAAGACCCTTTTTCCCCTGTGCTATGACACCACTTGCTCAACGTGCCAGGCATGGGCCAGGCAGGCTGACCAGCCACACCAGGGCTGGAGGCGAGAGAGGGGCTGCAGCAGCACAACATGTGTCCCAACCATGCAGGAACTGTAAGGTGTGATCCAGTTATGTGTGTCATGCTCACAGCAAGGATCACGGAATCAGAGAATGGTTGAGGTTGGAAGACACCTCTGGAGGTCAACTTGCCCAACCCCTCTACTCAAGTAGGGACACCTAGAGCCGGTTACCCAGGATGGTGTCCAGCTAGGTTTTGAATATCTCCAAGGATAGAGACTCCATAACCTCTCTAGGCAACCTGTACCAGCGTTAGACCACCTTCACAGTGAAAAAAGCGTTTTCTGATGTTCAGATTGACTTTCATATGCCCTTTGCCTCTTGTCCTGCCACTGGGCTCTATTGAAAAGACTCTGACTCCCTGTTCTCCACTCCCTCCCATCAGGTATTTATGCATGTTGGTGGGCTCCCCTGAAACTTCTCCAGGCTGAACAGCCCCAGCTCTCAGCCTCTCCTCATGTGGAGGATGCTCCAGAACCTTCATCAACTTTGTGGACCTGTGCCAGACTCACTCCAGTAAGTCCATGTCTCTCGTGCACTGGGGAGCCCAGAACTGCACACAGCACCGCAGATGTTGTCTTGCCTGTGCCAAGTAGAAGGGAAGGATCACCTCCCTCCACCCACCAGCAACACTCTTCCTAATGCGGCCCAGGGTGCTGTTGTTGGCCGCCTTTGCCACAAGAATGCATCGCTAGCTCATGGTCAGGTTGCTGTCCACCAAGATCCCAAGGTCTTCTCTGCGGAACTGCTTTCCCGCCAGTTGGCCTCCGGCCTGTACAGGTGCAGATACCGTCAGATATCCCCAGATGCAGGACTTTGCATTTCCCTGTGTTGCACTTGATGAGATTCCTCTCTGTCCAGCCTGTCGAGGTCCCTCTCCACAGCAGCACAACCCTCTGGCTCATCAGCCACTCCTTCCAGTTTTTTATCATCTACAAACTTGCCGAGGGTGCACTCTGCCCCATCATCCAGGTCATTAATGAAGATGTTGAACCGCACTGGCCCCAGTACTGACCCCTGGGATATGCCACTAGTGACTGGCCTCCAACTGGACCTTGTACCACTGATCACAACCCTCTGGGCCTGGCCATTCAGACAGTTTTTAATCCACCTCTCAGCTCACTTATCTAATCCATACCCTGTCAGCTTGTCTATGAGGATGTTACGGGAGACCACAACCTTACTAAGATCAAGGTAAACAACATCCACCGCTCTCCGCTTGTCCACCAAGCTAGTCACCTCATTACAAAAGGCAGTAAGGCTGGTCGAGGATGGTTTCCCCTTTGTAAATCCATGCTGACTACTTGTGACCACCTTGTCCTTCATGTGTTTGGAAATGCTTTCGAGGAGGATTTTCTTCATCACCTTCTGAGGGACTGAGGTGAGGCTGACAAACCTGTAGTTCCCTGGATCTTCCTTCCTGCCCATAGAGATGACATAATCTGTTCAGAATAGCACACTTTCCTTCTGTACCTCTCAGGATACAGAGGATAGGGAAGGACTGGAAGAGAGTGATAAATTCGCTTTCCCTGTGCTACAAAATGCTACTTGCCCTGGAAATGTTGTTCCTTTTTAAAAATCAGGTATTTTCCTCCCTGTTTCTTCTTGTCCCTGTCAAAGAATGAGTATCTAAAGTCCATTGGTCATTGATTACACTCAGTAAAAGACAAGGAAAATGTGTATCAAGACTTCAAGGAAGTCAATCTTCCACTGCAGGAAAATTCAACACCTTCTTAAGGAAAGGAGAGGAATCATGCCTTTGTACTAGGAAAAGATTATATACAGGAGGAAGATCCAACTTCCAATTACTCCTAAGGCAAACGCACACTGGAGAAAAGGCCCATGGCATTAGGCCCAGACACTGTTGTACTCCTGATTTCAGATGGTTTGAATTCCACCTAACTCCCTGCACTTACTCTTGGCTGGCTGTAGCCCTGCAGATGCAATTAGGTTACAGAGAAAGCCTGGCTCCAAACACCCTAGCTTCACAGGAGTGGACTGGGCATGATGCTGGGACCACGAGCAAGCCAGCAACACAGTCCTCAGCTTCTCTGGTGGCTAGATCCTCCTGCGGCTTCCAGTCCTGTCATCAGTCACGTGGGCCACCGTGAAACTGCCGAAGAGCTGCCTGCCTCTCAGGACTAACAGGCTGAGCTCCCCTTCACTAACACAATCGTGCCAGCGTGTACCAGTAAAGATGGAAGAACCTGGATCAAGCCAGCAAGTTCAAAGCAGCTTAATAGAGAATCACCTACTTCCAAAGAAGGGGCAGGCAGAAGTGCATGCCTACCAGTCAAGAGATTACAGGTACAGTTTTCCTCACTAGTGTCCTGAGCGTAATGAAGGAACCATAACATAAGAAAAGACTTGTTTTGCTCTCCAGGTACCCACAGGCCAGCTGGCACCACTAAGCATTTTCTGATCATGTGGTAGAAGACTGTAGTTTATCTGACCGCAGAACAATTTTATAACCCAGGAATCAATCCATGTAAGTGCTTTGTATGATCTTTTTCTACTGTCCTGCTTTAATGGATGTAATAAATAAAGCTCTGGCTTTATTACCAATACTTAATTGTTTTGTAACATTTGGAGAGAACTAAATTTTCCTTAGACACAGCTACCTGCACAAACATAAATACAGCATGATCTCCAGTATTGACAAGAGCCTACTCTAAAGGAAAGCCTAATGTCCTGAGCATTACACATTTCCACAAACACTGACAAAACAAGGGAGGAATTGAATGTCACTGGCTCTTGAATTCTGACCCCAGTTTTATAACCACCTGTACTGGTTTTGGTAGAAGGGGAGGGGCCGCAGGGGTGTCTCCTGTGAGAAGCTGCTAGAAGGTTCCCTGGCTCCAAGTCAGACCCACCTCTGCCCAAGGCCGAGCCCATCTGCAACACTGGCAGCACCTCTGGGAGAACAGATTTAAGAAGGGGGAACCTACACTGAGTAGTGGGACTGGGATGTGAGAGAAACCCCTCTGCGGATACCGAGGTCAGTGAAGAAGGAGGGGAGGAGGAGCAGGGGAGGAGGGGATGCCCCTGCAGCCCGTGGTGAGACATCAGGCTGTCCCCCCCCAGCCCGTGGAAGGGAGTGGGGGAGCAGATGCCCACCTGCAGCCTGGGGAGGACCCCATGCCGGAGCAGGGGGATGTCCCTTAAGATGGCCATGACTCCATGGGAAAGCCCGTGATGGAGCAGTCTGTGCCTGAAGAACTGCAGCCTGCAGGAGGGCCCCACATTGGAGCAGGTCATGAAGAACTGCAGTCCATGGGAAGGACTCACATTGGAGAAGTTCATGGAGGACTGTCTCCCATGGTAGGGACCCCACGCTGGAGCAGGGGAAGAGTGAGGAAGAATAAGAAGCAGCAGAGACAACGTGTGATGAACTGACCCCAACCCCCATTCCCCGTCCCCCCACGCCGCTGGGGGGGAGGAGGTGGAGAAAATTGGGAGTGGAGTTGAGCAGGGAAGGCGGTGGGGAGGAAGGTGTTTTAAGATTTGGTTTTACTTCTCATTATCCTGTTTTGATTTGATAGGTAACAAATTAAATTGATTTTTTGGTTTTTTCCTCAAGTCGAGTCTGGTTTTTGCCCATGACCATAACTGGTGAGTGATCCTCCCTGTCTTTGTCTTGACCCACCAGCTTTTCATCACATTTTCTCCTCCCCATCCCACTGTAGGGAGGAGTGAGCAAGCGGCTTCGTGGTGCTTTGTTGCTGGCTGGGCTTAAACCACGATACCATCTTACTGTCTGAACTTCAGTAAATCAAGTATTTTGCTGCTTCAGCTCCCCCATTTGCCAAATGAGGCCTAATAAAGCCTTAATATGCATCGTACTAAAGTTTTTCACCTTCAAAACACTTTAGAATGTAAAATAAGGCAAAAATATTGAGCACTGCTAATAAACCTCTAGGTCAGGGTGACTGTTTTCCTTTATAGTCTGAATGAGAATAGATGCCCACTAAAAAAAAACAACCAAAACCAAACCCATAACCCCCACCCCCAAAAGCCCAAATCAACAATCAACAGGTCACAGATGTAACAGACAAGCACGGGTGAAAATATGTGTGGTAATGACCCTAAAACATCCAAGGGGGAAGACACAGAACAAGTAAAACAGTAGAAAAAAGCTGGTCTTTTGTGGGTTGCTTTTTGGTTGATTTGTTGCCATTATACCACAGACGATAAAAATGAGAGTCTTAGCTCGCTACTTACAACAGACTTTGTTATCATGTGTTGCAAAAAACCCACCATGCACAAGACATTACGAATAAACTGTTTCATAACTGGAAGCATAATCTTTAATGCTAAGGCTACTTTACTATTCATCCTCTTGACGATTCCCGACTGTTCTGTACCGCACATTATCACTTGCCTGTATCCAGCTGTTCTTTCTCAATTCTATTAATGACTGCAAAGGAAGGGTTACCCTTTCCCACTGTGCCTGCACAACACCCCATACAGTGGTGATGTACTGGGTGTGCTGGCTGGGATAGACTTAACTTCACAGCAGCCTGTATGGCGCTGTGCTTTGCCTTTGTGGTTAAAACAGTGTTGATAACACATCACTCTTTTGGCTGCTGCTGAACAGTGCCTGCACAGCAGGAAAGCTTTCTTTCCTCTCCCTCCCCTCACCCCAAAGCAAGTAGGCTTGCAAGTGGGCAAGATGCTGGGAAGGGCCACAGCCAGGACAGCTGGCTCCAGCTGACCAAAGGGACATTTCCACACCGTATGATGTTGTGTTCAGCAATAAAAGCTCAAGAAAAGGAGGTATAAGGGGAAACGTTTGAGGCTGTGGCATCTGTCTTCCCAAGCAACCATTACACATGCTGAGGTCCTGCTTTCCAGGAAGTGGCTAAACACCGGCCTGCCAATGGCAAGTAGTGAAGGAATTCCTCTTTTTGCGTTGCTTGCATGCACAGCTTTTGCTTTCCTTATAAAACTGCCATTATCTTGATCCATGGGTCTTTTTGTCTTCCTTCTATTTTCTACCTATCCTGCAGAAGAGCAGAGTGAGTGTTTGGCTGCTGACTGGGTTTAACCCACTGCAGGTGGCCTACTCCTTGCCTGGGACTTCCAGCTGCTGCAGTAGTACAAAGAAGGATATTAAAAATCATTGCAGAAAGGAACTGAACGTGGTTTTTGCAAATCCCAAGATCATATACTGAACTGACAGGCTGAAACTGCTGTCTTACTCTGTAACTTTTAACTATGGATAATAATTTTCTTTTTTCTGTATAGAAATAAGATGTGAAATGCCAGCTAAACTGCAGGGAGGAAAGATAATGTCAGTAAGAAGCAAAATTGCCTGAAGGTGCCCAGTTCTAGAGAAACACTGTAAGTCTTATCTCAAAGATTTACCATAATACTGTGACACACACATTGCCATGTATAATCCACCCAGCACTGCATTATCTTTTCAATGAATTATTTTGCCATGCAATGTACAACCACATTTTTGCTTTTCTCAGAATTTTTTCTTTCCTGACTGTACTCCCCTCTGCTATACTCTCCCGCAAGAAGTTGTACTATGACTTTTTGTCTCCAGTGTTCCCTTTATTTCTGCTCTTTACTCCCCTTTCCTCTTCTTTCCCTACATTACACTCCATATTTCTTCTCCTTTATATCTCTCATTCTCTCCCATCCAAATTTCCCTCTATACATGCAAACGCACCATAATTACCTCTTCTAATATTTCCTAGCTGTCTTCCCCACTCCCCTGCATCAGGACATGCATGGCAATTAGCTAACTAAAAATTGGCACCATTCAGGGGAAAAAGGTCATGGGACAGGATTCAGCATAATACTACACCTGTACAAAGACTGTAGGCAGCAGCTGTCGTTTACCAGTCTCCAGCTGATAGTTGGCAATAACTGAAAGTGCTTTTCCTTTCCATCCTTCTCTGACAATTTAACCCCCTAGAAGACAGAAACAGCTTCCCCTCCCCGCCCCGCCCCCAATGCTGTAAAACAGCATCAAGAGGAGAGCTTCTCCACTGCACTTACTGGAGCACTGATGAACCTTTGTACTGCGTTAATGTCCCTCCTCCTGAATCTGAAAAGAGAAGGACCCTGAGAACTATCCATGAAATTGATAAAAACTGATTGATTTCCACTCTCTTAAAACTTACCCAAGTTCTAGTGCAAGCAACTGTACAGAAACTGTCCGTCTACATATTTGGAGCATGGGACAGCACTGACTCATACTCAGTTTTATCACAGCCTTTTAAAAAACCCAATATAATAAGAGCTAAATGCTTTTTGTATTTGAATGAAAGAAGTCAAAGTTTCCAGCTTGTGACACCAGCCAAGATAGTAAGTGGAATTTTCTATCCCTAAGCGAGCCAATCAGGATAACCATGCCCTGGAGAAATGTCACTGACTGCGGCTGTGCATTTCCAAATGTTACACCTCAACACAGTGAAGCAACACCAATATAGTATTAAGTACATATTTCTGGACAAAATAAAACAATTTCTTTGAACAGCTTCCCAAAACAGAAAGATGAGGAAAGCACAGGCCAAGGTTACAATTGTAGTTCATGGAAGACTAGTTCAGCTAATTTAAGCAACAACATCGACTGCTGCTGTAATCGAGATTTTCTTCTTCCAGGGCGGTGTTGGAAATGTGAGCTTTGACAGCCAAACCCCTACTAGAAAAGGAAGATAAAAAAATAGTCCATTTAAATCTTCACTAATGACAGATGAAATCAGCTGCCTTCAAGTGCATGGTTCTGTGAGGCAGTCAGTCTTTGGTTGCACAATAATCTCTCTGCCCCTGTGTCTGGGCAGATTTCCTTCTTGTCTGGCTGCTTTGCTAAAATAAGGAGGCTGTCTGACCTCTGGTAAGTGACTTCTCTTGTGCACCACCATCCACAGGCTACTTATTGAAGAAAAAAACGGTTGGAGGGTGAGAAAAGGCGAAATAATCTTTTTCAGACCCCTTATGACTCAGATAAGAGGACAATCCTAAATACAAGCAAGTGGTATTCTTTATCTATTAATAAGAAGTTATCTATCTGCTCAGGCACAGGCCTCAGTGGTAGAAAAGGATGTGGGGTAATCACAGAACCAGCATATGAATGACATTAATAAAGAGCCCTTGTTACAGGGTGTTATCCATGATCATTAAAAAGGCAATTCTTTGTAATGAGTAGCTACAATTAAGTCCTGCCTACCACTGATCACAGGGTATGCAATACTTCAGTCCCACCACTGCCAGCTTAACTAGCTCCCTGCCTCAATCCCCACAGCTGCCTGCACCACACTGAAAAACATCATAAAATGCTGCACGCTATTAACTGAAAGCTGAGGACTTTGCAGTTATATGGCAAAGAATGTACTATATTCTGATTAGGCAATGAATTCATTAAAAAAAACCCACCACAATACAAGTTTGTTACCAACAACAACCTCATAATTTTATTTCTTTTCTCTCCAATCCAATATTAACAGATTTGTTTTAAAAATCAACTTAAATTTAAAACATTTCAACTGTAAAAGCATTATCAGTAAGTTTTTCCAATCTACATAAAAGATGCACACACAACACTCAAAATACTGCAGCAATGTAATTGATAATTGAGTAACATTACACAAGTGCCATATTCAAGTCAAAAACAATTCCCAAAACACGTAAAACTCATTGCAAAACAGTATTAATGGCACAGCTGACTGTTAGCATGTCTGCAAAGTGTAGGAACAGAATTTTAAACACAGCAAATGCCCTGTCAGGGTTTTAACCCTGGGAAACACAGATGCCTTCCCTCTAACTCTCAAAGAGGTGCCTACGTCTTTCTAGACACCTGCAATGACTGAAGGTATTTACTACTCTGGACAAGGCCAGGAGACCCCTATATTTTGCGAGCATGTAGCTTGTCCACCTATTAATAACGAATTACTCCTCTGTGCAGGCAACAGCCCCCATGTAACAGCTAGCCTGCCACCCACTCCAGTGGCCCCTCCCGTCTCAAATCAAGTCATAGTCCCCAAATCATAGATGAACCTGCTGTTTCAGGTAAGAGCAGGGACACATCCTCTATAACTGGTTTTATCTGCAAATGCGCAGATACAATCACTGGCTCAACCTGTGCTCTCTACCCTCCTCCTAGGTAAGGTACTGGTTGTGCTGCTCATTGGGAACCTGTGTCCCACACCACCAAGCCAACTGCCCATTTAGAAAAATACTACCTGATTGCTGCAAAAAGCATGCAAGCAGTTCCTGCTGTATTTCACTCCACTGTAGAAGACCATCTATCTTGCATGGTAGGGAGAATCCCTATATCACAATTCAGAAGATTATAGGAAGTAAAAAACATTGTAAGAGACTTGAATCTCCAGAGTCCTCTAGTAAAAAGTGGAGGATGTGGTGACAGCAACCAAAAATGTAGGGATTAATATAACCAGATCTCTGCAGATTCATAAATTGCATAGCATGCTGTGATTGTTACTTCTCTCCTCTGCAAGGCAAGCACTTCAACATCTAGATCCTCCTGGAGAGCCATGTTAACTGTTCTCTCAGTCTGGTAAATCTGAGAGTCTGACAGAATGACAGGGGAAGACAGTCTATAGTGTGGATAGGTTTGTGTAAACGGAGAAAGACTGCCCCAAGCATGCAAGGTGCTTCTGAGGCAAGAAAAGCAAAAGGACTGGGAGGAGAACTGTAAGCCAGCCAAAGCTGGTTTGGGAGAACTTAAAAATTAAGAGGTTTCAGCTGTGTTAAGGAACAGGAGAAAAGTGGCTCTCAATGGCAGAAAGGAATCCAACAGTGACGTACAGGAACATACATGCTCATGGAAGTACACAGACACCTAAGGTATGTAAACATTGCTGGAGAACTTTGTCCTTTGAGGCGGCTGCTGCAAAAGCAGCAACAGAGTTCACCAACCCTGGGTCTGGAGAGGGAGCCCTCCTTGGGCGCAGGAGATTGCCCACCTCACCTGCCATACTTCCTTTTGGTCGGCTGGGAAGAAGAGCTCCTTGTAGGAGTAAGGCACTTCTGACATGACTGCTCTGAATCGTTGTCAGATATATTGTTTGGGTTGTTTGTATTGGTTGCCCTTTAAATAGTCAATAAAGTACCATAATGTCAGTAATATACAATATAGAAAGAGCCTAATCCTTACTTGTGAGCTATAAAGCTCTTGTAGACAAAGTTCATGGCTGTCTAAAAATGGATTTACCAACCATGCATGGCAATACCACCTACAGAGAAGGAGCCCACATTGGCTGACCAGCCAAGCCTGCCTCAGACTGGCTGGCTGCTTGAAGCCCAGGGTACACAGCGTTTATTATTAACAAACACCCACAAACTCTGCACAGCAAGCTGCAAAGTTTCCCCCTTGACCTGGATATCCAGTACATATCTAAAAGCATAGAGCTACTTCTCAAATAGGAACATATAACACAAAACCAGTACCTCACAGCAATTATCATTCTAGTAACCTATCAAACTAGATGCACAAAAAATAAAAAGCATATGCAATCTCATCTTCCTGAAAGTTGTTACTGAGATAAGGAATACCTTCCGAACTGCTCAGTGAAGTCTCAGTGCCTATGCCTGCTAATCCTCCGCAAGCAATCTGTTCATCACTCGCCCTTACAGATGCTGCTCACAACACAACCCATTCTCATTGTCTGAGGCATTTATTGCTTGACTGATTCAAATCTTCAGTTAACACCTGCCATATCTCTCCCTGCCCCAGAGAACACCACACTGACAGCTGGCAGTCGCACAGACAGCAGTTAAAAAGTTCTTATCTGTCATCTCCAGCAAAGGCGTTGTTAGTCATGGCAACAGAGCCTTGAGCAATGTCTCCTCGAATAAGAGGAGGACTTGTTTACATCACCGATGTCCATGTTGTTAGCTGTGCTGGCACATCATTATTTTTATCAGGAAAAAACAGGTGAGAGTTTCCGAAAATGACATTTTCCAGACCAACCGGCATCATCACAACCTAGCCGCTGGATCAGACTGGGCCATAGCATGCAAAAGAATGACCTTTCCTAAGTGCGAACACCTGATGCTTGGCAAGGTGCCAGAGAAGTGTAGGGCAATGAATGAGGGGGAAAAATGAGAATAGATGAGATTCCCCAGTGTCCCTGCCACAGCTGACAGCTTTCAGTGACTGCCTGGAGACTGGCAGGCCTTTCAAACGTGCTGGGACAGCACTCCTGTGTCTACTAGGAAGCTTCACTCAAGCAATCTACAAAAGGCTCAATTAGCCAGCAGGTGACAAGCAGGAACTGGGGACGGTGTTCTTCTCAAACAGGTAAAAGAGCTCTCAAAGTGGCCTTCCCAGAGTGTGATTAGAGACTTGCAGGAAAGTATGCCAAGTCATTCTGTAGTTCTGCAGCTGCTGCTGGTCATCTCAGGTTAACAGCATACTTCTCTCCCAGCAGTCAGTACTTGTTTCTTGAACTCACTAATGGTATTTTTTTAAAAAAACCAACCATTAACTACCAAAAACATTCTAAGAAAATTCCCCCTGGAAGCAGCTTCTCAATCTTGTCATCATTGCACTTCCATTTTCCTTAAGGGAAGCTGTGAGCAGGAGAGGAAGCCATGAACGTTGCAGCTGCTGCTGTTGTTGCAAGAACAGCAGCCAAATTTGCTTTGGCTTTGAAAGCTGCAGTCACCAGACACATCTGTACTCACCATTACGTTCATCAAATCACCAGCACCACAGTGCAGGGAGTTGTTTCATCCATGATGATCCCTTAAGAATCTGAGTTAAGCAAAAAAGAGGAAGCTCACAGGTGGGTGAAGGGAAATCACAGCAATTTTAGACTTTGAGCTCTGTGTACAGAAAGTAGCAATTTCTGGCTGCTGCATACTTTACATCTCACCACAAAATAAGAGGACAAGGCCACAGCGCACATGATGTGACAACAGCGCAAAGGAGACAACTCAGCCGCAGTACTGAGTGAATACCTCACAAGGACTCCCCAGGGAGGGGAGTGGAGGAAACACTTACTCATAGTAAGCAGTGTCTGGCTTTGGGGGACAATACTCCATCAGACCGGTAATGCGGAGCAGGTACCTAACAGCCTCATGGTCAGGTATACTGCCCTCACTGAGGTATGGCCACAGCTTTACTGGATCACAATGAGACATAACAGATTGTTCCAGCCTCTACAGCCCTTGAACCTAGTGAAGGATGCTTGGCAAGATGCTCTTTATCATTTATGGGCTCCAAGCAGATGGAGACCACACTTGAAAAGAACAGATCCCCTGGTTTCTGTTTGTCTGTGGCAGGAGGGGAGGATGTTCAAAGGGATACCATCTCCAAAGAGAGTGAAGAGAAGGGATACACCACACTTGCATGTCTTAAAAGGAAAGTCACAGAGCAGTAAGAACCCATGCTTTTCACCACATCTTATTATCCACGGACTCCATGTACACCTGATGAAGATTTTTAAATGGCATTTGCAAATCTAACTTCCTGTAAAACAAATGTGCCAGGAAACCACTGCCAATACTTCACTCTGCTCTTTCAAGCATACTAAACACATCTCAGGTGATGTGGTAAATTTCTAGGCTTCATTTCCTTTTTTTTTTTTTTTGTTTCAGAAAATGTATTTGCTAAACCTTGTTCAATCACCTCTATACAAAGAGCACTACATGCACTTAAGCTGCTAATGAATGTATTGCAACAAATCCTAATGGATGGGCCAAATGAGCAATGAAAGGTAGCTCCAGCTTTGTGCTTTTAGGAAGCCTCTTTTAGGATACAAATACAACATCACTGACCCATTCAGAACAGAGATTCCCTAGTGTTTAACAATGACTATAACTGTCTTTTTACAAAATGTACTGGAGTTGATTTTTTAGCCTTCTAGAGCAGTTTCGACATCAGAAAAATTACTAGTTTCTTTTTTGCTGAAAGAGATAGAAATTAAAACAGATGGTACAAAACCTTCCCCTGCCCAAGAGAAAAAGGAAGAGGACTACATTCTCAGCTTGTGGTCTGAAACACATGGAACCACTTCAGGCTTATGTAGTTCCTGCCCTTATATGCCAGACACTTGCTCTTGCTGACAGTAGTCTCTATGGCTGCAGTGTTGTCTAAAAACGCTTACGCAAAACCAAAGGAGAGCTGAAGTAAAGCTACATCAGTTCCCTGGTTTGGTTTACTGTGTGATCTTGTGAACAGCTGCATCACTGCAGCTGAGAACAGCTGCATGGAGGTGAGACAGAAAGGGAAAATTCCTTAAACTGGTGTTGCTTGTGAAGTTTTGTCTCATCAAATAAAACTGTGTCAGCCTACCACCAAGCACTCCTTGGTTAACACACAGAGAACACATTGTGCTCCCAGCTCTTACGCAAATACCTGGGCAGAAATTGCAAAGTGGCCACCCAGAGCAGAGGCATGGAAAAAATACAACTGGTCAAGCCAGCCTGTTTCAGTGATCTCAGTGTGGAAATAACAGGACTTCCCAGACCTATTGGTTTTAATTACTAGGCTTGGACATTCCTCACTCAACTGCTCCTGCTTACTTTGGAGCCATTGAAGAATTAGATAAATTTTTTCTCTCTTTGCTTAGCATGCTAAGCAAGGTTCTTTTACTGCAGCTTCTAGCAGAACAACAAAAATAATTAGCAGCTACAACACATAGCTCTGACCTTGGCCTGAAAATAACTTTGCTGCTAAAAAACATGTTCCATTTCTTATTGCTTAGCCAGTAGTTTATCACATAGTTGCAGACTGGAGACACCTGCACATTCTTGGGGTAGTTTTCCTCAATTATTATTTTCTTTGCAAACATAAAATGCCTCCTGCATGCCTCAAAATAACTTTTTGTATAATATGTCATGACATCACTGATAGCTATTACAGCATTATTTTTCATGTTTCCTGTTATCAGCCAGATGAAAGTCAAGAAGAACACAGAACTGTTTGAGTCTAAGGTTTGTAGGTTAGCATCTGGCAGCTTTCACCAAGCTTGTTACCTCTGGCCATTATTTTCCTTTGAAGAACGATAGACAGAGTGATAGCAGGGCAAGTTGAAAGTGCAGTCTACACAGGACCCAGAGACAGGCTTACAGTTTCAACATCTCTGCATATCACCAGAATCCCTCTCTTCTGACTGAGCAGCATTATATACCACACAGGCAAGATCATACATCACTGACGCACTGCTGCAAAGAATTAGATGTTTTACTTGAATCACCTCCATGGACAGAAAGATGTTTCAGGCTCAAGATCAAGTTAGAAGATTGAGTAGGTCTCAAATCTTGTCAAGCATCATTTGCTTTTGTGAATTTCCCTTTGCCGAATCAATGGTTTTGATTAGGAATTGTCTTCTTCCACAAACAGATTTTGCTCTCTTTTCACATTTTAACTTCTTCTGAATTTAGCTCACCAGTAAATTTTTCCAACACGTTCAGAAATTGATCTTGGCTCCAGCAGCCTAACTACCAGCACCTTCTAGCTTCCAGTGTTAGATGTATTAATATTCTCTTGAATACTATTATTCAACTGTATGTTAGTATACGAATAACCCAGAGGGGTTTCAGCACACTTCAAAGTTACTCAGAATTACAGACTGTCTTGTTGGCTATTCACTTGTCAAGTATGTAATTGCTTTTGGTAAGACATACTTTGGAAATTAAATAGATACTCAGCAGAAAAGCTTTAACTATTGCCTTAGCATTTTTAACAAGTTAAAATGATGTTGTCAACTTTTATTGAGTTTATCCTTTTTTACCTTGCAATTGGTTGTAATTTTTTTCTTCAGCCTTGAGAAGATAACTTTGATTTTCTTCTTTTCTGTCTGGTGAAACTCCTCTTTCATATTGAGCTGAAAGAATCAGCACTGGTTTTAGCTTAAAAGACCCTGTACTCTGAGGCCCTGCTTACCCTGCCAGAACTACTGTCTGCTCAGTAACAGTGTTATTGTGGGAACAATCGCCTTCAGTCTGAACTGTGGTCAAAGTTAGCTTGGCCCAACCTGAAGGAGGTGAAAGAGAGGCAAAAAAGGCCATGGGCCACCTCTGCACCTCTCAGAGTCTAGAAATGAGGAACAGCCCAAGAACAATTTGAGAAGCCTGTGACACCTACACAAGCATGTGTTGTGCTGTGATGGCTCTCCTTCTACATGTGAGCTCTCAACAGTCTGTATTGGTCACTCTCTTGCAAATCTCTGCATCAGACACTTTGGACAGGTGATACCATCACAGCCATTCCTACCAGCCAACTGCCTAACATGGTGGGATACCTATAGAGGCTCCACTGTCAAACATTGGCTGTACTGAAAGCAGGACCCAGTCCAATACAGCATCTGTGGCATCCTCCAGAATTCAGTTGTAAAAATACAAAAGGCACATAAGGGCTCCACAAGAAATTCAGCTGAATCAGACTTGTTTCAATCTATGAACACTGCCACTTGAGCCACCCTGGTGACAATACGGATGTAAATTCATACTGCGCTCTCTAATGGCACAGGATGCTTCAAAAGGCTTCCAAGAACCCATCTACTGAGAACTCGCCAAGCTAAGTAACATAGGTTCCTAGAAAGTCTTACAATAAAACAAGCCAGTAGTAGCATGGACACAGAGCAAATGTGCTTGAAACAAACCAGCACAGTTAGCGTGGCATACTGAAGATTGCCACGTGTATCGATTTGCCAAGCTGGCTAAAATTCAAGTTATTTAGCTTCTCTGGCATAAGTGTATTGTGCACACTGATACACACCCACTCATGCACTTAGTACACTGCTGCTATAGAACCAAAGTGGCCACAATAGGATCCTGCATGTATCCCTGTGAATATAAGAGATCTTGGCAAAACTGCAAATACAAAAAAAAAAAAAAAAAAAGAAAGAAAAGAAAAGAAAAAAGCTATATTAATCACCGTCAGGTTAAACCAGTTGAAGTGGGTTAGATGTTGAAGATACTTCATAACTTCCTGCTAAAATAGCAGCATCAATTCAGACTGGATTTTGAAAATGAAGCCCCTACTAACATCAATAATAATCACGCATGAAAACCAGCTTTCAAACTGTCTTACTGCCATGCAAAATACACAAGTCACAGAACTATGTTTTCTTCTCCATTTTATTTTCAAAGTATTTACAGACCATTCCCTAAGCATTAGAGAGCCAGGAGCTCCATGCATAAAAAGCATTATCTTTTCAAAGCTATAATCATTCTGCAAGGTTAAAGAAATTCTCGAGCAAAAAAGAAAAGGAATTTGTGTGGACTTGCAGGCAAGAAACACTTTTTTTGCTTCCTAATTTCATTCTGTGCTAGACACCACAGCATCCAGAATGTGGAGAGAAAGCTCTGGTAACATGTAGACAGTAGCAACAATTCAGTAATCATCAGATTGCTGCACAATCTCTTCATCTTGTCCAAGATTGCTAAATTTTAGTCCTTGTGTTACCATCTTTCTTACAGAAGAACAGCTGTAACATTATCTTCTATTTCCTTTGTACAATTTCCATAGCTTATTGATGTCACCTATTAGAATTATTTCATGCACATATACATTCAAATTTTTTTTTAGCTTGTAAGCACTGCAAACAGCCCTTAACATTACAGTAACTGATGAAATGTTTCTTTCTTGTTCTCTCTCGTTATCATTTACTTCTTGGTAAATGGGATTGAAGAAGAAAGAGAAAACAGTAACGTTCCCTCTTCATAACCACAACCATTCAGAGGCCCAGTATGCAATTTAGTGTCATATATGTCTAACCTAAAAGACCTTACCTTTGTCTTCTGCCAGCATAATGGTTTTCCTTCTTGGTAAGACCACAGTCCCACCAGCCACATTAACATTAATGTGGGAATGTTTATAGATTTAGCGTAAGGAATTCTTTTCAAAGAAAGATACTGCAAACACTTTTTATTAGAAGAACTGAATGTGAATACAAATGGATCCATGGATATAGTGGAAATTACTGTCTGAGAAGAGATAAAGGAGAGGTGCAAAAATATTTAGCTCTCCGTATTTCACTGGCTGCAGGAGTTAAATCTAGAACCAACCTATCCTGGTTATTTCTACACACTGCAGCACAAATGTTTAGTTTTCTTAGGGAATTATTTGAGAAAACAACACTACTGTGACACCTTATTAAAAGAAGTTAATTTGTCCAAAGCTCCTTGGATACCTGAGGTAACTTCCACTGATGTTATTTGCAGGCAAGCTGGAAAGCAGAAAAATGTAAGAAGGTGAAGCTGAAAGAGTGCTAAGGGAAACTAATTTACATTATTTTAACTTCTGTTAAAGTCACCGCAGAAAGCCACTAGCTTAAATTCTGATGAATTTGATATTGAACATCATGGATAAAATATTATTTTATGAAAAGGGTGCAAAGTATTCCATAAAATTACGCAGATTTACAGAAAAATATGTAAACTTTACATGTGCACCAAAACCTGAAATTTCAGCACAAATAAGCACGCTTATGCTAGCTGTAAGAGTCACACGTCATAGCTGTAGTGACACCACAGCAGGATGGAGAGCAGAGAGGACTAGGTACCTCTAGTCCATAAAAGGAACTGTTTTTCCCACAGTGGTGGAAGCAAAAGGATAGACTTTTAGCTAATCAGCAAAACATGAGTCTACCATTTTAGGACTACAGGTTCATTTGCAATGTAGACACACGCTCAAAAGAATGTCATTTGTCTCCTGAAAAGATACTCCAGATCCACAGGATGGTCTGGGAACCACTCAAGCCAAGAGAAGGCAGCAGAGAACGGTTTGAGTTCCTGCTGAACTGAATTCATAGTGAGGGACAACTCTGCGGTCCCACAGCACAGTACGAGAGCTCAGCAGGTGTAGGTAGCCATGCTCAGTCACATTCAATTACGTCTCTTGCTACCGAGGTTCATTTCTAAAGGCAGCTGATGGCCATTAATGAACTGGAAGAAATTCGGTGTTTTTTTAAACAGAAACTTTAGGATCTGATATTGCTCCACTGTAACCTAGAACAAAATGATTCCTAATTTTTACTGTCAATTTAGGACTCTGTGGATGCTAATAACTTACACAGGTTAAAAAAAATGACTAGACAAGTAAATGGGGGGGGAGGCATTGGGGGCTATCAAAAATGAAGGCAACAACTCCACCATAAAATGTTGTCAACGTACGAGTTTTTGCAGGATGAAACTGTATGTGAGGAGGTATTGCTACATGCCATCTTCCATGCTCTTTCCTAGCCATCCGTCATTATTCACTGCTGTTACTGGAATTAAGCTGACAAATGGCTCCATGGACTAAGAATAATTATGTGCCACAGAAATGAGAAATAGCTTATCCATCTGTTAATCCTCTCCGTATCTGGATGGAGCAATGTTTCCTGCGCTGAGCCAAATGAAGGCACCAGCTCTGACCCTGGCAGCTCTCTGCTGTCGATTTCTTTCGAACTTATGCTTTTGAGCCATACGTCTCCCAGATCCCTCCCTGGGTCGCTGGGGCAATGCCTGGAGGTCTCTGACAGAGAGGGCGCAGGGCCAGCCAGACTACCAGTCTCAGCCGCGGTGCCCACCCTGACCGGCCCGCTGTTGGCACTGGCACTAGGCCCTGCTTTCTCCCCAAAACTTACAGAGCCTAAAGAACTAGGTACTCCACTAGGGGCCTGATGTGCCCTTCAATCACGACGTTACCATGGTTTTTAATGGCAAGAAGTTGTTAATACTAGCAATTACCATTAGCTACCACTCTCAAAACACCACCATGCAGCACCGCGAGCGAGCGAGCAGCGTTACCGCGGGCTCGCGTAGGTCCGTCTGACTGGAAGCGCGCAAAGCGCCAAACCGCAGCGGCCGGGACGGCAAGGGGCTGCGACCCCGGCACCCCCGACGACGCTCTCGGGACCCGCTGCCGAGAGAAACAACCAGCAGGGGCGAGGGCGCCGCCCCCGCGGGCCGACGGTCCCAACGGCCCCAACAGCGGCCGCCCCCCGCCCCGCTCGCCCCTTACCATCTGGGCCACCTTCAGCATGCCGGCGCAGGAGCGGAAATAGGCGCCGTCCATGAGCTCCGCGTCCGCGCCTGCTGAGGAGGAGGAGGAGGAGGCGGCGGCCGGTGGGGCCGCGGGCCCCCCGCTGCTCACCCCGGTGCGGATCACTCGCGCCCCGTGAGACATGGCTCCCTCCCGCGCTCTCCTCGCCGCCGCCCTGCCCGGGACAGGGGAACGGGACGGGATGGGACGGGGCGGGACGGCGAGGGGCGGGCGACGGCGCCCCGGGGCCGCCAGGGGCCGGGCGGAGCGCGGCGCCTCCCCGCCCGCCCTCGCTCCCCGGCCGGCGCGGCCGCGGGGCGGTGGCCACGGAGGGGGCGGGAGAGGAGAAGCCGCGGGGGGTTTCCCGCGGTGGGGGGGGGAGAGGCCCCTGCAGCCGGCCAGCGCAGGGCGGGCCCGGGACGCAGGAGCCCCTGGTCGGGCAGGCGAAGAAGGTTGGCCGTGCCGCGGCTCCGAGCCGGCACCCCGCGCAGCACCGTTCCGGAGCAGCGGCCACAGCGGGACGCCCGGCCCTTCTTCCCCTCTTGCAGCTGGGTTACGTGAAAATAGAGGCCGAAGCGAACGCTTCCAAGCAGGGAGAGGGACGCCTGGCTGTACGCCGCGGGGTCCCGGGAGGGGAGCTTCGCACGGAACCGGCCACCCCAGCGGCTGGCGGCTTTACTCGAGCGGCGATAAACGGCCCCTCGGCCTGTCACAGGTCGGCCGGCGACGGCCCTGGCGGGGAGCTGCTCCGGTGCTTCGCTGTTGGAGGTACAGCTGCTACCAGCATCTTCCCACGCAACGTGCATTCTCGCCAAAAAAACCCCAACCTTCTGATTCATGGTCTCGTAAACGAAATAACATTTGCATCGAATGGGCAGCGACAGGCAGCACTGCAATGACTGTCCAAACGTCTCAGCCCCATTGTTTGAATTAAATCGTGCAGAGATACTAACACTACTCAGCAAAGGAAGCTGTGTGTTTCCTCAAGTTATTTTTAAACTTGTCAGAAAGCAAGACAAGTGAGGTAATAGCAGGCCTCCGAGCTGGGCATATGCTGCTTTTGCACTCATCACAGTAGTAACCCCAGCTTCTGCTGCTCTGTTCTGCAGTTAGGATGCACGTTCTGTTCATATTTAGTTTTTAATAAAACTAAAATTGCCTTAGGAGGGAAGACGGGCAAGTTCAGATGATCTCCAACACAAATAAGGGGCTAGTGCAAGCAATTTACACGAGCAAGACAGGGTTTGCCAGTGTGGACAATGGTCTGTAATAGATTAAAGCACTACATAGTTTTGGGCTTCTATTAAGCCAGCTAGTAGTTGCAATAAAAGATATTACCTGTCCCATCCAATTTTATCTCATGTTATTAGATATGATAGCTACAACAAAGCTACAACATTGCCAGTCTCTGCAAGAGTGAAATGCTAGCTGCTGAGAATGAGTTTTTGTTTGGGGTTTTTTTTGGTTTTTTGGGGTTTTTTTTGTTGTTTGTTTTTGGGTTTTTTTTTAAACGGCTGCTTCTCTTTTTTCCTCTTCTCCTTACACTTCAAGTTCAGACACATGCACATTTATAGGTTTCTTGCAAGCCCTGTGGAGGAAGGTTCTAGCAACTTCCATACTTCCTATTAAGAAATATATTTTTCTTACCTGCTCATTCAGGTTCTTTAGTTCTTAACTTCTTTTGAAAGTGTGTATATGACTGGGGCCCTGCTGATCTGAGTTCAACCCAGTGAAATAGACATACCTTTAAATTACTACAAGTAGAATAACAGTCATACTTTCTACTCAGAAATACAGGCATCTTCTGTAAACTACTGGCACAAAGTCAGTCTACAACACTGCTGAATTTGCAGTTTTTATTACAGTTCTCATGCTATTTACTTCATCTTGTTAAGTGCATCATGTATGATGATGGTAAGAGGTACTGACAACTCCTTTAAAAATGAAATTTGATGGCCATAAGTTGACATCAAGTATCCTTATGTATGTGGGTGACTTAGATTTTTCAGAGACTGTTTCTTTGACACAAGTTACTTATAATGTCAAATACCTTCATTTTCCAAGTTGATTAGCATTTTGTTTATTCTTCTAAATATCTGTATTAAGAATTTCACTAATGATTTCGTCACTTACCAGTTGTTCCTTTAAGTAAGGTTGTTTCAGTCTTATGAACACTAAGCAATGCCTGCAGCCATGAAATCTTGTTTTAATTGTTATATGATAAACCACTGCTAGCTTATCTTCTTTATCAATATTAGAATATACAAAGGCAAAAGTCATAGTTTGCAAATCAGTATTTAAGACTAATAAAGGACTGATAACCTTTTGGGTGCTTATGCCTTTCTTCAGGCCTGAAAGAGGAGGAGCAAACTTCAGAAGTCATTCTCAGCTTGTACCGATTCCTCCAATTTTAACTAGGTATTCAGAACACTTGAAAAACAGACAGTTGGTACCTGGGGAACAGCTGAGAAATGAGACAGATGAGAAAGAGCATGGGAAGCAAGATAATTATCTTTCTAAAAGGAAAGAGTAAGGCAGGTATGTTATGGTTTGTGAAAATAAGCAGGGCCAAGCATAAAGCAAATTTCTGCCTAGGGTGTATTTTTTAAAAATCAGAATTAAGGATTCAACTCACAGATTTGCCTTTGGAAGACATGCCACACATCTTCCCTTGAGGATCAGCGCTGAGGACTTGGAGAGGTGGTAGATATTTTGCCAGAATCATTCCTTACCTGGTAATAGTGTGGTTTTGTCCTTCGTTAAATGTGTTTATTCTGACATGTAACACAGTTTCCATGACAGTTTTTGGTAAACTGGATGAAACACATTACTCCCTCTTAGCTCTACTCCCTCCTATTACCTCTATCCACAAATGTCATCTGGGTTATGACTTTAGACCAGACCATCACAGTTACCACAAATTCATGAAACATTTGTGCAAAGTCACATTCTTTTGACTTAAGATAGGTACCTCAAATATCATTTAAGAAACTATTACTATGAAAGCATTTTTACTGATGAGATTTTAATTCTGGCTATATTTCTAGTTGCATTTTATCAGTTGACATTTGGATCATTTTTATGCCTTTGATTTTTTTTTCCAGCAATGGAAAAGAGCATATGAGTTTTTAATGACACATTTTATCTGTGTAGATAAAATGCATAGTTTGTAGCCCTTCTTCCTTCTCACAACTGGGTAATTTTAGCAAGCAGCAGACAGTCTGACCTTTGTTGTACAGGCCAGATGCAATCTGCAGACAAATATAGGTTTTAAAATAATATCTTGGCTTCCCTTACACTGAAATCCTGTGACTCCAACAGATAATCAAGAACAAAACAATGTGACTGAAAACAGAATTAGCTGGCCACTGATAAATCTTCTTTGCTGCAGGGCATGCATGTAAGTAAACACACACCATTTAGTTACAGGGAGAAATAAAGAAGTTTTTTTAAGTAGTAAGATTTTTCTACTACCATATAGAATTGTCCAGCTAAGTTTTTGAAGAGTAGAAGAGAGTCCAAATCTTCTTAATCCAGGAAGAAAAGATTTCTCAGCAGTTACTTAAATGAGAAAAACTTTAAATAATATCATAAAACAATCACAACTCTCCATATAATTCCTAGGAAAAAAAAAATTCCTTAGGTAATTTGTATCTGAAAGTAATTTTCAAAGCTGTTTTGACAGTCATAATCTTGTCATACTTCTGCTTGACTCAAAGATTTTTAAATATGAGTGTCAAATTAAAAACTTCATTTGTTAAACTAACAACTCAGATGATGCCAGTAGACAGGAAAGGAGGGAATAATTCTTTGTTTCTAGCACTGGTGTCTTGACAATTCTATGGATTTAATCTTTATATCATTTAATAGAATTTAGAAGCCCAGATTTTAATTAGGACAGATTAATGGCCTAATCTGAGGAGAAAAGAGAAAAACACAGTCCCCTGAGAAACAAAATTTATTACCTTTAGCAGGTGTTTTGCGATATTCTCGGTAGGTTAAACACTGAGTACTAAGGGAGTGTTGTCTAGACTTAACGCCCCAGAGCCTGCTGGATTTGAGAAACCTGTTAAAATAATGTGTTTCAGGCACAACATTCCTTCAACCAGCTTCAGCGCTACAGTAACGAGTTCCAAAAGCAATCTCTTGATTGTGAGAAGCTGTTAGAATATGCAAACTGACAGGATCATCAGAATTCTTAGTAGTATATCTTTTACTCTGAAAAATAAATTTTAAAAGCAACCTTTTACTCTCAGTTTACAAAACATGCACAGCTGGGTCATTTATTTACTTTTAATGTTTTGGGTAGTTTTTTTCTGCACAATGTCACTTTTTATACATAATAATGACACAGCATCAATCTTAGTTTTGATTTGTAGCATTCGGTATCAAAAGTATACCTGTAACATTTAAAAAGTTACATTTACAAAATTGGCACATTGTCTGAGTAAGATTTATTAAAAGTTTAGTAATAACATCTATACAATGTCTAAAAAAAATATGATGTTAATTTTAAAAGAAGCAGTATGAAATTTTATTGTACAGTACAAAGTCGGTGTTAGATGTCTCTAAAGATGGAATAGTATTATAAATAATCATATAATCTCAGCTTAAAATATATTGTGTCAATTCTAACAGAAATGTTCAAAAAGACCTCATCTCTCTTCCAAGCTTTTGTCAAAAGAGTATAGTCCTCAAAATATTTTATACTACAGAATTCATTTTAACAAAATATTCACTGCAAAATTCGTGATCGCCAAGATATAAAGCTAAAATACGTATTTCCAGCATAGCAGGAGGTAACCACGAAGGCGAAGAACTGTAGAGAGAAGGGGGAAAAAAAAATATATTAGGAAAAAAAAAAATATTTGAGAGGACTGTCATTTCTATGAAAAAAATAGTTATGGGATTTGGAAAAAGGAGAAATAGCAGGCTGACTAAAATGGCACTCTTTCACCTCCTTGTACTTGTGTGCCCATCACAGTCAACACTGTGTAAGTTTATATTCTGCTTAGAAATATGGGTCTAGAAGCAGACAAAACATGGCACATTTCAACTCATATCTCCACATTATACTGCCTCAGTGTAGATCTTATAGATTGGACTCCCACCAATCCTATACTTGCTGCTTTTAACATCAATTGCTGGTAAAGACTGAGGGGTAGTCCGTGGGACAGTGCGAGCTCAAGCTAACACTCCTGCACTGCTGCTATGTTCCAGAAATTGCCTACAGCCCACCTGTACCTCGGTATGGCACGCTGCAACCCAACAGGTTTGTTTACAGAGAAAACCTGGATTTAAAATGCAGGCCCAGACATGTTCTCAAACAGCAGTACCGATTAGGTTACCAGCTCCAGAGGTCCTCAAGCTGCAAGTAACGGCAACAGCAACCACGTTGAGATAGTATTTTGTCAGAAATTGATTACAGAATAAGCCTACTGTAGCAAGCCAGATTTATTTTATGTTTAAAGATTAAAACTACACAGTATCAGTGGTGTTGCTTCTACAGTCCTTGCAGCATACGCACACAGAAACCAAAGAACAGCTGTGAACTATTTCAGTTGTACTGATAAAGTCCAATTCAGTGCCAGTGGTTAAGTTCCTGTTAATCACTGCATTTTGAACATAGACAATGTTCAAAATGGTCTTACGATAAGACCAGAATGTTTTGTGCTGGTAACTGAACCAAATAAAGCTGACACTGCAAATAGGATTAACACTACTTTTCTTAGAGGTGAGCAATGATAGGACAAGAGGGAACAAATGCAAGTTACAAGAAGGGAAATTTCAATTAGGTATTGGGGGGGGGGGGGGGGGGGCGGGATCACAGGGAGAGTAATCAAACATGGCAACAGGGGCCCAGAGGCGTTGTGGAATAGCTATCCTTGGAAATACTCAAAACTCAAGCGGACAAGGCTCTGGTAGCCTGATAAGAGTTAGCCCTGCTTTAAGGGGGGAAAGAGCTGGACCAGATGACCTCCAGAGGTCCCTTCCAGCCTAAAAATATTTTATGATTCTACCAGTGTTTCTTGCTTATATACCATCATTGGCCTGGGTAGGCACTTCAGCTCTGAGAGCATGGCACTACTAAGCATGCCTAGAGGCAGTAAAACTAAGCCTTCCAACAGAGGGCTCTTGGTGAGTCTTGTCTAATGTAAATTTAATCTGTGGCACTAAAAACTGTAGATGATGGTGTAAAATATTATTACAATAGAAAATTGTAGCATTCTTCTTTTCCAATATTTTTTGTTTCTTATGAAATAAAAGCTCCATCTAAAAGCTTTCTAACATAAAAAGACTGTTGGGGATAGATGATTTGCTAAATTCTCACAAACGTCTATCCATGAAACTCTTAATGAGTTCAGAAAGCAGGAATCTACATTTAATAGTTTATTTAGACAGTGCATTAGATAAACACTATTAGGAGGTATTAGAAGAGATTCCAAACATCTCATGAGACCCTGAGCATTCATGCATTTTGCATGAAACCTGAATCAGCGTGGAAGCTTATCTAGCAGCAAGCAAGATCCTGTCAACAGCAGTGTCTGAGTAACAGATCAATAGTTACAAACTGCCAAGGGGAGAAGCCCCTGAACACCACTGAAATGACAGGGACGTAGTTATCCAATTCCCAAGACAAAAACAGAGCGGGTGTTCAAGTCTCTGCATTCATGGTTGTATACAATAAACTTCAGAGAGAAGACAGGATCTGTGAATAGTCCAGAGAGGACAACTGCAGAAGCACAAACAGTCAGCAAAGTAGCTGTAATTTGGAATTACTGTATATAATTGTATTTGACTACTATTGCCACAACATGCAAAAAGTTCTTTTACAACTCCCTTAACTTAGCTAGACAATGCATTCACCTACTCAGAAAGTGACATGGCTCTTTAAGAAAAAAAAGTTGGTTTTCACCCACTTTGCCTGACTGCTTTGGATTTCCAAATCTAAGTAGTAAGACAGTAAATGATTTGCATCCACTTTAAAACACTGGGAAGTTACATGATTTTTCAGGCATTGCCCACCCAACTCAGAAGAAAGACTATCAAAAGCTGAGGCTGTAACAGGAAGATCACTGTAGAAACAGCAATACCGCTTCAGGACCCTCCCAAATGTGCTATGTATATGGCTCAGCCCACAAAAAGCTGAATGCATCTTATCCACATATGTGCAAAGTTAGCCGAGTTAGTTTAAACTGCTTTTGAAGTTGTCCAAATGCATTGAGGTGACTTGGTGCTCACACAACCTGTTTTGTGTACTCTGATGTGCAGGCTATACCCTCTGCCAGAGAGTCAGTAATAAATGGGGGCAGGTGAGGGGAAAAGCAGTATGATCTTAAAAACACTACAGCCTTTTCTGGTGTGACTGTCATCTCCTGCTGGAATTTCTAGTCACCTCCAAAAACTATGAACTAAATTACAGCTACGTATAGGTTTTGTGTATAAGCTTCTACATCAGTCTGCAGCTTTTCAAAATCCAGAGTGTGTGCATTTCAACCTGCACTCCCAGCAAGCCTTCTTTTGATATAACTTTATGGGACGTAGAACTTATTTAACAAAAAATAAACTCACTGAAGAAGCTGCCCAGCTGTTGTAATTGTGACTGTCCAGTTCTTTGGTAACTGAAGATGCATCTACAATGGCAGCAATGAGGTACAAAACAAAGGCACTTCCATTAAAACACAGACCCTATTGAAAAAACAAACAACATAATTAATATGCACATGCATTTCTTACCATTTTCTATTCCAACATTACAAAACTCTTCTCTGAAATATAACGTACACATGCTATGTACACAAGAAATGTGATTCTTAACTATTTTTACCTTCTTCCAAATTTCTATGTGCAAGATTAAAATTTAACTTTAATTTATTCTGAAGATCCATAAACATTAAAGCACATTTTGGAGAAACTGTTCTCTCCATCACACTAAATCCAGAAAAGTCTTAAAACTTGCGTGCTGTGATTTTCCAAACATGAAAATAAGGACATGGTTTGGTTATCACAATCTAAGTGTTAAGCAGCAAGAATATGACACTATATGAAAAAACAAAACAAAACAACATTGCAATTTGATTACATTTCTAATCTACACAAAGATACACTGTAAGAATCAATAACTCATGGCATATGAAGAATATAAAGCTTCCCAAACTTTGTTTTCTCCACTTCTGAAGGAGATAAAGAGGGTGTAATTTCTTCAGTTGTATTCTTCCACCTTTCCCTTTTGCTTGTTTTTGAGAGGAGAAAGAAACAGATAAAGCCAAGGAGGAGAACAGTCTGAATGGACTACATGGGTCATCAAGACCCATCCATGGTAGATGCTGCATTTTTTCTTCCAAGAGGCATAGTTAATGTCTCAGGGTACCTATGTTCATTGCTAAAAAAGAAGCAAAGCAGGCAATATTGATGTCACACAACACTACAGATAACAAACAAAACCTGTTTGTTCGGGTTTTGCATGTGAGAGAGAACAGGAAATGAAGGGAGAATGGAAGTCTAAGAAGATAAGAAGATAAAAAGGTATGAGGGTTTTTTTTAAAGTAAGTTCAATACTTTGTCCTTTACTTACTGCTTGGTCATGGCTATACGAAGTTCATTCTTATTTAAAAAGAAAATGCCCCCAAACTCTACCCTGCTACTTGTCTAAGGCATATGAATTTGGCCATAAAATATACTTTTAGTTCACTGGTGCCATGTTTAAGTGGAATACCCATGACATGCTTTACACCTAGTTACAATTGCAGGAATTGGTAACTCAGTTTAGAACAGGTCCTGATGTTGTACATGATCTGCTCCCTTCAGCTTCTGGCCCCATGTCTGCACTCCAGAGTGTCACACAAATATCATAGCCCTTAACTCTGTTGCCCCAGTTGTCTCTATATGTTGCCATACTGGTGCAGCTACAACTTACTAATTGCCATGGTGTGACCCAGTGGATGCTAGGAATATATGCCAATTATTCTCTATTGAATTCACTAGTCACTAACTCTGGCAGAATCTTAAAAAAAAAGAGCTGCAGCCCAAGAAGTTCGGAAAGCAGCAGCAACAGCTGTATCCACATCAGCAATTCCCTCAGTGCACCAAAGCGTGGATCCATGGCTTGAAGTGGTTGGTATGGAAGCTGGTCACATCCATTGCCAGGACATTTGGTTCTGGCAGAATTTACTTCAGACTTGATGGACTCTGGCCCACTGTCACAGGCTCCCGTGCCACACAGGGTTCAAAACTTTCTGAAGGGAAGCCATTCCCCAAACAAGCTTTCTCAACTGCAGGCCCTTCCAGAGCACAGCATGCTGTGCTGTCATTTGTCAACATGTCAGTCTTCAGGTCACCCCTTCCCATGCAACAAACCTTACAGTTTTCAGAGCAGGCTGAAGGGCATGCACGTCCATCCTCCTGTGGTTCCTAAGTCCTTGCAACTTGAGGGCATTTGGAAAAGAGCCACTTACCCACCTTTCCACAGGGAACCATGGGCAGTGCCTCAGCACTCAGCTGGAGTCCAAGGCTTGGCACTTGATGTTTGATTCATATGTTTATTTATAAGTGGGGTTTATCTCACCTATATCAGTTGATCTAATAAGAGGTATTATGTCTATCCACAGATCTCACCTCTCTTGTTTTATCTGGGCATTACAATAATAAAATATCAAACTGTCAGTTTTAGGATAAGATGCCAACAACTGGCAGGTTCAGGTGAACTTCTGTAAAGCACTGATTTTCAAACTCCAAATTTGATTTGTCTAGAGTATTTGTTGTTGTTATTTTTAGATTTCCTGTTTCAAAAAGACTCAATTACCATGGAAAGCTACAAATCCCTGCAATATCTTGTCATGTAGAAAAGAAAAAAGCACACAATTTTTTGAGAAGTGCTGCTCTGGGAAATAACACTGTTGGGGAAGATGGAATGCAATGCAAGCTGATTGGGCCTTTACTGCCAATATATTACTCAAACCAAATGGTTCATGCTAAATTACCATCTGCGTCTTAAATTCAAATTTACCAGATTTTAAAAGCTTCCATTGATTGTTTTAGTAAAGAACTTGCACTATTAAGGAGAGTCAGTTTTGAAGCACGTCCTTTGGGTTAATTTGCAGTAAAAGTAACTGCGTCTTAAGCAATTTGGTAATGTGCTTGACCTGCAAAAAGTGAATTTATGACAGAGAAGTCCAGATGTAATTTTGGATCCTGCATACAATAGGCACAGTTTGATCTAACTGTTGCCTAAGGAGGCAGAGCAGTAACTAGCAGAGACTGAAATTCAGGGTACTTCAGAGAATAGAAGGAAGTGGGGTATAAACTCACTCACTCAAAAAGGTGTGTATCACTCAAAAAGGTGCACGTCATGCTCTCTTGAAGACATTAACAACATCTATGTAAAAAGAGATCCAACATTCCTCTTGGCCAGCCAAGAGTGGCAGAGATCCAATTCAAAGGCTGTTCCCAACAGCATTTTTCATAGCTTAGGGCAAAATAAGGTGGAATGCAAGCATCTTTTATTTATTTTGCATTTATTTTCTCTTCATATTATCTTTTACTGTAATAGGAGACTACCTTTTGGACCTACATTTATGTAATCATATCTACAATATGTTTGGAACTCGGAGCAAGAAATACACTCAATATGACGTAGAAACAAATCAAATACTCCAGCTTGTGTACCGCTATCAGGGGCAATTCATTTATGTGCAGCTGTTGTCTGATAATAGTTTTGAACTGATGAAAGAGAGCTAATGACTAAAGCTGTATCCAAATGGATACAAAGATGCTTTCCCTTTAAATGTACTTAACTTACATCTAACGCAATGGGAAAAAAACCACCACACCTTTAAATGTACCCAGATACATTACTGCTGTAATTGAAACAATCCAACATTTCTATAGCAGTGTTACAGCCTTAATGGTAATTGCTGGTCATGAAACTTGAAAACAGAGAAGCTATCTGAACATAATCCTGGTTGTTCTTATTAATAATTGCTATAGCTGGGTATTTATTATAGCACCAAATGGGAAGATCAAAAGAAGAGTATTCAATTTTAGTCACATACACAACATAGCTGATAACAAGCTGTTTGCAAGACAGAAGTCAAATATATCATAAAAATAAGAGAATTCTAGTCAATAATATTTATTTAGCTAGTAAAAAAAAGAACAGAACAGTATCTCACTGTATCAGACAAATGCAAAGGTAAAATTCATAATAATTCTTGGATGGTCACAAATAGCCAGTTGGCTGAGATGACAATGACTTTTAGGATCTATTACCCTGAACATCAGCCTGTTATGAAAATCATGTAAAAATATACTGTTGAGAGGTACAGCTAGCCAGGTTTGTTCAAACCACAAAAACTGGATCTGAATTTTAAGTGCCTGTGAAATTTTTCTGTAATTACATTAGCTGTTTATCTGATTTGCATTAAGTCTTGAGCTAAAAGCAAAGGATTACATGGCACATATTTTACATATATACAACGCTAATTTTCAGCACCATTTTCACAGTAGGGCATATATGGATTGTCAGACTGTTGCTACCTCTGAACCACCTTTGCTTTTTCTTTAGTGGAGGAAGACTCATGTTTTAAGAGCCAGGGCCCCACTTCCAATTCATGGTGTTGATTCAAGTAGGGATTTCTGCTGCTTAAGCCATATGGCCATGTCTGTTAGCTCAGAGGCAGCAACAGACTCATTCTTCATGGGATGTAATCACTACAGGGAGAAAAAGAGGCCACTGTGCATAAGTATCAGTCACATGCACTTTATTAAAAATCAAGTCACTACATCAACCGCTGAACAAAACAGTGAAACATCATAGGAATTCTTTGAAAAGTATCTGGGTAGTATGAAGGTTAAACACTGCAGGTATGCAGCCACACACTAATTAGGGAAAAATCTGCAAAAAGCACAAGTACAGTTGGTTAACTACAACCACAGAATGCATCAATATTTTATTTGCTTCATAACTTGGCAAACCTGAAACAACAAAGAATGGGTGTATTTACCACTGTGGTCCATGGCACCTGGGGGATCCTGGTGTAGGTCATTGTCATGTAGATGATCAGAAAGAAGACGGTGAGAACCCAGTAAAACACAGCCACAAACATCACCCAGCCAAAGGCTGGGTATAGAAAGTATTCTGTTCCAGCAACCAGGGTCCACACCAGCAGCCCCAGTACCTGCAAAAGTTATGGAGAAGAAAGAAAATGTTACAGTCTTAGACCTCATACATTTGTTCTAGGTCAAGGAATGACACCACTGCCATTCACATAACCATTTGATGAGCTGAGTTGGGATGCTACACTGACAGAATACTAATCTAACAAAAAAAGAAATATAAAACAGGTTTTGCTGTGGCAGGGTGTCACAAAGGGAAAAGCAAAATGAGGCATCTCGTGTCGATTTAGCTCACCTTTAACTATTATGGAGCCATACTTGCAGTGGTTTTACAGCTAGCTCTCAAAAGGATTGCTTATTATAGCCTACTAGCTTACGTGCATGAAGGTATATACACCTATTCTGCAGTCAGCGAAGTCACTTTAGAAACAGAAGCCTATGAAGGACCACTGGGATCTTCAGCTCCCATCTGCCACAGTCACAGGTAACTGAGTAGTTGGGGGTCTAGTTCAAAATCGTCCATACCTGCTCTGTGCGCAGGCAGGCACCATAGACACAAAACAACTCCTAGGACCTTAGTATAAAAGGTAGTAGTAAAATACCAACAGCCACCACCACTGTAACATGCTGCTGGACCAGAGCAGATCAGGTTGGGGATGTCATTTTATTATATTCTGCAGTTCTTAAAACATCCCCCATGTGACCTGACCCTAAGTAGTAGGCAAGAACTCACACTCAAGCAAAGTCCTCAGGCAAACTAGTCTGGGGAAAACAACTCCCTCCTGATCCTGAATCTGGCAATCTGTTCACATATAAGACATGAAGAAACGCACGAACCAGAGACTTTAACATATTCTCTCCAGTTTTCTCTAGTGTTAGGTGATTTCCAATGCATTAAGAGGTATGAGGAGCAAACAAAACAGAAGTCAAGTCATATGCCATAGGAAGAAAAGTTGTGTGCTTTGCAAGTTGTCCAGCAATTAGAAAAATCTTAACTATAAAAAGAAAGGGATATTTTATACCTTAAAAACAAACAAAAAAACCCAGGATACACACACACTTTATTGGAGTCAGATGTGGGAACTAATATTCTTGTATTTGAAAAAAGTCTCATCTCTTTCTGCTATCTGGAGTATGGTGAAACTGCCTAATAGTTTTCTATTTTTTTCTATTTTTCTAGAGAAATAGAGGGAAGACAAAATTAAAGCAAATAGCAACACGTTTATTTAACAGACAACAGCCATAGCTGGACAATCTAAAGAACCTTCTACCCCAATATTCTGTTTCCAGCAGTGGTTAATAACAGATGTCTGAAAAAATATATTAAGAATAGACCATGCAATTGTAATATTTCCTTGGATTACCTTCTTTAGCCCTCAGGACTGTGCAGTGGAGGGACTTCCTGAGCCTATGGTGATATCTTTGTAATCAATAGACCCTACAGAAGGTGGCAATTTTGCTATTGCTTCATTTGCACAAGAGCTAAGGCTATTCCCATGCAAGTTGTTGGCCATGGTCCCATTTACTTTTCTGTTGCAGAACTGAACACGTAAACATTACTGATAAATCTCTAAACATTATATACAAGACAAAACTATACTGTTAAACAAAAGTTTATTGTAATCACTTCTGCTAACTTTCAGCAGCTACCTACTATCTGTTTATTTTGTCTTCAATTCATGCTCCAAATTGCCACCCAAACTCAATGCAGCCCTCAATAATTTGTCTTGTGTGATCACAGTATATTCCTGTATATTATTTGTACATTCATCTACATCTGCACCATGCATACAGAGAAGCACTGCACAAAAGCCTGTTCCACTACTTTTTTTGTGTGTCTTGTAATAGAGAAGGCACATAGTGGTCTTTTTAAGAGCATTTTTTCCACCGTTTTAAACAATTCAGTAATTTCTCTTTAATAGGAGGCCCTAGAACTCGCTTGGACTGGGATAAAAATTCCTACTTTCTGCAGCATACCAGGGGAGGGCAGCATTGCCTCACAAGAACAGTTCAAATAGCATTAACTGGGTAGGTTTAAAATATACACTATTCCTTAATGCAAAGTTATCGGTTCAGCAATGCTTCCCATAGTTCATTTTAATTCTAGTTCCAACAACAATTTACTAATAGGAGCAATTCAATTAATAATGCTTCAAATTGCACAAACTACCCATGATTAGATTAAAAACCAACTCCATTTTAGTGTTAACAACTGCTTTAAGATTAAACAATCTTGATAGACTGTTTAGCTAACAAAATACCATTTTCCTAGGATACAAAGTTGCTTTTCATTGTGCCCATCCACTTTAACCCAAATTTAAATTCATCATGCAGATATTATACCAATGAATAATTGGTCTCATGCTTGATAAATAATTACTGAACACAGATTTATCCTAGATCTGAATATCCAGTAAAATACTAAGAACAGAAACTTCAAAGATGAGACAAAGAAAACAAAGAAATTAAACATCATTAAACACCATAACCTACTGATAACAGTGTTGCTTTTTAGAAAGCTTTTAAAAATAGAAGTAGACTTTTTCCATAAGAAGCATGAGACTATGAAAAATGCTTAATATTAAATTCAACACAAATAAGATTGATAAGAACACCTCAGCTTATATAATGGATTATTTCTGGAAAGAGTAAAAACTTCACAAGCAGCAAATTCTTAAAATTAAAAAGGAAAATTTTGAGCTTACATGAGATCACTAATCTTATATTACCACACAACAAAGCTAGCAAGATTTTAACTAGAGCACTGGTATTCTAAATGGTCACTGTTTTTTTCCAGTAATATTCTAACCTGGTGTTATCACCTCTCTTTCAAGATCATTTTAATATTTAAGTGGCTGTACATCTCATGTATACCAAAGAATTGCTTTTAGTGCATGTTTTTAGCTAGCCCATACCAATGGCAGAACAATTTATCTAAGTAATTGAGATGCACCATGGATGTTACAGATTTATATTCTTAACCAGTTCTTCATTCATATGCATCGTAACTTTGATGGGTTGCATATTAGAGCGCATCTGACATTTTCAGTTAGATCCAGATACTCTTACTGCGTACTACTGGAGCTGACAGGCTGAAATAGTATTTCAGATTTCTTGATTAGACCTGAAAAGGTCAGATCAGCTCATGGTCAACAATTCACTCTGTGTAGTTAAATGATATGGCAAAGGGTTTTATTGCATATGTAAACATGCACAATAAATTGTTTTAAAGTTCACACTGGCCATCAGCATCTACAAAATACCTAAGGAGTCAAAGGAACATAGACATCTAGACAAGTCTTCTGTGATTAGCTTGTCTTCTCAGCATATTAAATACTGAGATAGTTTCCGTCGTGTTAAAAGCCTGTCTCGTAATATTCTGGCTGTCCTTTGTATTACACATTTGCTGTTCAACAGATCAGTACAAACTGGATGACATTTGTGCATCTGCTGGAGCCGAGAATGCCGCTTTTCCTGCTGATTTGATAACAAACCTCCCCACTGGGAATAACTGGACTATATGCAAATGACATCTCAATAAGCATCTAGTGTACAGAATCTGGCAAGTGAGTGAGCGGTATGCAACACCGTAAAGCAAAGACAAGCAACTGCAGTACCTGGGGAGTGCCCACAGTAATACAGTGTGCACAGAGTACACAGCTACTTTCACTGCTTCGGATCAGCTCAAAGACAAGGGAGAAAGCTCAAAGACAAGGGAGAAAGCTCCACTCAGTAACTGGGAAAGACCTGTATCTTGTTATAACCAAGTATGCTAGGGTGTATTGGTAATAGCTATATATTTTATTTTAATTTATGAGCAAGTCAGAATATGCTTATTTACAATTACAGGAACATACTACAATCATGTAAAAAATGACTCTGAGAAAGGGAGGAAAAAGCATCAAGAAGACTGAAGAAAAGAATGCATGTGGTAGTTGATGAGAGGGGATGCTGGGTGCTAAGACTATAAGGGCTCCACCAACTGGGTCCAGTTTTTCAAGTCAGATGGGAGATAGGGATTTCACTCAGTACATGATAAATGCAAGCTGTTTTCCCTTGTTTATTGCAGTCTCTGACTTCACATTGGACATCTATTTTGTGACCATTTGGCTGCTGCTTGATCAGGTACCTCTATTACTAGAATGCATTAATACGTCAAACGTACTAATGGATACTTCAGCAGCTGGCAGATACTATGAAAAGGAAATAACTTTGTAGCAAAGTCCAATATTATTGAGTGTGCAGGTTTAAAATTAGATGCTTAATTGCATATTCAAACCCTTAAATAAGTGCCATAATTTTTCCGCAGTGCCGAGAACTTCAAAAGTATTGGACTATTTAGTCACTTAAAAAAAAAAATACAGCTTTGTTCCCTAGTAGATGAGACACATCTTGTTTCAGGCTGCTGGTACAAGTCAGCAGGTATGAAAGCAGGTGTGAGCTTGAATTGGTGTATCCAGTTTTGCTTTTTGAAGCAGCTTAAAACCTGCAGAACTGAATTCGTACTTGCAAACTATATTAAAAAAGCCTATGATGCAGTGACTCCTCTCCAGTGACGCTAGTGTTACAAATTCTGCAGCATTCATCTTGATTGGTTAACTCAGCAACACAGTTAAAAATGTTTATGCAGCCCTTTCAAAAGAAAAAGAAGTATCATTGTGGCAAAACTGATAGGGAGAAAAAAACCGAAGGCTCATCTAGTTTCATGAAATAAAATAAATAAATAAAAAAAAAAAACAAAAACTCTATCTGGCATGTTTGCCTGAAGCTTTTCCTATTCTTTATCCTAGAAATGGCTCCTAGGACCATTTCAGTTCTCGGTATGCATAAGTATTGTAGGATTTATACAGAGTTGCTTCTGGCACAGCCGGAAATGATGGTAGGAGACTAGAAGAGTTGTGCATTTGCAGCAACAGTTGTCTCCTGTATTCAAGCCACCCAAACATGGACAGAATCCAGCAAGTAGAAAACAAGACATCTTGCCTCTCCTTCCCAAGAAGGGAGGTTTACAACTAGAAGAAAGAGAGACCATTCTAAATTATTGCACATCATTATTTCACTACTAAATCACAAGTTAGGAGCTACCTCAGCAGCAGCACAAGCAGCCTATGAATGTCTCAACCTCCATCCTTTTCTTCCCTTGGCTACTCTGCAGGCAAAAAAAAAAACCCAGGGAATCTCCTGTGGGCAGGAAGACCATGAACATTTCTCATGCCTGCTCCCTAGTTTCTTATCTCACCTTTCATGACCCTTGGGAAGACAAGGTTGGAGATGCTTTTCATCAGGAACATCAGGGTAAGCAAGGATCCCTAAGGGCAGCCATGACCAGCAGTTCAGCACTGTAGGGGCTCCTCTTATTTGACGTTGATTAGTCAACCATCCCCTTGGGTGTTTGTAAGCATTTGGTAAGATTAACAAATATCTTCCAAACCTGTTGTGACATGGATCACACACCAAAACACAGGGCCTTATACTGTGAATCAAAGTGTCCGGGAGGAAGGGAGAAGTTATTTAAAGAGGGGAAAAAAAGGCCATTCTTCCTCTGTTGTTCCTGTAAGACATGCCCAGGACAGACAGTCGTAAGAAGAAGCAGATTTAATTGTCTTATATTTGACAGATACAGAACGATATTTTTTTTCTTCCAGCTATGGCTAAATGGAGTAAATGTTTGCACTACGCTTAAATAATGTCTTTAAATCTGAGGTTTGGTGCTCTCGGACACGATCGATGAAGTAACATCAACAATTCCGCCTTCTGCCATTAGAGGGAGCACAATCACAGCTTTTCTTAGGAAAACGCTTTAGAAGGGGGGCACTTGGCACAGGCTTCAGATGCCCAGCAGAAACATCAAAGGGGCAATTTGCATACACTGCCAAACCCCTGCAGATTGAAAGGGAAGGCTCGAAATAAGCGATATATATACAGAAATCTTTCACAAGGGTTATGCTAAGTTAGAGTGTCTGCACAAAGCAACTTTGATAGGTTCACTTCCA